>NC_056751.1:528098276-528440776 GCF_019279795.1 Protopterus annectens | reverse complement strand
AAGCACAGGGGTGACAGAAGCAGGCTATCTCTGGCAAAGCATCAAGGTCTGTCAGTCATATCTTCCCAGGCAGACAGATACAGTATCCCCTTAGAATGACACCAGAAAATTAGCCAATTGTTGAAATCAATAATTTTCCGCTTGTACTGTGGTATCTTTCTGGGTGATGATAGGATCCTGCTCAGGGCTAGGGTCATACCCACCTGGACTACATAATCCGAGAGCTCCTCCATGTTTATTTTTATGTAGTCCAGGGAAGTACTTCTCAGGTCATTCACACCCACATGTACAATGACAAAGCAATATTTGTACCTGTTGTTGAGGGACCTGAGTGCTTGTGTTATGTGGCGGATCATGGCACCTGAGAGGCGGTTGACTGTTACTTTATCCATATTCAACCTAGTGAGTGGGACATCAGTGTGCCTCACTATCGCGTTATCTATAACTAGTGTGCTGGATATTCTATTTTGCCTTAGGGGCTTTGGTTGAGTGGCACACTGTTTAGGAGTTATGTGTCTCGTGATTAGTGTTGTGTTGTGGTGGTTGAGTGCGTTTCTGCCTTGGAGGCCTCTGCTGTTTGGATAGATTGTTATTGAGAACCTCCATGAAGGTGGGTGTGTGGTTTGTGTTTTTATGTGAAGGCAGTGCTGGTGTGTGTTCTGGAGGGCAATGTGTTCCATGTGGTGTGGTGTGTTTGTTTTAAACCTGCTACTTTCCGTTTGCTGTTGTGCAGACTTTTTTCTCCCAACTGTCCTTTCTTTGACTCATACCACTTCACTATAGGCTCTCCTTACAGTATTTGCCATGGTATATCCCTTCTTCTCATGTCTTCCAAGTTATGCATCTTCAGAGCCAATAATATCTGCTCCTAGCTCAATAGCCTCATCTCTATAATTATTTGATGTTTATTCTTTGCAACTTTTCCATGAGTCCAATCTCTTTGTCCTATCTTTCCCACAAAACTACACACACATCACTCCAGCTGTGGTTACATTAAGGCCCTACATTGGCAGCATTATCTCTGTTTCCAGCACATCAGTTATCAGTTCCTCTCTCAACACATTACAGCCTTGTTATCCTTTCACTTATCGTGCATCATAACAGTGTTTAATACCTCAAGGCTAATTTTCTCTTCCACGTTCCCCAACTATAAAGCCCATGATTCTAATCCTGTCCTGGACTGTTATTTCCATAGTGGATTTAGAGGTAATAATCTTTTTTAATAGGCAGATGAGTGAACAGCACTCATCTGCTTAATAAAAATGATTATTACCTCTACACTTTGAGGACAAGATTGTGTTTTTACACAATTTTATAATTGATATGATAAAGTGGAAAGTCTAAAAGCTCATTTGATACAAGCTTAGCCAGATTTGCTGTATTCTTATCCGGCTCCTGCAGAGATATACTTTCCTGATTAACTTTGGTAATTTGTATTATTGTATTATATAATATCTCAATTTTGGTAATGAAAGTGTTCTCCCTGCGCTCTTCCGCTTTTTCTCACTGTTTACTTTTAATTAGTGGCAGAGAAAAATGTTTTTTTCTGAAGGTGCATTTAATTGATAGTTTCACTTTAGTTCTTTAGCTTAACTGTGCTGGGTGATGCTCTGTTCAACATCACACAATGCTGCATTCGACAAATGCGGATTCAGTTTCAGATTCTCTTTTACGAGTCATAGTTATTCCTACTTTCTACTTAGAGCTTTACAGATTGCAGAGAAAAGCAGTGACACAATTTTGCACTTCTGAGCTATTTCATAACCAGTGTAGATCAAATTATTTACTGTAAACAGTTTTGGAGCATGAACCTAATTTTATTTACATTTATTATTCTACCTAAACTCAGTACTTTAAAATAGGAGTCATAATGCTAATATCTTCCTTTTTTCTCTCTTAATTTCTATCAAACTGGCATCGTAGTACAGAGTAGAATATTTGCTGAATATTGTTATCTTAGTGATCAAACTAATTCATCTTACATTTCTTATTTTATTTTGAGCTAATAGTTTAATCTAGGAACCCACATATTATCACATTCTCTTATTTTTTCTTAATACCCCTTGAACCCTTGGTCTGAAATGGAATAGCAGCTAGTTTTCCCTCTTCTCCAGCCTGATAACACTTGGCATACGCAGTGTAAACATTGTCTGATGTTCACAGTTACTGATCTTGTACTTAACTCGTCAGTGCCTGTTTGTGAGAGATGCAGGTACCTAGCCAAATTTGAGGCCACACTCTCAAAACCAAACATATCTTGTGAGGATTTTTCACCTATGCCACACTTCACACATGCCCATAGAAATTATCATAGGCTGAAACACTTGAAAAATCCATGTCCAAGCTTCTGTGGTCAAGTCAAAGCAAGGTTCAGCATAAAGTGAGCAGTGATAAGACAGTAGAAAGTTACAAGAAAACAGCACATCCTTAATCCATTATACTAATACAATCTACAAATACAAATAGAAATGCTTTAGTGATTGGTGACTTCATAGTTAGGCACACTAATTTCACATTCATGAGACTGAACAAAAGCAGGATGACAGTGAACTGTCTTTTAGGCATCAGGATTGCAGATCTTACAAGGCATGTGAGGACCCTTAAATCAGACAAATATGAGTATGACATGATGGAGTTCCAAGCTGGAGTGAACAACCTGGCATGCAAAACATTGAGGGATATGAAGGAATATTAGGGACATGACAGAACTCACAAGAGACTAGTTTTGAGTGGAATCCTTCTTTTACCAAAATGATTCTGTGGTATAAAGAAAAGGTGATTGGCTTTAACAATTGGTTAAACACCTGTTGTCTTTCAAAGGGTATCCAGTATATTTCCATACAGGATAAAATGCTTGACCATCACACTTGCCTCTGCAAGGATGGCTTGTATGTCTCATTCCAAGACTTCCTCATACTTGTGAAAGCTTCTGCTGACCCCATTGTGCCTTTTTAGGCAGGGTCCAACTAATGGATCTCCCAGCTTAACTTCAAAAATAAACCAACCACTAGACTACATCAAAGTGGCGCTACCTAATGCTAGAAATCTAAGCAACAAACTGCTGCACCTTGCGGCTCTCCTTCATTTGAGTACTTCCATGTATGTGTTGTTACATAAGCCCAGTTTAAAAGCCCAGAGAGCTCTCCCTCAGTACCTGGATTTTTCATTTACCAATCACTTAGACCTGATGGAAACTGTGGTGGTGCAGCCATATTTGTTAGAGATCACATTACCTCATGACAGAGCTTAGAGATTCAAATCACACTAAATAGGATCAGCTATCAGAGTATGTCTTCAGATATCATTTATCAATCCTAAATATTCTTAATGAACTCTCTATAAAGTAGGAATGTTGATATCCTAGGTGATTCAAACTACCCAGTGATAAAGTATGGAGACCTATATTACAAACACAGGATCTAAGCAAAAATTCTTAGATTATACAAATAAGAACTCACTGTACCAGATTATTAAGGACCCTACTAGGGAACAGAACATACCTGACATAGTCTTACCAAACTTAGCATCTGCATGTACCATCCCGAGAGTGTCTCTACTCATCACTGGTCAGGTCAGACCACAAACAAGTATCTTTCCCCCCAAAAAAATCTCCAAACTATCAGAAGCAAATATTGCAGAATTCATGAATTTCAAATTTACAAATCTGCAACAATTCTATGAAGAAGTCTCCAAACTCGAATACAACAGTATCAAAGAAAGTGCCGGCACCACATAAAGTTATGTAGACAAGTTTTGGCACAACTGAACAACTGTATTAATCTAATAGTCACACTAGATGCAGGAAAATGAGAAAGTTTAAAAGCAGACCAGTATGATGGAACACAAGCATTAATAAACCCTATAATAAAAGAAACTCCTTTAACTATGTAATGGAAGAAAAGACTCCTAAATTAAGGAGAATATCAAACAGCAAGATACGAAAGTAAAAAAGGACACCAGAAAAAACAAAAATATCTCTTGAATTTAGATTAGCTACAGGAGCCAAATACATCTACAAATTACTCTTTAGTTATTCCAGGAATATAAGCAATAGCACTCAACATTGCTCAGAGCTTATTCATAATTGTAGTACTTTGTCCAGTCTAGTGGATACTGCCAACATACTGACAAATAAATTTAGTGCCAACTTCACCATAGAGACATTGTTTTCAAGTCCAGTTATCCCAAATGAAATCAAGCCATGAACCACCATTAAAGAATGTATTGAAAGTACTCCCCATAATGAAGAACATCTTATCCATGAGGCCTGACACCATAACTGGTTGCCTAAGTAAAAGCACTAAACAAGCATTGGTGGACCTGTTCCTTGACCACTTTAACCTGAATCTATTAACTGGCTTTGTCCTACAGATGTGGCCCATAACTGTTGTTACCCCAGAAATTACAGACCTATTGATCTAACAAATGTAATATGCAAAGGCATGGAATGTATCACAACTGACCTATCTAACTATGGTATCAAAATTCTCCTCAGACTCAAACCCTAGCAGTTTGGCTATGTTAAATTTAGATCTTGCCCAATAGATCTAGTGAACTTCTTTGAGAGTGTTACTCAGGCTGTGGGCAAGCTGTTCGAGCAGTGTGTTGATGTCACCAAGACATCTGACACCATACCACATGCTAATATAATAAACAAGTTGAATGAGCTCCAAATGGACCCATATGTGGTTAGGTGGATAGACAACTGGCATAGGGACAAGGCTCACATGGTAAGATCAGGGATTATATCCTTTGAGAGCATGAAAGTAACCGGTGAAGCTCCTCCAGGATCAGTGTTGAGAACTATGTTACTCAGTATCTGCTTCTTAGATCTTGATATATGAAAAGAGGATCTCTGGTTAATAAAGTTCATGGATGTTTGTAAACCAGGAGCCATCATCAAGTCCCAATTTAAGATACAGGAACTCCAGCAGACTCTTACCCTTGCCAATAGCCAGTGAATAAAACAATGAGCTCTAACTCAATGCTAAAAATTGCAACATTGTAGCATTCAAGAAGTAGCCATTAGCTCCATCGTATAGAATACATAACATGCCACTTCAAAATGAAAAGGTAGTGAGAGAACTGGGTACTTGGGTGAATAGCTTTCTCATGTTTAACTATCACATTGAAATGGTGGTTATGAAATTCTTTTACATCTTACTGCTCATAGCAGAAGGCATTTCTAATAGGTCAAAAAAGTCTTCACCAACTTGTACGCCACTCTGATCAAAACCATCATGGGGCTGTATCTTACTAAGCATATCAAGATATTGAAAGACCTAAGAGGTTTTTAGCTAAAAAGAGTTTGGGCTGAGAAAAACTGAGCTACCAAGAGAATCATAAGAATCCTTAGGGGTGATTGTGCCTTAGGGCTATACGGGACCTCGGAAATCAAAAGTCCTACTAAAACTAGGGTTATAGATCTAGATCAAAATCTTCTTCAACAAATAAATAAGACAAGGTGGTGAGACAACTGGACAATTCGATTTGTATTCATAAATTTAGCCAGTGGTATGACTGTCTTGGCTCTCCTTGAAAAGAGAGATAAGTCCAGAGGGTGGGTACATCAATGTGATAATATCATTGTGACTCAGTTGCCTTGAAACTCCTATGGTTCTATAATTCTATAAATACTTCTTTATAATAGATATAAATAACCAGTTAAAATATAAAACCAACACATCTCCTCATGATAACAGAAAGCATGGTGAGTCAGGTAAAATACCCAGATACGGATATGAATTGTTAATATTATCAGATGTAAAGAGGATTTATTCAGAATTGGAGTAATTAATGCCATTTTGACGTTAGATGTAAAGATTACAGAATCAGAATCTGAAGAAGAGTGGATGAGCCCTTTGAGTACTGAACCCAAAATCTCAAGAGGAGAAAGACCCAGTCTGGAAGGGAAATGGTCTAGGTGCATGTTATTTGGCACATGCTTGAGACTAAGCTAGAAAATGCAGTATAATCTAGAAGAACAAAGTGAGACTACAGTTCAGAGTAAACACTGATGGGAGGATGTATGATTTCCTGGGACATCATGTTCTCATATCCATAAATGAAAGAGGCAAGCTTAGCACTGAATAATGGAGCAAACACTTTGCATTCTTCAGCTGAAAGTGCCCTCCAGGTGGAAAATCAGATGGGGGAGGGGGTTACTAAATTTTCAGTTCACCCTGAAGAGGGAAAAGTAATCATGGCAGAAATTTCCCTGTATAGGAATTCTGCCTTATTATAGTTAATGCCTGATTGGTTGTAGACATATTGTTCATCCATTCCTAGCTTGTCTGCCAGCAGATGGGAATGGTGCTTTACTTTTTTCTTCTCATCTTCTGTCACTCTGACACCTTTCCCAATATCCCCTGTCCATTGCTGAGACTACTGGCATTGCAACCACCCCAGGTCCGATGCCAAAATTTTATCCGAGTTAGCAAATATCTTAATGGCATTCTGGGGGATGGTGAGCATTTCCTAAGGGACATTTTATTCTTGTGACCTACCCTGCTTTTCTCTTCTATCTCCCCGTGGCTCTCGTGGTTACATCCAAGGCATGAGAATGCAATGGTCACATGCAGTGCATTGCCCCATCTCCATGACAAGTCAGCCAAGTCTCCACACTTCTTCCCTTTCGACCACTTCTTCTAACAGTGATGTCCCCAGCTTCCCCCAGGGATTGTCACATCATTTTCTGTTATTCTATCAGTCACTTGGCCTACTGACTGAACCTGGATTGGCTGGTCTGCAGCCAGTTTTTGTTAAGCTTTATGACGAGATCAAAGCTTTAAGTTGAGCCAGGGGTTGTGTGCAGGTCAGTAGACTAATGAACATGACTTGGGGGAGGGTGAAATATCCATAGAGGAAGTTGCAGTTGTATTATAAACTGAGACATCCTTATCTGGAGTGAACGTCCTCCTCTGTCCAAAATCTGATGCAAGAGAAAATATAAAACCTCAAAGCTGGCAAAGACAAAATTCTTGCATTACACCAGCTCACATTTGGAGTTACCACCTAGGGAAGTTCAACTGAAAAAAAACCAGCAAGCACTTTTCAACCATTACTGTGTGGCCCATAAGTGTGTAAGTGCCTTCAATTTGTCCTGAACTCCTGGCATACTCAGAAGAGTTGTATGTTCCACTAGTAGTTTGGTTTAAATGCATCCTTGAACCTACCAGAAAATTAATGCTGAATAACACAGAAACCAGTGAACATGATTAGCACCGAGGTTTTATCAAAGCTGTCATCCAGCCAGGAGTATGTTAATAAGCCCATGTTAAAATTATACAAGTCATAGATGATGTCTGGCCTGTTGTGGATTGACCTGGAGTTGCTATGAAGCATACGTCCATAGGTTCATAGGTTGGTACTAGGCTATCGGCCCTAGGGCCTATACAAGCCTAGCCATAACAATTCCCTGGCTATTTCTTCTCACACTATTTACTTCCTGGACCCCTGTCTAGCAGGGTGACTGACGTGATCCCCGGGGTGAATTTCCTTTCTCCCATCCAATCGTCAAGTTTCCTTTTGAAGAGGGCCAAAGAGGGGCTTTGCTTGACATGTATGGGCAGTCTATTATAGACTCTGGGGAGTCTCTGGGTCAGGAACCTATCCCTCCAGCATGTTTTGTTTATTGTGATGACAAGGTTTAGATACCTGGAGCATGTGGCTCTGATGGATTGGGATTTCTTTAAGTGTAGCATGTCCAACAGCTCTGGGTTTGACATGGCCTTGTATGTTAAGCAGAGATTGCTTCTGAGTAGACGATATACGAACAGAGTATAGCTGGAGTTTTTTAAGGCAGTCAGCATAGGGCATTTGTTTTAGGCCTGTGATTCTTTTAGTGAGGTATTTCTGTGGCCTTTCCAGTTGTTGCGGGTGTCTTTTGAGGTACATACCAAATGGGGCATTATATTCTATAATGGGTCTAATGAGGGATGAGTACAGTGGGACAATGGCCTCCTTTTTTCTGGATGAAAAGCCCTTAGTGATGAGGTGTGCCACATAGAAGGATTTCCTGACTGTGTTTAGGATGAGGTAGGGCAAGCCCTCCTCTGCTAAATTTCATAGTTTCATAGTTTCATAGTTTAGTACTAGGCTATCTGCCCTGGGGCATTTGTAAGCCTAGCCATAGTGATGTGGCTTTTGCCACTCCATGAAATGGTACAAAAATGCACAGAATAGATTTAGAATACTGTGCCTCTGTCTAGTAGTGACACAATGAAGGTCCCCTTATATAATAGAATTAGTTTACTGTGCCCCTGTCTAGTAGTGACACAGATGTGACCCCTGGGGTAAACTTACGATCTCCCATCCACTCATCAAGATTTATCTTGAAGAGAGTCAGTGAGGGGCTCTGCCTAACATGAACTGGGATCTTGTTCCAAAGCATGGGAAGCCTCTGGGTTATGAATCTATCCCTCCAGCATGTCCTATTCATACTTGTGCCGAGGTTTAAGTCTTTAGCTCTCGTGGTCCTGATGGATTTGGATTTTTTGAAGTGGAGCATGTCCATCAGTTCCTGATTGGACATGGCCTTGTCGTCAGGCAGAGATCACCTCTGAGCAGGCGGTATGCTACTGAATAGAGCTGGAGTTTCTTTAGTCTGGCAGAATAAGACATATGTTGGAGACCCTTGATCCTCTTGGTGAGGTACTTTTGTGGTCTCTCCAGCTGTTGCAAATGCCGGGTGAGGTACATACCAAATGGGGCATTGTACTCAATCATGGGTCTGATGAGGGAGGAGTATAGGGGTACAATGACATCCTTGGATCTGGATGTGAATCCTTTCATGATAAGGTGTGCAAGGTAGAATGTTTTACTAACCACTTTGGCAACGTGGGTGTCAAATGAGAGGTCGCTGTCGACTTGGGTCCCTAGGCATCTGATTACTTTTTCCGTACTCAGTGGGTTGCTGTCTATGTGATAATTTGTGGGTACTTTGTTTTTCCCAAAGGGGATGACTATACATTTTTTGACATTTAGTTTAAGGCCATGACTCCGGCACCAGTTGTCGTTTCTGTGAGGCCTTTTTGTAGGGTGTATGTGTCCACTGGTGTATCGACTATGGCGCCTAGTTTGCAGTCATCTGTGAACTTTGTCAGCCACAACCCTCCCATGTTTGCTTTAACATCTGAGAAATAAATGCCGAACAAGAGGGGTCCCAGGACAGATCCCTGTGGGACACCACTTGTGACTGGCTTTGAGTCTGACATTGCTCCAGCGATTTTAACTTTATGGGTTCTGTCCTTTAGCCAGTTTGCAACCCATCTAGTGACATAAGGGTTTACGTTTAAGCTGTTGAGCTTATCTATGATGCCTGAGTGGGGTATTGTGTCGAAGGCCTTAGCCAAGTCCAGGTAGGCTGTATGGACTGCTTTGCCATCATCAATGGCTCTAGTGACTGTTTCGAAAAAGTAAACCAGGTTCAAAAGGCAGGATCTGCCCTTTACAAAGTCGAACTGGGTGGGGTCAAGTGTCTGTAGGTCTCCTATGTCTCTGTTTATGAGTTCCATAATGATTCTTTCCATAACTTTGCAGACCAGGCTGGTTAAGCTTATGGGGTGGTAGTTCCCAGGGTCTGTAGAGGTACCCCCTTTGTGGAGTGGGACCACTCTTGCTGTATGCCAGTGTCCAGGTACATATCCTGTAGTAAGGCTAAGGTTAAATAGCATTTTTATGTGCGGGTTTAGCTCCTCTTGGAGTTCATGTAGGTCCCATTGATGCTGTGTTTTTAGCTTTGTTGAGGGCAGTTCTCACTTGTACATCTGAGATGACAGGGAGATTACATTCAGCTGGGATAAGTATTTCTTCTTTTGGGGGTGAGGGAGGGGAGAACTTTGCACTGAACCTGTCAGCCAGAATGTTGGCAACATCTGTGGGTTCAGTGTATTTTTTGTTGTTGTGAACTAACTCTGAGCATATCTGAGGGTTTGCTATATTAGTTGTAACCACAGGTAACTCCCATAATACTGCAGAAAGCAAAGCCATGAAAGACATAGCCCTGCTGTAGTAATACCTAGATTAAACACTTCCATCTATAATATTGTAAGTCTTATCTGCTTAGGCCTTTTCATAAATAAAATAATTATAAAATATTTTAATGAATGCAATGCAGTTCAACCCTTATTATTCATATTTCAATAGATCATGTTTTGGTAATTCATGTAGGGTTTTTGGATATGACCCTGTTATTCTGTTTTCCAAGTGCAGGAAAGTGTTGTGCTGATTTTAAAAGAATAAACAAATGAAGAAAATCATTGTAAATTCGGTATTTGAATATTTTTAGAGCTTAAGGCAAACATGAGTTACAAAAGAGAAAATCAGGTAGTGGCATTTCATCAGTTTAATAAAGCAGGCAGGCAAAGATATCCCATCTCTGGTTTCAGCTGTATTTAGAAATTATCACAGTCAATGAGCACATTTTCAATGTAAATTTATGAACAAACAAGATAGTAATTTGATGGATGAGCAAAGTACCAGCAGCCATGCTTTCATGAATTCAGTTTTATGAATGTGTAGCACTCTACCAAACATCTTCATTGTAACAAGCAGCTACAATGCAACTAGTAACATGCTTATGGATTACATAGCCCACAGTTATGCTTTGTTGGAGCAGTAACGGTGTAAAAATTGTGTTTGTATTTCACAAAGTAGCAATATTAACACATGAGACAATACAGTAATTAGCATACTCGTTAATCATGAATTTCAGCATTCCTGACCTACTGTGGTAACAATCACTATTTTTTATCAGGCTTCAGTTGTACTGACACAGAAAAATAGGGGACATTGAAGTCTGGATGGTAGAATAAAAGAAGAAAGATGTACTTACAACGTAAAATTATATGACATACAAAACATTTATTTATGTCCCAGAAACACTGTATAATCCACATAATGGTATGAAGATTTGCATTAATTATTGCATAATAATAATATTGGCACTGACTTTTTTTATTCCACTGCAAATATACCTGGGGAATACAAGTAGGTGATTCTCATAATTATGTAAGTAAAATCTAAGCTGAATCGGATCTTTAAGATAAAGAGGTTTTCTCATTAGAAGCCAAATTAAATGTTTGATAATAGAAAAGATGGCAGAAAGGGAAATGTCAGCCAAACATTACTTTGTACTGAGTGAATGCATACCATTAATTGTATGAATAATGCCAAGATTTCCACATCCAAGATAATTCCTTTTTTGAGATGGATACAGTTACATAGAGACATTACGCTTCCTTCTAGCTTATGTTGCTATTTCACTCAGGGATAGAGGAAAAGTTACAAGTTCTGGCAATGTTTTCATGGCCAAATGTTATGGATGAGTTGATTTAAATAAAGGCAAATTATTATAGCAAGCTGTATAACCACAATATATGTTCCCAGGAGTCTTCAAGTATGGTATGTGATTTCCATTTGAGACAGTGCTGGGGGACTTTCCATTTTGCTGGGAATATAAAGGTATTTTTTGAAGGCAATGGAAGCATATCATCTTCTAGTACAAGAATATGTTATCATTATAAGCTACTAGAGAAATTTGATTACTGACTGAGTCTAAAAGTTGGAAAAATAGTTTTTCTTTCCCATCTAGCTCATGCTCATTAAGACACGTTTGAATATGCATGTTTTGATCTATTACTATTCTAGAGGTTTGCGAATGCCTGTTGTAACCTGTTTTACTTATCTACCATAAAATCCATATTCATAAAAACAGGCAAAACCATGCATTGTTTTACCAGGATTGATAACTTGTTCCATAGTCTAGATAGATGGTGTGCGATAAAATGATCCCCTTTATCTCGCTGTTTATATTTACTTTTCATCAAAAGTTGCCTTACCAGCTATTACCTTCTAAGGCTCAATGATTTGGGGACAATATTTTAAAAAAGTAACAATGTCCAAGAGTATGCTGAAATACAGATGGAGGACATTTCTTGTGAGCATGTGTGACACTTGGTACAATAAGTTCAAAGAGGACTACAGTAAACTATCTGTGTAGCTTATATTTTGCAAGTTTACTATTTTATTTCTGGAAAAAAAAATTGAAATTTCTTTGGTTCATAAGTTCATACTAGGCTATCTGCCCTAGGGCATTTATAAGCCTAGCCAGAATGTGTTTGGCTTTCGCCACCCATTTTAAATTTATTTTTCTATGTCCTTTTTCGAGGTTAGTATACTGTGCCTCTGTCTAACAGTGACACAGAAGTGATACCCAGGGTAAACCTACGATCTCCCATCCACTCATCAAGATTCCTCTTGAAGAGAGTCAATGAGGGACTCTGCCTAACCTGGACTGGGATTTTATTCCAGAGTGAAGGGCGCCTCTGGGTTATGAATCTGTCTCTCCAGCATGTCCTATTTATTTCAGTGCTGAGGTTCAAGTCTCTCGAGCGCGTAGCTCGATGGGATTTGGATTTTCTGAGATGCAGCATGTCCATTAATTCCGGGTTGGACATGACTTTATACGTCAGGCACAGATTGCCTCTGAACAGGCGGTATGCCATTGAGTAGAGCTGGAGTTTCTTTAACCGGGCAGCATATGGCATCTGTTTGAGCCCTTTGATCCTCTTGGTGAGGTACTTTTGGGGTCTTTCCAGTTGCTGCAGGTGTCTGGTAAGGTACATCCCAAAAGGGGCATTGTACTCAATTATGGGCCTGATGAGGGATGAGTAAAGAGGCAAGATGACCTCCCCTGATCTAGATGTGAATCCCTTCATGATTAGGTGGGCTATATAAAATGTTTTTCTAACCACTTTGGCCACGTGGTTGTCAAATGAGAGATTGCTATCAACTTGGGTCCCCAGGTCCCTAATTACTTCTTCTGTACTTAATGGATTACCACCTATGTGGTAATTTGTGGGCACTTTGTTTTTGCCAAAGGGGATGACTATACACTTTTGGCATTTAGCTTGAGGCCATGGCTCTGGCACCAGTTGTCTGTTTCTATGAGGCCCTTTTGTAGGATGCTTGTGTCGGCTGGAGAGTCGATTATGGCGCCCAGTTTGCAGTCATCTGCAAACTTGGTCAGCCACAGTCCTTCCGTGTTGGCCTGTACCTCCGAGAAATATATACCGAACAAGAGAGGTCCCAGGACTGAGCCTTGTGGGACACCACTTGTAACTGGTTTGTAGTCTGACATGGCTCCAGCAATTCTAACCATGTGGGTTCTGTCCTTGAGCCAGTTTGCACTCCATCTAGTGACATAGGGGTTTATATTTAAGCTGGTGAGCTTATCTATAATGCCTGAGTGGGGTATTGTATCAAAGGCTTTTGCGAGGTCCAGGTAGGCTGTGTGGACCACCTTCCCCTCATCAATGGCCTTGGTGACTGTTTCAAAGAAATAAACCAGGTTTAAGAGGCAGGATCTGCCCTTAACAAAGCTGAACTGGGTAGGATCCAGTGTCTGTAGGTCCCCAATATCTTTATTTATGAGGTCCATGATGATCCTTTCCATAGCTTTGCAGACCAAGCTAGTCAGGCTTATGGGGCGATAGTTTCCAGGATCCATTGAGGCACCACCCTTATGGAGAGGGACCACTGTTGCTGTACGCCACTCTTTGGGCACATATCCTGTAGTAAGGCTGAGATTGAACAGCAGTTTTATGTTTGGGTTTAACTCTTCTTGGAGTTCATGTAGGACGCAGCCCGGGACACCGTCTGGTCCCATTGATGCTGTGTTTTTTGCTTTGGAGAGGGTGGCTCTTACCTGAGCATCTGAGATGTCAGGGGCAGCACTCTGCTGGGATAGATATTTGCCCTTTGGTGGGAGGGGAGAGTTTGCTGAACCTGTCAGCTAGGATGTTGGCAATGTCTGTGGGTTTGGTGTATTTTTTGTCATTTTGGACTAATTCTGAGCATATCTGGGAATTACCACCCAGGTTCCTAACATAACTAAAGAAAGCCTTGTGATTATCCTTAGTGTCCTGTGCAATTTTTCTCCCGAAGCTGGCCTTAGACAATTTTATGAGTGCCCGTAGTTTTTTGCTAATACTGATCAGTGATGCCTTCCCTTTTTGGGATTTTGCTCTATCATTTAGTAGCTTCCTCCTTCTATTGTATAGTTTGTTTATGGCTGGGGTCCACCAGACAGGATGTCTGCCTTTGGAGGATTGGGTCTTGGTTTTATTTGGGATCGATGATCCATGCATTCCTGAAGGTGTTCATAGAATGCGTTTATAAAGGATTCTGCGGTCTGGGCGTATTTTCCACAGGCCCGGGGCTTTGAAGGATTCCACCTCAGTTTTGAGGAGTGTGAAATTTGCTTTAGAGAAGTTTTTCACTGTGGTTTTCTGGGCAGGGATGGGGTCGGGATGTGAATATCCAGTGAGATTAGTTTATGGTCTGATCTTACCAGTGAGGGATACACTTCTGGTCTGGAGCATAGAGTCCCCATGTTGGTGATGATCAGGTCCAGTAGGTTTTCCCCTCTTGTGGGAGTGGTAACAAGTTGTTCCATAGCATTTGAGTTTATAAATTCTAGGAAACTTTGGGCTAGGGTGTTGGAGCTAGAGTAATGCTCCCAGTCTATGTTTGGGTAGTTGAAGTCGCCCAATATAATGGTGTTTGGAGAGACCTTCATATTTTCCAGTGTTCTCAGGAAGGCCAAGTGGGGTTCCTGGGTTTGGGAGGGTGGTCTGTAGCAGGCTATAAACTAGAAGGCAGTTTTACCCACTGTTAGTTGCACATGGATAGTCTCTGATGCTTCGTGCTTTGCCACCAACCTGGAGGTGTGGGTATCTTTGATGAATATCGATACTCCCCCTCCTTTTGTGGTTCAGTCCATGTTTTGGGGCCAAAAAGCATGGTATGAGGTATAACCTGGTAGTGCTGGGGTGCTCTCGGGAGGCCCTGAACCAGGTTTCTGTTACTGCACAGATATCGATGTTCTCCATGCTAAGGAGCGTTTCGAGTGTGTGCATCTTGAGGTTTAGACTTCTGGCGTTGAGTAGCATTACTCTTAGTTTCTTATCCCTTGTGATACCTATGGAGGTGGGTTTGTCTTTTGTAAAGGGGTTTCTCTAGAGAAAGAACAAAAACATTGTATTCCCCTTCTTCTTCTTTCAGCTGCTCCCATTAGGGGTCGCCACAGCAGATCATCTGTTTCCATTTCTTCCTGTCCTCTGCATCTTGCTCTGTCACACCAACCACCTGCATGTCGTCTCTCACCACATCCATAAACCTTATCTTAGGCCTTCCTTTTTTCCTGTTACCTGGCAGCTTCATCCTTAGCATCTTTTTCCCAATATACTCTGCATCCCTCCTCAGCACATGTCCAAGCCAACGTAATCTTGCCTGTCTGGCTTTGTCTCCAAACCTTCCAACCTGGGCTGACCCTCTAATATACTTATTCCTAATCCTGTCCATCCTCATCACATCCAGTGCAAATCTTAACATCTTCAACTCTGCCACGTCAAGCTCTGACTCCTGCCTTTTTGTCATTGTCACTGTCTCCAACCCATATAACATAGCTGGTCTCACTACCCTCTTGTAGACCTTCCCTTTCACTCTTACTGTTACTCGTCTGTCACAAATCACTCCTGACACTCTTCTCCACTCTTCTCTACCCACTCCATCTTGCCTGTACTCTCTTCTTCACCTCTCTTCCACACTCACCATTACTCTGAACTGTTGATCCCAAGTACTTAAACTCATTCACCTTCACCACCTCAAATCCCTGCATCCTCACCATTCCTCTAGCCTCCCTCTCATTCACACACATATATTCTGTCTTAGTCCTGCTGACCTTCATTCCTCTTCACTCTAGAGCATATCTCCACCTCTCCAGGGTCTCCTCCACCTGTTCCCTACTCTCACTACAGATCACAATGTCATCTGCAAACATCATAGTCCACGGGGACTCCTGTCTGATCTCGTCTGTCAACCTGTCCATCACCATTGCAAATAAGAAAGGGCTCAGAGCTGATCCTTGATGTAATCCCACCTCCACGTTAAACGCATCCGTCACTCCCACTGCAGACCTCACCGTTGTCACACTACCCTCGTACATATCCTGTACCATGCTTACATACTTCTCTGACACTCCCGATTTCCTCATACAATACCACAACTTCTCTCTAGGCAACCTGTCATATGCTTTCTCTAAATCCACAAAGACACAATGCAACTCCTTCTGACCTTCTCTGTACTTCTCCATCAACACTCTCAGAGCAAACATCGCATTTGTAGTGCTCTTTCCTGGCATGAAACCATACTGCTGATCACTAATCATCACCTCCCTTCTTAACCTAGCTTCCACTACTCTTTCCCATAACTTCATGCTGTGACTGATCAGTTTAATCCCTCTGTAGTTACTACAGCTCTGCACATCACCCTTATTCTTAAAAATCGGTACCAAAACACTTTTTCTCCATTCCTCAGGCATCCTCTCACTTTCCAAGATTTCATTAAACAATCTAGTTAAAAACTGAACTGCCATTTCACCTAAACACCTCCATGTTTCCACAGGTATGTCATCTGGATAAACAGCCTTTCCATTCTTCATCCTCTTCATAGCTATCCTTACTTCCTCCTTGCTAATCCATTGCACTTCATGATTCACTATCCACACATCATCCAACCTTCTCTCCCTCTCATTCTCTTCATTCATCAACCCCTCAAAGTACTCTCTCTCTATCTCCTCAACACACTCTCCTCACTTGTGAGTATGTTTCCCTCATTATCCTTTATCACCCTTACCTGCTGCACATCTTTACTAGCTCGGTCACTCTGTCTAGCCAATCAGTACAGGTCCTTTTCTCCCTCCTTAGTGTCCAACCTTTTATACAACTCTTCATACGCCTTATCCTTAGCCTTCACCACCTCTCTCTTTGCCATGCACCTCATCTCCTTATACTCTTGTCTACTTTCTTCATCTCTCTGACAATCCTACTTCTTCTTTGCCAACCTCTTTCTCTGTATACTCTCTTGTACTTCCTCATTCCACCACCAGGTCTCCTTGTCCTCCTTCTTTCCAGATGTCACACCAAACACCTTTCTAGCCATCTCTCTTACTAGCTCTGCTGTAGTTACCCAGCTATTCGGTAACTCTTCACTGCTACCCAGTGCCTGTCTTAACTCTTCCCTGAGCATCACCTCACACTAAAATTTGACGAAATCAGTGTTTTACATGGTATTAGTTCTCTGGGCATCCTTGTATTCCCTTTATTATCCCAAATGACTCCTATCACTGTGGAGACATTATGATTAAAATCAAGGCTGTTGCCTATAGTTGTGCTTCAGTTCATCATTATGGCTTCTGTTTTCAGTACATGACCATCATTTTTTAATTAAAAGAATGGGATGCTACATTTTGTTATCATTCAACATAAATCTGTTACATGTATGCCATAAGTGTAGAATATCTAGAATTCTCTGCATAGAGTTACAAGTGTAATTGTTTCACCTTGCAGTGGTATGCATGTTTTCTCATCCACAGATAGCTGACCACTTTTACCTCTAATAATAGGAAGACTCTGCACCAAGTCATGCTGTGCTTGTCCGGTCTGGTGCATTGTACCTCTGGGCATTCTCTCCCCGATTTGTTTTAAGTGTCTGTGTTCTATTAAGTAACCATTTTTGATCCACATAATTTTATGGCTATTCATTTTTTACTTATGCATTGTATCCACCTACAAACACATATCATGTGCTTTGTCAATTTACAAATCCTGCATGTGCACTTTCAGACATTCATCTACAATAACAGTGACTTTTTTTTGAAGTTTGTTGATTTTATAACACTATCAAACTGATTTTTTAACATTTCCTAGTATCAAATACATACATGCATACGCACAAATATTTCAAGCACTGGCATTAATGTCCTTCTAGCTTGCTAATATGGCTGTTCTTAAAAATATCTAAACTAGTGCTTACTTTAATGTAATTTGTAGTTTGTTCCATGCATCAGCTACTCTGTCAGAGAACCAATTAGTACACTTCTCATTCCTATAGAATCTTCTACACAGGTTGTCTGAAGATTTTCTAGTATTTTTGATAACCCCAAACATTTCCAGAGGTAGTTGTCCCTAAATGCCCTATATACCTGAATAAGATCTCCTCTTAGATCTCTGTAAGAGATACCCTAAAGGTTCAGATATCTTAGTCTTTCATAATAACTTACATTTTCACATCCATGAATGCCCTTGGTATATTTCCGCTGTACTCTTTCCAGTTTACTCATGCTTGTCTTCTTATAGGGTTTCCATATTGTTATTCTATACTCAAGTTTGGGTCTGATGTAACTTACACACAATGATTTCATTGTTTTTAATTTCCTAGACTTTATAAATCTTTTTATAAAACCTATAGTTCTATAACTATCATTAACCAATTGGTGCTATGATTAGAAAAACTCATAGCTGAATCTACCCATATACCCAGGTCCTTAAATGAGTCTACAGTTTTAATCACTGTGTGCTGTATTAAATATTCACCTTTCAGTTTATGTCTCCCAAATCCCATATGCTTAATTTTTGATGTCGTTATCAGCATATTATTCTCCTATGCCCAAATGGTCAGTTTAGTCAAGTTATTTTGCAGACATGCCTTATCTGTCTTCTTCTTCTTTTGACTGCTCCCATTAGGGGTCGCCACAGCAGATCATCTGTTTCCATTTCTTCCTGTCCTCTGCATCCTGCTCTGTCACACCAGCCACCTGCATGTCCTCTCTCACCACATTCATAAATCTTATCTTAGGCCTTCCTCTTTTCCTGTTACCTGGCAGCTTCATCCTTAGCATCTTTTTCCCAGTATGCTCTGCATCCCTCCTCAGCACATGTCCAAACCAACATAATCTTGACTCTCCGGCTTTGTCTCTAAACCTTCCAACCTGGGCTGACCCTCTAATATACTTATTCCTAATCCTGTCCACCCTCGTCACACCCAGTGCAAATCTTAACATCTTTAACTCTGCCATGTCCAGCTCTGACTCCTGCCTTTTTGTCAATGCCACTGTCTCCAACCCATATAACATAGCTGGTCTCACTACCCTCTTGTAGACCTTCCCTTTCACTCGTAATGGTACTCGTCTGTCACAAATCACTCCTGACACTCTTCTCCACCCACTCCATCCTGCCTGTAATCTCTTCTTCACCTCTCTTCCACACTCACCATTACTCTGAACTGTTGATCCCAAGTATTTAAACTCATTCACTTTGCCACCTCTACTCCCTGCATCCTCACCATTCCTCTATCCTCCCTCTCATTCACACACATATATTCTGTCTTAGTCCTGCTGACCTTCATTCCTCTTCTCTCTAGGGCATATCTCCACCTCTCCAGGGTATCCTCCACATGCTCCCTACTCTCACTACAGATCACAATGTCATCTGCAAACATCATAGTCCATGGGGACCTCACCGCTGTCACACTACCCTCGTACATATCCTGTACCACTCTTACGTACTTCTCTGACACGCCCGACTTCCTCATACAATACCACAACTCTTCGCTAGGCACCCTGTCATATGCTTTCTCTAAGTCCACAAAGACACAATGCAACTCCTTCTCTGTACTTCTCCATCAACAGTCTCAGAGCAAACATTGCATCTGTATTGCTCTTTCCTGGCATGAAACCATACTGCTGATCACTAATCATCACCTCCCTTCTTAACCTAGCTTCCACTACTCTTTCCCATAACTTCATGCTCTGACTGATCAATTTAATCCCTCTGTAGTTACTACAGTTCTGCACATCACTCTTATTCTTAAAAATTGGTACCAAAACACCTTTTCTCCATTCCTCAGACATCCTCTCACTTTCCAAGATTTCATTAAACTCTAGTTAAAAACTCCACTGCCATTTTGCCTAAACACCTCCATGCTTCCACATGATGTCATCTGGAGCAACAGCCTTTCCATTCTTCACTCTCTTCTCCTTGCTAATCTACTGCACTTCATGATTCACTATCCGCACATGCCTTATCTGTAACACTTGTAATCAGTTTACCTAATTTAAGGTCATCTGTGTAAAGACTGTAGAACACCTCAGATTTAAAAGTTAGGTCTGAAAGATACAATCTAAACAGGTACGGGCCGAGGAGTGAGCCCTGTGGGACACTCTGACTGTAACCAAGGATTTCACCTGTCTAGTTGCTGTATGATGCTTGCCATGTCCTATTTGTAAGCCATGCACCTATCCATTTTATGAAGAGTACATAAATACCTAGTTGCACTAATTTATTGATTAGTGTTTTGTGTATGACCCTGTCAAATGCTGAAGTTAAGTCTATATAAATTACATCACAGCATAATTTTTCATTCATAGCTTTTATTATATTGTTATAGAACATTATGTTACAGGTGGTAATAGATCTATTTTCAACATATGCATGCTGATATATGAAGTTTGGCAACAAACTAAACTGTCCTGGGACATCCCCATGGGGGGGGGGTTAGGTTAATATTAGGGGACGTTAAGTGGGTTGGGGGGTGAAGGGGTTAAGTGGTGGCAGGAAGGGTTGGGAGGAAATGAGATAAAATGAGATAATGATGGGGAGGGGCTTAAGAGGTTTAGTCTAGTGTATTTGGGTTAAGCAATCACATGTTGGCGTGAACTTGCTAAGGCAGGTTGTTCGTCCGAGACAACCTTTGGGTATTTCAGAGAACAGGTAGGCTGTGGGTCCAGAGTAGTGGGATAGTCATAACAGGTGGGTGGTCTATTTATATATAAAAGCTTACTTAATTGTGATGAGAAATGGTGGTTCTATGGGTTCGTCAGCCCTGGGGGTGGAACAGGTAATGGATCATGGGGTTAAGGGTTAAGATATTTAGGGCAGGTGTGTCACTGAATTTTGATGTTATGATACACATTGTTTTGTGGTGGATTATGCTCACTCTTTCATTGGTGGTTTAGGGTGCTTCATCTGATGCTTATGTTGCAGTCTACTGCACTGCTGAATGTTTTAATATGCTTCTGCTGTTATGTGATGATGTAAGCATAGACTTACAGGGATTTACCTTTGGATTTATGAACTAGTAAACTTTATTAAAGAGTGACTTCAAGAAGCCTAATTCTTAAACCCAAGTACACAATTCTGTACGGTCACCTTACCTTCACTGGCTGACTCTTAGATGTAGAGGCTGCATGGTGTGGCCTTTGAATTATTTATGAAGTTTCTGGTGCATTCAAGATTGTGTCTGGACTTCACTGTTGTTATTTTATAAGGTTTTCTCTTTCCCTCAGTTAGCTCGTTCGTGGTGTTGATTTTATTTTCTGGTTCCCTGAGAGTTTCGCAGGCTGTGAGGCATGGTTGCTTCTGCACATGTGTATATGCCTAGAGTCTGCACAGACTCTTCAAGACTTTGTTATCCAATCTTGCAGCTCTAACCAAATTATCTATGTTCAAATGTCTATTCATTAAGCGATAGAGGCAAAGATGAAAAAAGAGAGGAAAAAAAAAGATTTCTATTGATTATCAAATTAGGTGCCCAGATAACAGAGCGAGCAATGTGTGCAATATTACACACATGGTGGCCGCTATTGTGTCTTGGTGGAATGTATATTGCTCCAGCATTGGCATGGCTTTCAAAGACATTGACCGTGATATTGACAATGAGAGGAAGGGGTAGTTCTGATGTTGAGAAACTGGCCATGTTTTAGATGGGGGTGCAGATGACACGTATACTAGAGGGAAAGTTGGTGAGTGCAGTTGTTTTTTCGGTTCTTCATTCCAATCAGCCAGGTTGATTTATAGTGCTGGTTTGTATGATTTACAATGGTACTTGTTCGCTGGTTTGATGTCGGTGGACCTGTTGCTTGGAGGGCATTCCACTCATTTATCCTGGTTTCTGTCTGAAGGGGATCAGGGCAGGCCTGCATGGGGGGATTGTTTTGCTGCTTCTTGGTTTTATCAACAAGGAAATAGTGTAGACTCCACCTCTCCATGGAAGTCAACTGCGTGATTTGATAGTGTCAACTTTGAGAGGCAACATACACTGTAGTGTTGCTGCAAAGTGTTTTTTTTTTTTCTTTTGCGGCATTGTTGGTGTGGTCTGTTGGTCTGCATGCTGTGAATGAACTGATGGCTTATTCCACTGAATTGTTTTACAAGCACACACACACAAAAAATGTTGGGGGATCTTTGTAGTATCTTCGTCCATGTGTTGCCGGATGTCGGGATGTTTTCACAGAATTTACAGTGTTGGGGTTGCATGATGTACTCAGGTGGTTGTCCTGTTTGGTGGAGTTGTCAGGAGGAGAGATAAAGTGGTGTTTTTCCTTGCAGGATGTGTGGATGGTTCAGAGAGAGGGGGTGAGCTGACAGTGAGGTATTGGGTTTGAATGCTTGAACATTGGAGACATCAGTGTCTCTTTGGAGATGGACATTGCCGGCCCAGTTTAAGTCTGAGTGAGGAGAGGTGAGCCCGGAGGGCTGAATAGTCAAGTAATGGCACTGACTCTGGGTTCTTTAGTGGTAGGGGAGTGCTGGCTATTGCATCTCCCCATTCTGGCACTTAACATTCCGGCAGCCCGGTATTGCAGTACGGAGGTTGAATGGTGGTTTGTGGGCTTATGAGCTGCAGTTTAGGGCTCCGCATGTGCAGCCAGGCTTTGTATCAGCTCATGGCTCTTATAAATTTCAATGGCACAGTTTTTGTGGAGGGGGAGTAGGAGATTCAGAGTTGCCTTATGTTTTAGATCTGCTCCTCATAAAGTTGCTTAGTGCTCCCTTCCCTTTATTTATTTATTTATTTATTTATTTTTCTACATGGATTCATAGTCAGTTGCTAGTCTAATCTATTATTCCTTGAAAAGCTGCATATTGATTGGTGAAGATAGCTAATTAAATCTGCCAAATTAGAGGAGGAAACAAAAGCTGAGCTAAATGCTGAAGTTTCTTTTGTCTTGGGGACAAAAATCATTCAGTGTTTTAATTCAGACCAAATTACATTGGTTAATGGATCTCAATTATAGGTTTAACTTGCTTAGTGATGACAGGTTAAGAATAACAGCTGATCATGAGTAGGAAAAGAAAACAAAGGTAATTCTTAAGAACACAGACAGAAATTTGGGTACACTTATTTTTCATATGGTACATCTGCCCTATAATCAGTAATGCAGTACACAGTCTATCTCTCTTCACACACACACACACACACACACACACACACACACACACACACACACACACACACACACACACACACACACACACAAACCAAAACAAACATTTATCTCGAAATAGATGGAATACATTAAGAGGTTGAGGTATATGTGTGTTAAGAGTTTTTGTCATTGCTTGCAAGCAAACAGGGAACAAACAGACAGAACGTGGTACACCTCCTAAGGGCCTAGTATGGTATATTAATAGCCTCAACTGGGGAGGTTAAGCAGGTTTAAAAAAAAATACAGAAAATGAGGTAGGAAGGGAGCACTAAGTCATAATTACATTTGACGGGGGGGGGGGGGGTATTGTAGTGGGTCCCCTTGATAGCATGGTAAGCTGCCATTTGTTCTACATTATATTGGTTAGTGATGGACCTCCTGCATATCCATAAAGTAAACAGCACCAGAATTACCCATTTTAAAGACTTAAAGCTTGCCTGTGATATAAATAGGACCTGCTGGAGGGATAAGTATATATCCCAGAAAGACTACTCCATCTGTGGAACAGGCTCCCCATTCATGTGAAGCACAGTTGTCTTTGAAGAGGTCTTGAAATGGGTTATTTGGAATGTGTGTTATGTATTTCCGATGTTTTGCATGTCCTTTTGCAGATGGGGTATTGGAACACTGTGGTTATAATGTGGAATAGGTGGGTATAAGGTGGAGCTTTCTCGCTACTATTAGAGGGTTTAATTTTGTCCTTTTCTTTGTAGGTGGTGGTCTGCCGAGTACCAGGGGTGGCGATACACAGTGAATTTGAAGATGATGAAAGCAGTGGCGAGCAAAGATGCTACACATGGGGAGCTCAAGATGGCAACAGTTATTGACTGAAATCGCTTAAGGGCAGAAGGCATCATGCAGTGGCTTGAAAGGGGATCTGAAAGGTAACATTTTTGATAGGTCAGATGTTTTGCCACCTGAATGGGACTCAAAGTGGGTCTGAGTAATCACCTTATTAAGACACATTAGATCTCTGTGTTCAATTAGTTGGATCTGATTATTGCATTGGTATAGGGAGCAAGTAAGAAAGAGGTAGGCAGGGGGGGCCAAGGGGGTAATGGGTGGGGATGGTTATGGGGAGTGTGGGGATCCCACAGGATGAGTAGTCATGACATTCATAGGAGCACAGGGCTTATTAGGCTAAACCCCTATGGCTATTGCAAGCCAGTGAAGTTCAACCCTTGCTCTCTTAAGAACCTTGGGGTGATTGTATTTACTCATTCAGTGGTTGAACCATATTTAGGGGAGGTCCAATGAGGTGTTTGATAGGATACTGGAGTTTGTTCCTAATGGGTGGTGTCTTTGGGGAGACAAATTTGTCCCTTGAGTAGGTAGTGTTTATGTTACATAACAAGTTAAAGTTTTACAGAATACCACAAGGATCATTTCACTTGGTGTTGGGTCAATTTTGTCAGTAGAGTTTTAAGATGCATGGTAGGTAGGCAGTTAGTGGGGAAGTTTTAAAACTGGGTGTGTTGTTGCAAGGGAGTTAGAAGGTTTAATGGAAGCTTGGTTGCAGGATAAGGCTGAAGTAGCGCAGGTCTTAATTGCCTACTAGTGGTATAGGTAATATAAGGAAAGAGCTCTCCAGGGGAAAGGCCAAGGCCAAGCAGGGGTTAAGAATGGTTTGGTAATGAGTGAATTGGGGGTGTTTATGGCTGGATATGTGGAGTATTTCATTGCTGAGCATAGGTGGGTTTTCGGCAACTAGGTCAAGGGGTGCTGGTTTTCTGCCAGCTAAGGTTAGACATTAAAGTTGGAGTTAGACTGTTCCCTACGGTACTGGAGTTGTTGCACATATAGAACTGGGTAGCGGGTGGGAGAAGGTGATATGTTATGGTTAACAGGGTCTTGGGTGTGAGACTTGCTACTAGTTTGACTGGGTGCCGTCTTGAGTTCAAGTGGTTATAGCTTGTGGTTTTGTTGTGGTCATAAGCTGTCAATACATTCACGTTGATCCATGATTTCAGCTTGGAGGGCAGTGGGTTAAAAGGGTATGTGTTCTCTTGGTGTGGATGTTCTGGTGTTACAACGGGGTCATGGTAATCCTACTTTATTTAGTTTCATTAGGGCAAGTTTCAGTGATGGCATGGCAAAGGGGTTTATAACGGGATTCTAAGTTGTTTTACAGATGATGGGTACACCAAATGATGTTTGGCTTGACCCTTCCCTTTATGGGAAGTGGATTGAACAATTTTGGGTAGAAGGGAGGGGGAACAGCCTGGTCAGGCTAGTTGACGGAGAAGAGGGATAGGCTTGCCCTCTTCTGTCCCCCTCTGATGTCCGGATGTTCATTTCAAGGATCTGGGGAAAGGAAATGAGTAGATGGAGGAAGCTTGCTGAATACATAAGCAAGCTGAGGTAAGGATGGTGTTTATTTGGTGGATGGTAATTCAATGGATGGTGTATGAAGTGAGTTGGGAAGCTGCTTCATAAGTAAAGTAAGCGAGCAGAGGTATGGACCCTGCTTGTTGGGCAGGGTGAGTAGGTACGCTGCCCTGTTTAACATTACAATGAATGGTGTATGAAGTGAGATGGGATGCTGCTTCATAAGTAAAGTGAGTGGAGGTATGGTGAGTAGATACGCTGCCCTGATTAACATTACAAGGATGTTACAAGGATGTTATGCTGTATTTAGAATCAATTATATCATGAATAGTTGTAATTAATAAAGTTGGTGATCAAAGCTATATTATGGAAATTTAATAAAGGTCGTCAATGTCATTTGCTGTGATGTGTGTTATTGAAGGGGACCGGGACAAATGGTTCCTAGTCCCATCCTATCTGGATCTGACAATAACTTATCCAATATTACATTCTCCATTAATTTTCCACAACATGAAAGTAGACTTAAGGGCCAATATGATGCTGGGTTTGTCCTACTCCCCTTTCCCTTAAAGACAATATTTTCCATTTTTTTCAAAAAAGTCTCATAACATTATTGAAATTAGACATTTTTGACTACTGCAAAACATAGTTACATGAAATGTGGCATTTTAGTCCACATTTGTTCATCATAACTTGTCAATATTCAGTATAATTTGTTTTAATGTTGCTTATATATAGATGCAGTAAAAATTTAATGATAAGAAACTTCATTTAACAAAAATGATATACTTCCTGGAATTTCAGCTAATAAAATGAAATGTTATTTATAAGTAGTTAAGTCCCTGTCCAGTGTTTTTATGCCTTAACTGATTTAGATAGCTATGCATTGGTTATATGTTTACAGGAAATGTAATTGCTGGCAATACAAATATGGCAACAGATATATGAAGAAAACATTGTGTGCCTTTATAAATTAAAAATGTGAATGAAGTTTAATAAACACATTTTGGCTAGTAGGAAAGACCCACTGCCCCCACATGTGAAATGTGAGGCCCTCCCCTCCCCAACGTTTAATTGTGAGATCACTGCAACTTAAGAAAGAAGAAAATATAACTAAATATAATATAAAAACAGTTTAACTATTAGGGAAGCCTCCTGTATGCCTTCTGTACCCCATGACTCTAATTATACTAATATAATAACAGCAGACGTCATTTACCTCATAGTTAAGGGAATACTTCTTTTGTTCAAACATCCAATGACCTTGGAGTTGATATATGAAGAAACATGACTCAGAATTCCAAGTTCAACAATATAGCATTTGACAGTGCCATTGATAAAACACCAGGCTCTCCTTTAATTGTATAAAAAATTATCTTGCTCCTAACAGTATTCCTGAATCATTCACCACCATTAGCCAAAAAAAGTCCTCAAACAAAAAAAACAAAAAAACAAAACAAATGCAAAATATAGGTGAAATACATGCAACACACTAAACTTAAAAATAAGTTATTCAAAGAAGGAAACCAAGGATGAACCAAATACAGAAAGTTAAAAGTAAAAACAAGTCCACCAATAGATTATTTCTCAAACCCAAATAGGCTGCCATGTTTTAATATGCTGCAACTTATGAGTTTGTTATGTTATGTTAGTAGTATGTCTAACAAAGATCCTTGCATGGGATATGTATGTAGAAAAAAAGGCGGTAATGTGAGAAATATGCTAGTTAAGTGATAAGAATTATTGTTTGTACAGCTGGTGTTTAAATGACTTTACTGAAAAATGTGGAATTCTCTTACAAAGTTTGCTGCAAGTTCTAATTTACTGTTATAAACCATGGATTTATTTATGTGTAGTGAGAATGATGTAGGCATGAATCGGACTGTGCCCATGCATAAAGGAAATGCAGATGTTTGTTCTCAGAAACAGTGTTTTTAGTGAAACATTTCCATTGAATTCATTAAAAAAAAGATTCTATCAATTGCTACTAAACAATTGCCTTACTTTGAAGTTTACCAAGATCATATCAACTGAAGCAATCAATATTTGCCATACATAATGTCAATACACATTCTTCATGATCTGCATTGTTTGATGTCGTAACAGTGCCTGTCACCTGAACCTTGTATAGTCTGAGTTTGTTTTGGTAAATTCCTACAAGCATTTGAAATTCTATACCTCTGCATAGTAGGTTAAACAAGTCCATTCATACTTTTACATATCACCTTCCCTTTCTATCCTGCTTTTATATAATATCATCTTACATTGCTACCTATTTCATCTGTAGAATGTAATTCAATTACCTTTAACCTCAACATTCAGACTTACTATATATTAATGTATTATATTTAGGTTCATAGGTTCATAGGTGTATATTAGGCTAACAGCCACTAGGTCCTTTATAAGCCTAGATGTGCAAACCAAATGTTACCCACAAATTTGATTTATATAAGGGTGATTTACTGATTTCCTCTGTTCATTAGAGACATAGGTGGCAGACCAGGGGTGAATTTTTGATTACCAATCCATTTATACACTTTGAGTTTAAATATGGTTAGGGAGGAGCTCTGCTTCACATGGATGGGGAGCCTACTCCAGAGAATGGGGATACTGTCTCCCCAACATGTTAGTTATGTCAAAATCAAAATTTAGGTCTTTTAATCTAGTAGTGCTGTTTGTTTTGTGGATGTGAACATGTTCATAAAAATAAGGTCCAGGGATGCCTTGTATGCCAGGCAAAAATCAACTCTCAGAAGTCGGCATGTTGCTGAGTAAAGAGACAGGGCTTTGAGGTGATCAGTGTAGGGCATTGTGTTTACTCCATATATTTTTTGTAAG
Organism: Protopterus annectens; assembly: GCF_019279795.1. Lineage (NCBI taxonomy): Eukaryota > Metazoa > Chordata > Ceratodontiformes > Protopteridae > Protopterus > Protopterus annectens. Next base: position 528,412,500 of record NC_056751.1, on the reverse strand, counting down.
GAACCTTAGTGGACATTCCAGTTGCTGTATTTGTCTGGCCAGGTACATAGTAAAACGGGCATTATACTCTATAACTGGCCTAATGGGGGCCAAGTACAGTGGTACAATGGCTTCTCAGAACCTAGATCTCATTCCTTTACTTATTTGTTGAGCAACACAGAAGGATTTTCTTACTATCTTAGACACATATTGGTTAAAGGCTAGGCTACTATCTGCATAAAACCCCAGATTCCTGAATAGTGAAATAACTTCAAGGGATGTTTTATTGATAATGTAGTTACTTGGGGTGGCCATCTTCCCAAAAGGTACTATAAAACATTTCTTGGCTTTGAGTTTTATTGTGCCAGGTATTTGTCTGTGTTGGACCTTCCTGAAGGATGATGACAACTTGGGGAGAATGCAGTGACTGCTCCCAGTTTGCAATCATCTGTGAACTTGGTCAACAAGAGAACTGTGACATTGGCTTTGACCTATGAGAAGTAGATGCCAAAGAGGAAAGAGCCCTCTTTGTGCAGCTGCCCTTACCAATCCTAACTTCTTGGGTCCTATATGTGAACCAGTCAGGTATCCAGCATGTAATAAAGGGGTTTATGCCTAGTTCAGTAAGTCTGTTGTCAATGCCTGAGTGTGATATTGTATCAAATGCCTTAGCCATATCTAGGCAGGGAGTATGCACCACTTACCCCTCATCCATTGTCTTAGTGACCTTTTCAGAGAAGTCCACAAAGTTTGGTAAGCATGATCTTCCTTTGACAAAGCCAAACTGGGATGGATCCAGTGGCTGAAAGTATCCTATGTCCTTGCTGATCATTTTCATTATAATTCGTTCCATGGCTTTGCAAATGAGACCAGTCAGACTAATGGGTTTATAGTTTCCAGGATCTGTTGAAGATCCTCCCTTATGATTGTCACAGTCCTTCATTCTCATGGCACAAAGCCTGTTTTAACACTACCGATAACAGTGACAACAGAGGTCCTGATAAGTCATATTCTAGACTGTTCAGGTAGCATCCTGGGATGTTATCAGGGCCCACTGAGGCTGTGTTCTTGGCTTTATTGAGCGCTACCATTATAGTTATAGTTGGTGGGTTTATGCTTGAGGGTATTTTTGAGGAGATGTTTGGGGGTGTGAGGGGGTAAAGTTGGAACTGGATTTGTTCATTAACATGTTTGCTATATCGCAAGGCTTTGTGAACGTGGCACCATTAACCACAAGTTCAGCTCATTGCTGTGTGCTGCCCTTGAGGTTTCTGACATTACTGAAGAAGGCCTTATGGTTATCTTTCACCCTGAAGGCTATCTTAACCTCAGAATTGCTTTGTTTGACCTGATAAGCCCTCTTAGTTGCCTATTTAGTTTGATGAAAGAGTCTTTATCCTTATGGGAATTACCCTTCCTTATATTTGCCATAACATTTTTTTTTTGCTTTTGTTGCATATTTTGTTTAGTTGGGGATGTCACCAGGACATTTTGTTTCTGGGATTAGTTCTGTGCTTATGTTTGATAAACATAACAGCCTCTATGCAGCCATTGACATAGACGTGCAGAGTTTCTAAGTGTAATTCAGCAAAGGCTGCTGATTTCTTGTAGCTTGGAAGGGTATTGAATTTTGACAAACCATAGTAGTAGTAGTAATAATAGTAATAGTAGTTTGCCTAGATATAGTTCCTAAGTGTTACTGGCTTTTCTGTTGCTATGGAGTTGATTTTGATTTTGAAGGAGACAGCTTTTTAGTTGGACCTTACTAGAGAGGACCAGACATTGAGGTGTAGTACAGCATTCTCCCATATTTGTGAGTACTATGTCCAGTATGTTGGAGCCCATAGTGGTGTATAGACTATTTATTCAAGGGTTCTTTTATCTACAAAGCCCAGGAATCTCTATGCCTGTAGATTTGAGGCTATGTATGATTCCCAGTCTACAGAGGGGTAATTAAAGTCTCTCATGAGTAGGATGCCAGATTGTATGGTAAGTATCTTCAGTAAGTCCAAGTATATATTGTGAGCTTTTTGTCATCCTGTTTGACCACCCTAGAGGTATGGTTGTTACTGATGTACATCAAGACACCTCCTCTTTTAACCCTTGTCTCTGTAGTTACTTGTTTAAAAGTGTGGAAGGCACTGAAAGCTTGCACCACCGGGGTAATGTCTGCCACTTTAAAACATGTCTTGGAAAACTGCATAGATGTCTATACTCTTGAGTGTGAGGAGTGTATTTTTTTTTTATTTAGGACCCTGGCATTCAGCAGTAACACCCTGAAATTAAATTGAATAGATTTTGGTAAGTCAATAGGCTTGTCAGTTTGGCATTGCTTGACAAAGGCAATATGGGTGTGGATAATGATTTAGCCAGTATGCAAAAGCCTAGAGGGGACACATGCAGGCCATCCTTAGCAAAGTAATGTAGTCTTTTCACCATATCCTCCCAAGATGACAAATATTGAATCCCCTCAGAATGACACCAGAAAGACAACCGATTGTTAAAATCAGTTATTTTTTTTGTTCACACTATGGCATCATCCTCTGTGATGGTAATACGCTGCTCAGTGCTAGACTTACACCAACCTGAGACACATAGTTTGAGAGCTCCATAATGTCCCCCTTCATATTGTCTAGGGAGGTATGTCTCAGTTCATTTACATCTACATGGATGATGATGAAATCATACTGGTACCTGTAGTGCAATGACTTGAATACATGCATGAATTGGCTGAATCCAGATAAGCAACTTTTCTCCTTGTTCAGCCTGGTTAGAAGGCATCACTATGTCTTACAATGGAGTCTCCTATGACATGAGTCCTGGGAAGTGTGTTTGCTTGCCTTAGGGACTTAGTGTTTGGGGATCCATTGAGTGTGACTGTTTGTCCTATGTCCTTTGTTCTGTGAGCCTTTGGGCTTGCTGAAGCATAGTTTTGTCAATGGGTGGTCTAGGCAATCTTTGTTGTTTAGGAAGATTGGTTTTAAGTACCTCAGCATACATTTGTCTGTGTGAGTGTTGTGTGTTATGAGAGGTGGTGGTTTGTGTGGTTTCGAAAACCTGATGCGCATTTGTATGAAAGAGTTTAGCCTCCAGTGACACTGTATAAGTACACCTGTTGCATACTGTCTCTGTTTCCGTAAGGAATGAGTGGTCTTCATTAAACATAGGACAACTGCTAGATTGTCTCAAGATACTCATATTCACTAAGATGGTTACAGAGAAGTTAGGAAATTGTATATCCATGCTGTCCAGTCCTTTGATTGGTGAGCTACAAGGGGATGGTGTATTGGAGTTAGACATCTATTAAATGTGCTTTGCAGACTAATAATGCTGTTTTATTGAGGCAGAATATGCTTAATTGTACTAAAGTCTACTAATTTTAATGTTTACACGGTACTGCCTACTAATTTTAATGTTTACACAGTACTGAGTCTACTAATTTTAATGTTTACACAGTACTGAGTCTACTAATTTTAATGTTTACACAGTACTGAATTCTACTAAATCCATCAGTATTGCCACTCAACACCCGACTTGCTGCTCTAAGCTTGTTGGCATGCAAGGTATTTGCTGTATATTTATTGCATTAGAGGGTTACAGTTTTATGGACTATTGCGTAGGAACAATTTGCTTTCTAGGTGTTTGCAACTGCACAGGGCACTGCTAACTGGAGTTGTATGGTAAGCAGTTCAAAGCAAATGCAACAGTTGTATAGCAAGACGGGAAAAATGCAGAAATCTAAGTAATGAGCCCTCTGACCTATAAAATGACTACTCTATGAGCCCTTTTTGTGTGTCTGCCAACTCAGATATACTTGGCAAATACCTTCTGCCAGAAGATGAATAAATGCAGTCACTCTAATGAAACATACAAACCAGATAAAGAAAGAGATGGAAATCTCTTGCTGAAGGCATTTTCAAGACAGTCTTACAGCAGTAACAGTGAGAGGAAGAGCATTTATTTTTACAAACGTATACTGAGATGCACAAATAAAAGCGTAAAGCAGTAGGTACCACTCAGGATAACTTAAACAGGTGTAATTTAGCAAAGGAAAGTACTTTGCTGAAGTCTGGGAAAATAAACAGGAGACAATATGTAGTAAAGGAGGTTTACTCAAGAGAATACTGGTTTGCTGAGTGGGCTCTCAGTTGCATGGATCTATGGAAAACAATAGGTCAGCAGAATACTTCAATAGCTTATACAACAACAACAGACAATAACAATGAAACATGGGAGGGAGCAACTTTGGAAATCACATTACCATAAAGGGCAGAGGTGAGAGATACAGCTTTATAAAATCACAACACGAAAAGGGTGGAAGGTTTGAGAGGGTTGGAAAAAATCCCTATAAACAAGATAGAAACCTTAGTGTTTATTTATTCATTTATTAATTTATTTGTCTTTGTTGCTTCATAAAGTCTGATTGAGCATTGCCCTTTTCAGTGGTGGTCCAGAGAAAAAATGCTCCAGGACAACAATTTTGGTACAGTACACATTAGGTTACATGCCTGGAAGAGATTTGAGGATATATTTCATACATAGTTTTATAAGTAAGATTCTTAGTAAAACAGTGATAGATTGATGGTAAAACATGGAAATAGTGTTTTGTATGATAGAGTTGATTTGAGGTGGAAAATAGACAGAAGTATTCTAGAAGTAGTGTTTATTTATTTATTTATTTATTTTATTTTACATTTGTATACTGGGAATGTCCGACTGGACACACCCTTTTTCAGCGGAGGCCTGGGGAAAAAAGCTTCAAGAGTAATAAATACATACAATAGAGAAACAAATACATACAAGATAGTGGTTTCAGACACAATAACTAAAGCAACAGTAATTTACATAAAAATGGTTGTTTACATTTAGGGGATATATATAAACTGTAGAAAAAATTAGTTTTAAGTATGGAGGGTAAGGTATGGCTTTGATGCTGTAAAGAATTCGAGGAAGGTAACATATATAAAGAGGTATGCAACAGCAGAGTTAAAGGTATAAGAAATAAAATGTTAAGTGGATGATGCTGTCTAAGAATTATTAGGGGATGTTAGGGAGAGTAAGATGTTAGTCTGTAGGCATACGTGATGCAAAGTCATTCTGATTAGAGTATGTATGACTGATAAGGCAGTAGGTTAGCAGCCAGAGTGGGCAGTAGTGGAAATAATAGGAAAGTAAGGCAGAGTGGTAGGAAATTGGTATTGATAGAAGGAAAGAGTGAACTAAGGGTATAGAATGAAGGAAGTGGGAGGAAATTTTTATTTGTAGAAAGGCATAAGCACATCCATGACTGGTTTTGATGTTATTTAAGCATTTTTAAACTGGAGTATTTTTCAACTAGCTTTAGTTATTTTGGGATGCCATTCCAGATTTTTGAAACATGTTGTGAGTATAGTGAGTCACCTGCTGAGTTGTGTGGCCTGTTTATAGATAGCAATGCCTTTTAGTGCTGGACTTGACTGTATAAGATTGTGTGCAGTTAATAATTGTATGTACATTAAGTAGATGGGTAGTTTAAGCCTGTTTATTTGTTTTAGGACATGACAATGATGTGTCCTATAGATATGATTTACTGTAAGTTTTCCAATTTTGTTATAGCAAGAAGAAAGTTTGGCTGAGTATGTGGCCTTTTAGTTAGTAAGGATGGGAGAAGTATACAGCAGTGATGGAAGTAAGTAGGGTGAAGCTAGTGTTTTTCTTATGGAATCAGTGAGGTATTGTTTGGCCCTATAGAGGGAACCTAGGTTTTGTTGGGTCTTTTTATTGTTTGTAAGATGGGTCAGTTGAATTTGAGCTTGTCTTGGCTATAATTCCTTATAATTTTGCTTGGGTTACAGCATGAATCTTTGTATTATTGAAGTAAGTTATGTTAAATGGCTTGTTTTGTTTGGGATATTGTTTTTGGGTGAAGAGCATAAGTTTTGTTTTACTGGGGTTTTGAAGTAGGATAAATTTTTAGCCAAGATTCGGATGTAGAGAAACAGTTTTGGGTGATCTGTTGCAGTTCAGTTAGTGATGGTAATGTACATATGAGTATTGAATTATTAGAGTACTGAATTGTGTATGCATGTTGTGTGTCTGTACGAAGTTTACCATAACCAAGATAAACATTTCATAATACATATTTTATAATTATATAATATGTTATAAAGTATATTATTTAATATTTATTATAATATATTAAATAATATATTATTATTAGTAGTACTACTATTGCTATTATATTACATTGCTATTTTATTATTACTAATTATTACTAATAATATATTATTTAATATATATTATAATACATTATATAATTATGTAATATGTTTAGAATATAACATATTATAAACATATTATCTATAATCAAATATGAAATACAACTAATTTCAGCAATTACATTTTCAATGAAACACTAAAAGAATGGAATGTACTTATACCAATGCCAGTACGTGTGTGTGTGTATATATATATATATATATATATGTGTGTGTGTGTATATATATGTATGTGTGTGTACATATATATATATATGTGTGTATGTGTGTGTGATAATGTGTGTGTGTAAATGCCCATGGGTGTACTGGTGTGATTACTCATGGTGGTGTGGTAGGGAATACCTCAGGCTTGAACCCTGTACCTTGTATGCAGGTGTTAAAGACCTGAATTCCCTACCCACCACCATTTGTAAAAAAAATTGCAGATTTTGCCTCATATTTGATCTGATCAATATCTGTATGTATCTGTGGTTTTTAAATATTGCAATGCTTGAAATTTGATGGTGCAGTGGTAGCAACGTAGCATTTATGCCTCACAGCTGTTTGGTTCTTGGCTGGGGTGCCTTCTTTGTGTGGGGGGGGGGATCTGTATCTTCTCCCTGTGTTTGTGTGGGTTTGCTTTTGTGTCCTCCCATGTTACAAAGACATGTCTGCATAATTTTTTCCTGGGCCTCTGCTGAGAATTGTGTTTTTTTTTTTTGTTCCAAGTCAGACTGTCCTGATTAACAAACTGACAGGCATTTAAATTTCAGACTTCAGGTTTCTGAATGTTTACTTCCTTACATATTTGATGGTGCAGTGGCAGTATTGTTGCCTCACAGCTGTAGGTTTTCTGGTTTGATTCTTGGCTGGGGTGCCTTCTGTGTAGAGTCTGCATCTTATCCCTGTGTTTGTGACATAATAAAACAACTTTTTATTCTAGCAATAAATATATACTAACACAACCTTTTTTATAGCATTATTTTTAAGTTTATGACTATTTGAAATTTGTCCATATTTTTGGGACTTTAATACCCTGTTATTGGCTTTGTCCAGGTTTTTTGTGCTAAGGTTGACAGCTATGGCAAGAACTGAATTCAGTGAATATGTTTGAGGGCTGTATTCCCTCATTACTGGGTTTGTCCAGGTGTTTTGTGCTGAGGTTGACAGCTATGGTGAGAACTGAATTCATTAAATGATAGCCATTTAAGTTTCAGTCTTCCTCTCTTTCACAAAGCAGGTGGTTTGGCATAGTGGTATGTTGTTCTGACTATTGTGCACAGTGACCTTGGCAGTAAAATGTATGATGGTAACACAGCATTTTATTCTAGCAGCTTTCCAAGATTATACAAGCAATGTTTAATATGTTCCTGTTTTTTGCCCTTTTGACCCACCCCAATAAATTTGGCTTTTTCCAGACTTCTTGTGCTGCGAAGTTGAGATGTAGTTGAGTATTGCATAGATTTTACAAGGAACTGAGAGCTGCAGGGGAAGAGAAGTTTAGTGCTGATTATGCTAAGTTGGCTCACATTGCTAGTAGTACAAAATGTTGTGTACTTGCTTTTAATGCAAAAGGTTGTTGGTTCTACTCCCATAAGGGGTGACTGCTGCTGTACTGAAAGTTAAGACACTATGAGCCTGTTATCAGTTTGCCATCCATTTCCTATTGCAATATTACTAGCTTATTATTAATGTAATTTAGGCAATTTATTCCTCTGGGGCATCGGACACTATTTTTCGCTGAAGTCATGAAATATAAAGGTGATTGCTAGCAGCAACCTCTTCATTAGTTAGATTTATTTAACGTGGAATTATTTAGATGACTTTTTTTACTACTTCAGAGATTGTGCATATTATTTACTGATAATGGTAGACTGTAGAAGTTTGACTAGTCTTTTATGATGGAAATGTTCTGAATTGGGCAGTTTTGTTTCATTGTTTACTGGAAAAATGTTCAAAGCAATAGGAAGGTGTATCAAAGAGCACATGTATGTTTCATATGCAAGGGGCCTATGATTTAAAAGCAGCCCAGAATTAATTTTTATCTGCCACGGGTAAAATGTATTTTTCTTTGAATGTGGGTTTTAATGTTGTTTCAATGAATGTGAGTTTCAAGGGCAGAGAAGTTTTAATGCCAAGTTTGTTTAGCAGATGTCTTAGTGTTTGTGCTGTAAAATGCAAAATAAAACTTTCAAATGAAGTTCAAATCATCATAGAAGTAAATCAGTATGCACATTAGTGTTTATGGTAAATGGAGTGAAATAGCAAAGTAATGGATCATTGGAATGGCTGCAGGGGGAGGCTCCATTCGACCATGGTTTTATGAGGGGGAAGGGCGGCAAACTTAGACAGCCCCAGCTGAACTATACCTCCCAACTGTCCAGATTTTCAAAGAATGAATAAATTTTTTGCTTCTTATTTTTGGTTTGTTCCTCAATTTGTGGTTTTTCTGGCAAATGATTTAGGAATTAAGTCACTAAATAATGACACACTAGTTTCAGACTTTATAACCTTCAGAAAAATGCATGCTAAAATAAGACCTGTTCTATCAACTGTCCCAGTTTATACAAGAGCAATTTTTAGTACTGTTTATATGTTCCCTCAATATATTTGGCCTTGTCCAGATTTATTGCATTAACAGGTTGAGAGGTACATGCAAATTGCTTTATAGAATTAGGCATAGCCAAACCTCAACTGTCCCTGATTTTGGCTCAAAATGTTGCTCTTGTCCTAATGATCCCTCCACAAAATATCAATTTTGGAAGAAAACATAGAGGGTTTACTTTACTTTTATAAATAACTGTAATGATCAGAGTTATACATTACTTTTATTTCAGAAATGCATGTAGATTCTCTAATTTTGTCAGCTGCTCTAAGTTAACTGTGCTCATATTAAAATGGTGTCCCTCCTTTGACAGGTTCCCAGCTGTATTGTCTGGCAATTTTATATTTTTGCATCACATTTTGGTCCGTTTTCATAAAATTGCAGTTTTCTGGCAAATTAGTGGCAAATTGTTAAAGACTGAAGTTAGAAAATAATGCAGACATTTCAGTTTCAGATTTCATACCTTTCAGAAAATTCGTACTGATGCAAGACCTACTACTATTCTATTATCTTTCTAAGTTTATAAGAGCAATATTTAAAAAAAAATGTCCTTATTTTTGGGCCTTTGCCTCAGTTTTATTTATGAGTTTGTTGCTGTAAGAGGTTGAGAGGTTTTGTGTGTGTTTGTGTGTGTGTGTGTGTGTGTGTGTGTGTGTGTGTGTGTGTGTGTGTGTGTGGTAGCATACCTCTCAACTGTCCAAATTTTGCAGAATGTCCAGATTTTTGCCCCATATTTTTTGTCTGTTCCTCATAAATTTTGTGATTTCTCTAGAAAATCATTGAAGGCTGAAATTGCTAAATAATGACAGACATTTGAGCTTCAGACTTCATGTCCTTTAGAAAAATTCATACTAGCACAAATCCTGTTATTCTAGCAACTTTCTAAGTTCACGAGAACATTATTTAATATCTGTCCCTGTTTATTTTAGGCTTTGTCCATATTTCTTGCACTAAGAGGTAGGTAGGGGTGTGTGTGTGAATGAAACATCCTAGTTAGTGGTAGCAGGTGGTTAGTAATTTACTCAAGCTCAAAACCTGTACCTTAGTTACAGAAAACAAAAGCATAAAGTCTCTACCCCAACTACCATGCTGCATTTTTCAAAGAACTGACATTTCATGTTAATTTTCAATTCAAGGAACCGAGTTTGAGTGAATTTATATTATATTACTGAAGAGGCATTACAGCGAATGCCTCTTCATCGACAATAAAGAGCGAACCGTGAATTACGAGAATGGCCGTAGCTTGGCTGGGGAGGGGGGGGTAGCAGTTTGAGAGCTGTCAGTACAAATTTGAAAATCCTAGCTACACCCCTGGCCAGTAGATACTATTGTAGAACACTTTAATACCATATTCTAGCAGCCCTTAAATAATCTAGCACCAGTGCGTAATAAAAGAGTAAAGTCCAACCCTGCACCATGGCTGACAAAAGAAAAAACAAAACCATGATAAAAATGGATAAAGCCGGGAAAAAAATGGTATAAAAATAGAACCCAAAATGCCCTCCTGCAATTTAGACATTTTAGAGACCTTGCAAAACTCCATGTCAAACAGAATAAGCAAACATACTATACCAACCTACAAGACAAACATATAAAAAACCCAGAACCTTTTTGATCATCACTAAATAAAGTAATCCAGCCTGGCAAGATCACTAGTCCCTCTCCAAAAACAGGCACTATGCCCACACAGTTTAATTCCTACTTTATACAATCAATATTATCTATCTTAGACACTAGCACATGTGCCCCCCTCACTCTATCCCTGTCCAATCAAAACCACCTACAGCTCTTCAAGTTTAGTCCAGTACCTACCTCACTCATAAGGATATTGGTCCTTAAACTAAAAACTACTTCTGTAGCTGTAGACCAACTGCCATCAGACTATCTGAAAATGGCTTTAGATTTCATAACCTTCCATGTGTCTATACTAATTAAAGGTCCATAGCAGAAAGATATGTTCCATCACTGTGGAAAAAAATCCTACATCTTACCACTGCACAAAGGTGGCACATCTACAGAGTTTAATAACTATAGACCAATAGTGATTCTCTGCCCCCCTCCAAAATATTAGATAAATGCATCCATATGCAGCTGATGCAACACCTAACCTCAAATAACCTGCTCTCAGAAACACAACATGGCTTCAGGCCACAGCACAGCATCACTACTGCTCTACTACACTTTACCAATATAAATAAACTGACATAAAAACGATGGTCTGCTTGTGTTCACCATGTTCTTAGACTTGTCAAAGGCATTTGATACGTTTCACACCAGCAACTGCTCATTTGACTCTCCTGAATAGGATTTCACAATACTCCTTGTTGTGGGTCCTTAGTTACCTGTCTGGAAGGCAACAACCCATTAAATAGCAACAACCCTACTCATCCTTTCAACCAGTTACTACAGGTATCCCTCAGGACTCTATCCTGGGTCCACTACTATTTACTTTATTCATTAATGACCTCCACTCACTGTGCTAGTTTAGTTCAGTATGCAGTTTACTCAAAATTAATATGTCAGGCCTCAGCAATAAACAAGCTGCAAGACATTACCAAAAATCTTTCTCCTCTGTAGAAACCTGGTTCAAAGAATCAAACCTCCTAAAAAACCCCAAGAAAACTAAGTCAATGCTTTTCACCTCAAAAAGTTACCAAAATCAAAAGCAATCTTTTACCATAAAGTCAGCAAATAATGCTGTCCCTGAAACTGTAACTCACGGTAAATTCCTAGGTGTTATAATAGACAACAGTCTCAAATATGACCATCATATATTGCACACACCTCAAGATGCACGCACTCAAGACTCTCCTTAGTATGGAGAATATCGATATCTGTGCAGTAACAGAAACCTGGTTCAAGGCTCCTCGAGAGCACCCCAGCATTAACAGGTTTTACTCCATACCATGCTTTCTGGCCCCAAAACTCGGACCGAACCACAAAAGGAGGGGGAGTATCCATATTTATCAAAGATACCCACACCTCCAGGTTAGTGGCACTGCACAAAGCATCGGAGACCATCCATGTGCAACTAGCAGTGGGCAAAACTGCCTTTCAGTTTGTAGCCTGCTACAGACCACCCTCCCAAACACAGGAACCTCACTCAGCTTTCCTGAGAACACTGGAGAATTTGAAGGTCTCTCCAAACACTATTATATTGGGTGACTTCAACTACCCAAAACATCGATTGGGAAAACTACTCAAGCCCAAACACCCTCGCCCAACGGTTCCTAGAATTTATAAACTCAAATGCTATGGAACAACTGGTCACCACTCCCACAAGAGGGGAAAACCATATTGCATCTGGTCATCACCAACATGGGGTTTCTATGTTCCACACCAGAGGTATACCCCTCATTGGTAAGATCAGACCATAAACAAATCTCACTGGACATCCATATTCCGTTCCCACACCTAGTCAAGGAAACCATGGTGAAGAACTTCTCAAAAGCAAACTTCACACTTCTCAAAACTGAGGTAGAATCCTTCAAAGCCCCCGGGCCAGTGGAAAATATAGCCCAAAATGCAGAATCCTTTACAAAAGCATTCTATGGACACCTACAGGAATGCATGGAGCATGCTATCCCAAATAAAACCAAGACTCACTGCTCCAAAGGCAGGAGACCTGTCTGGTGGATGCCAGCCATAAATAAGCTATACAGCGGAAGGAGAAAGCTACTACATGACAGAGCAAAATCCCAAAAAGGGAAGGCGTCACTGATCAGTACTAGCAAGAAACTACGATCCCTCATAAAATCATCTAAGGCCAGCTTCAAAAGACAAATTGCACAAGACACTAAAGATAATCACAAGGCCTTCTTTAGTTATGTCAGAAACCTGGGAGGCAACTCCCAGATATGCTCTGAGTTAGTGCAAAATGACAAAAAATACACTGAACCCACAGACATTGCCAACATACTGGCAGAAAGGTTCAGTGCAAACTTCTCCCCCCTTCCCCCACAAAAGAGCAAATGTCTATCCCAACAGAGTGTAGCCTTCCTGAGATCACAGATGCACAGGTGAGAGCTGCCCTCTCCAAAGCAAAAAATACAGCATCAATGGGACCAGAAGGTGTCCCGGGCTGCATCTTACATGAGCTCCAAGAAGAACTAAACCCTCATATAAAGTCACTGTTCAATCTCAGCCTTACTACAGGATGTGTACCCAAGGAATGGCGTACAGCAACAGTGGTCCCACTCCACAAAGGTGGTGCCACAACAGACCCCGGAAACTATTGCCCTATAAGCCTGACTAGCCTGGTCTGCAAAGCTATTGAGCGTATCATCATGGAAATCATAAACAAAGACATTGGGAACCTCCAGACACTGGATCCTACCCAATTCAGCTTTGTTAAGGGCAGATCTTGCCTCTTGAACCTGGTCAACTTCTTTAAAACAGTTACCAAAGCCATAGATGAAAGGAAGGTAGTCCACACAGCCTACCTGGACCTCACAAAAGCCTTCGACACAATATCCCACTTGGGCATCATAAATAAGCTCACCAGCTTAAATATCAACCCCTATGTCACAAGATGGGTTGCAAACTGGCTCAGGGATAAAACCCACATGGTCAGAATAGCAGGTGCCATGTCAGACTCTAAACCAGTTACAAGTGGTGTCCCACAAGGCTCAGTCCTGGGACCTCTCTTGTTCGGTATATATTTCTCCGAGATACAGGCTAACACGGGTGGACTATGGCTGACCAAGTTCACAGATGACTGCAAACTGGGTGCCGTAATCGACTCTCTGGCTGACACAAGCATCCTTCAAAAGGGTCTCACAGAGATGGATAACTGGTGCCAGAGCCATGGCCTAAAGCTAAATGCCAAAAATGCATAGTCATTCCCTTTGGGAAAAACAAAGTACCCACAAATTACCACATAGGTGGTAATCCGTTAAGTACGGAAGAAGTAATTAGGGACTTGGGGGCCCAAGTAGATATCAGTCTCTCCTTTGACAATCATGTTGCCAAAATGGTTAGAAAGACCTTCTATATAGCCCACCTTATCACGAAAGGGTTCACATCTATATCAAGAGAGGTCATTGTGCCCCTCTACTCATCACTTATCAGGCCCATAATTGAGTACCATGCCCCATTTGGGATGTACCTTACCCGACACCTGCAGCAACTGGAAGGACCCCAAAAGTACCTCACCAAGATGATCAAGGGGCTCAAACATATGCCCTATGCAGTTCGGCTAAAGAAACTCCAGCTCTACTCAGTTGCGTTCTGCCTACTCAGAGGCGATCTGTGTCTGATGTATAAAGCCATGTCCAACCCAGAATTAATGGACATGCTTCACCTCAGGAAAACCAAATCCCTTAGCGCTACATGCTCCAAGGACTTGAACCTCAGCACAGAAATAAATAGGACACGCTGGTGGGGCAGATTCATATCCCAGAGGCTCCCCTCACTCTGGAACAAAATCCCAATCCATGTTAGGCAGAGCCCCTCACTGACCCTCTTCAAGAGAAATCTTGACAAGTGGATGGGAGATCATACGTTTACCCCTGGGATCTCTTCTGTGTCCCTGCTTGACAGAGGTACAGTAAACTAACCTTTAAAGGGCTACCTTCTGTGACCTACTATACAGAGGCACAGTCAACTAATCTAAAAGGGTGGCAAAAGCCAAACACACTCTGGCTAGGCTTATAAATGCCCTAGGGCAGATAGCCTAGTATCAGCCTATGAACCTATGAACACCATTAAATCTATACAGCAGAAACTAGGCTTCCTTTATAGGATCAATGGATTCCTTCAGATACTGCAAGAAAAACTCTAGCCACCACCCTCTTACTGCCAACTCTGTTATGCACCTCTCTTATCCTAAGAAACATAAATAATACTCAAAGAAAAAAACTTGCCTCCTGCTACAGTAGAATAGCTAAATTTGCCATCAATCTCCCTTGTAGGACCTACCATTGTTTTAGCTTAAAGCAATTAAACTGTCTTGAACTGCACAACTGTTTAACCTATTCACAAGTGACTACATCACACAATCTCATTCATCATCCAGAAAAATGCCCTGCACTGCAAAACTTACTACTCTACCGCCCAACAATGGACCACTAGTAACAAATTCTTATTACTTACAAATATTTCAAATAATGTTGCAGGGGACTGACTCTACTCCCAATGCATTATTAAACTCTGGAATAGTATCCCCATGCAAATAAAACTCTCCAAAAAACTCAGTACTTTAAACCACTGCCCAAACAACATCTTAACCAATCCTGGTCCTGTACATGCTCATCACAGGATTAAAACTTTTTCACTGTACAATACTATCCAAATACTCTCCTTACACATAATAGTCTCAACATCTATCTGCGAGTCTGCTTAAGTCCATTGATCCACTTCAGTTTGCATACCAGGCAAACAGATCAAGTGCAGTTGCTGTATCAGTCACACAACTCACACTACACTTTGCATTAAAACACCTAGAAAGGAGGAAAAACTATGTAAGGATGCTGTACATTGACTTCAGTTCTGCATTCAACACTGTGATACCAATGCAAGTGGTGGATAATCTCATGAAACTTGGGATAAGCAAGCACCTATGTAACTGGACTCTTGACTTTCTGATTGGTGGACCCCAGTGGACACACACTGAAAACAACACCTCTCAATGCATAGTCCTAAATACTGGTGTTTCCTAAGGTTGTGTGCTCAGCCCCTTGCTCTTCACCATCCTCACCCACGAGTGCATTGCAAAACATAAGTCAAACCATATTATAAAATTTACTGATAATACCACAGTCATGGGTCTCATTAGTGGTGGGAATGAACATAACTACAGGGATGAGGTTATTTTCTTTCTTATAATATTCTTTGATACTACGTTATTTGCACTACATTTCTCTCGTGAGCTGACATTTGTAATTTTGTTTAGGCTGCACTTGTATGGTCCTAAATGACAATAAAGTTTCTTTGAATCTTTTGAATCTTTGAATCTCTTACTGAAATGACAAAACATTTGTTATACATAACTGCTGCATGTACAATCCACTAAGTTGTATGTGTGCTTTATCTTAAAAATCTTAGAATGTATATGTATAAATGTAACTACTGTTTGTGTATAAATGTAAATAGAAATGTAATTACTGTTTGTGTATAAATGTAAATAGAAATGTAATTACTCTGTGTTTGACTGGAACTTAATATAATGCAATGTAAACAAATGGAGCTTTTGTCCCAGGGCCTCCTCTGAAAATGTTGATTACCCAGTCCGACTTTCCCAGTAAACAAAGACAAATAAATAAATAAATTTGTTTACAAAAAAACATGTTGAACAGTAGTGGGCCTAATATAGAGCTTTATGGTACAAGAACTAAAATGGATTGAAATTAAGAGTGAGTTTGTTGCCATATTACAGCTTGCTGTCTATCTGATAGGTAGGAATCATTTGAGAGAGGAGTGAGATGGACCTCAGGAGGAGAGTTCAATGAGAAGATATTGATGGGATTCTGTGTTGATTGCTTTAAATAGACCTATTAAGTGAATACTGCTTGCCATTGTACCCGTGAGAGTTTATAGTATTGGTAAATAGTAAGAGGGCAGTGGTGGTACTGGGATAGGGTCAAAAGACATAAGTTTTAGAGAGAAGGTTATTGCACTGATGTTACATATAAGTGGTGTATGTTTACATTTTTATAAAATTTTTATATAGTGGTGATAATATTGCAACAGGTCTATAGTTGCCGAGTTCTGTGGATGGGCATCCCTTGTGTAAAGGTAGAATACAGGCCTTTTTCCAGACGGATGTGACATGCTTTTTTGATATGGAACTATATGTCTGTGGATGGAGATGGGGAAAGCTATTGCATTTTTAAGTATGGAGCTGGGAGCTGATCTGCAGCCATTGATGTTAATTTAAGTTTATATAGGCATGTTTATATCATGGAGGTGGGGATGGGATAGAAATGAAAAGATTGTGGTTAGTTGTGACAGGGAGATGGTAGGAAGAGAGAAGTCTTGTTATTATTAATGAGGGAATGTACAGTCTGGATGAAGTAAGATTGAACTGGGAGGGAATAGAATCTCTTGTGTTAGTTGTTGAGGGAGATGTTATCAATATATAACCTGGGTTAGTAGATTATTTACTGCTGACCAGAAAAGCTTTGGGTTATTTTGATACTTGTATTGTAGGTTTATATAATAGTTTTGTTTGTCAAGCCTGTTGTGGTACTTTGTGAGGTTTCTGAGGTGCCTGAACTTATATAAGATATTTTATGTTCTATTTTTCAATTATTCTTTCCAAGGTTTGTCTCATTATTTACTAAACTGTTTTGTTTCTTTGGTAAGCTATGGGCAAGGTTGGATTTGACACTTTGTGGACTGGGGCAAGTTTGTTCAGAATGTTTAGTAAAGTCTTGTTAAAATGAGAGATAGTAGAATCTAATGGCATGGTTTTTAAAATGTGCCAACAAATCAGGGTTAAAGTTTTAGTAAAGGTGTCTTTGTCAAATTTACTTGTGGTTTGAATTTGGTTATAGATGGTTTATTAGTGATTGTTGTTAAGGCTTGTAATTGTGTATGTAGAAAGGTAATATCTAATGGTATCAGGCATATTTCTGGATTTGTGAAATTTGTTTTGAAATTTGGCAAGAATCCAATCTTGGCTTAAGTGCTTGACTGATTTTTTTTGTCTCTTCTGGTGGTGGATGTGATTATCTGGGTAAAATTGAAGAGATTCATTAATTATATGAGGTTGTCTTTGTTTAGAAACTGCCAGTCTTTGTTTAGGTCGTCTAAAATTATATTTTCCTGGGGGATATGTTTAGATATCCAATGGAGGATATTTACAGTGATGAAAATATTACTGCCAGGCGGTATATAAATGGCTGAAATGCATATTGTTTTCTTTTTGTTACCTTTGAGGAGAGCTAGGAAGATTTCAACATTATTAAACTGAAACATTCTGAGGGGAACTAGAGTTATATTGAGGGAGTTTTTATACAGTATTGTTATGTCACCTGCCCATTTGTTTTTCTTGTTAAGTCTTAAAATGTCATAGCCAGGAAGCTAGGGGGTGTTGTCTCATTGTTAGTTCTTTCTTTTTTAACCAGGTTTCTGTAGCTATTACTGTGCCTGGGGAGTGAGTACCAGTACATGCATGAATTTCTTTAGTTTTATTGCACAATACTTCTGAGGTTCATGTTTAGAAGTAGAAGGTCTTACTTTGACATTTTGGTTATGATTTGTGTTGAGATGTTCATTGCTGAAAAGTTTGAAGTGTTAGGTTGTGTATATATGGGCCATGGTTTGGGTGAATGTATCCAAGATAGTTATAAATAAAGTTGTAATGCCACCTGTGAAAATAGTTTGGGTTTTATTGTGATGTTTGTAGATACTGGTTTTTGCTTGAAATATCTTTAGTGTTGATGTAGGTTAGAGGAAGGAAAACAGTGGGGTTGTGGTTAGTGTGCTATGAGTAGGTTTAGTTTCTGAGTAAATACAATACTGACACTTTCTCCAGTGCTCTTTATCAGATTAATTGGCGCTGCTTCAAAGAGCTACCCCTAGATGAAGCTACTACCTCCATTAATCAGATCTTCTTAAACTTAATAAATGAACATGCACTCCTTAGGAAAATATGTATAAAACTGAAATATGGACTCTGGTTAATACACTCCACTAAGCAAGTGATTCGACTTAGGGACAAAGCTTGGAAATATGGCATTTTAACACGAGTCTTTGAAATTTCCAGAAAAAGGACAAAAACAATTACTGTGCAAACATTCAGAACACTTCCCAGAGAAATCCAAAACCTTTCTGGCCCACCATCAACACCTCCTTCAAATTTACAACGTAGTCTTATGCCAAATGATACTCATAGCACTATTGCAAACCCCTTTAACTCCCACAACATAGTCTTATGCCAAATGATACTCATAGCACTATTGCAAACCCCTTTAACTCCCACAACATAGTCTTATGCCAAATGATACTCATAGCGCTATTGCAAACCCCTTTAACTCCCACTTAATAGGTTCATAGGAAGTTACTAGGCCAATGGCCCTACAGCCTTTATATGCCTATCCGTGTAAAAAAACCTTTATACCCTAATTGACCATAGTTAGATGGTCATGGTTAGAAGACAGATTCTATGACCAGCACTGACTGCCCCTGTCCATGAGGGGCAACACAGCAACTACACTATTTAGATCTACAGGTTGTCAACCTTGCTATAATAACATAATTTTCACCCCCACCTAGCATCAGTTCTGCTCTGCTATCATTTTTTGACAATATCAAATAACACTGCAATGCTGGCAAACTAGTCTCAGCCATTTTTTGGAGCTCTCTAAGGCATTCAATTACTATTCCACACCCAAAATTGATTCATACCCTAGAAGAACTTAACTCATCTGTCACAACATTATTATGATTCAAGAGCTACCTAAATAATTACACACAAGTACTAAGACAGCAAAACACATGTTATTCCTTCCTCCCAGTCTCTATATAGGTCTTGCAAGGGTCCATTCTTGAATCCTTGCTTTTCAACATATATATATATATATATATATATATATATATA
The DNA here is from genome assembly GCF_019279795.1 of Protopterus annectens. Taxonomy (NCBI): domain Eukaryota; kingdom Metazoa; phylum Chordata; order Ceratodontiformes; family Protopteridae; genus Protopterus; species Protopterus annectens. The sequence continues at coordinate 528,393,137 of NC_056751.1, read as the reverse complement.
TATATATATATATATAGATCTAGGACTATTGAACGAAAGTTCAATAGTCCGAATCCACAATCACCGAACACACTTTAATGAAAGCGCTTTCACCGAAAAAGCACTTTCGTTAAAGTGTCTTTAAAAAAAAAAAAAAACATTACTTTTATGTTTTTGCAGGAGGGCAAGCCCCCCTGCACCGCCCACCGCCCTACTTAAATATTCTCACTCTGAGGTCGCACTACAGTGGGGAAAAGGGAATTTTCCCTTATCCCCACTGTAGTGCGATCTCCGCAACAGGCATACTTACGTGAAAGTGCTTTTCGGTGAAAAACACTTTTGCGCAAGTATGCCCGGCCGAATCTGTTTCGGTTATGTTGCTTTTGGGTGATCCGTATGGATCCCGTATATATATATATATATATATATATATATATATATATATATATATATGTATATATATATATATATATATATATATATATATATATATATATATATATCCATATATATTATATAAATAAACTGTGCACTATCACATCTCTATCCACAGTGATATTACAATCATTTGTTGTGCACCTCCTTAGGGCAGCTATTACTGCCCTACTACTCAGGAATCCTACTCAGCAGTAGAACAGTGGATAGATAATGCTCGCATTACACTTACTGCGAACCATCTAAACTGATGCTCTTCTTCTTCTCTAAAACCACTTTCAAAACTCATATAGTGCTAATATTTCCTCTGCTCACACCATTAAACTTCAGAAGGTTTCCAGCATCAAGTTGCTTGGTATAACAATTGACGATAAGCTCAGGTCTGATATTCCCTCATAATGTTGTAAACAAAACGCATTAAAGGCTTGGCGCTCTACACATAGCCAAGCCATTTCTCAATGGCCTGGCCATAAGTATACTGCTCATGCTTATCTCCTACCAATACTCCTGTACTGTGCCATATTCCCACTAACCGACACAACAGCATCTTAGGAAAGCTTGAACAATACTAAAATAAAATTGTTAAATTCACTGCTAATTTGCCTAACAAAGCCTTGCACTCTGTAAAATAAACTGGATAGAATTTTCAAACTGTCCTAAATTCCTTCAGGTAAAAACTGCTCATTCCATATTTCATTATCCAGTTGATTGCCCATCACCTGCATACCCTCCTGCAGTGCTATAACGGTAGCAGACCTCTCCACTCCAAACATAAATTCCAGGCTCAACACTCCAAATCACAGAACTCATCAGGGGCTGTTCTCTAATCTCTATCTCCAAGATATGGAATACTGTACCCAGTCCACTTGGGGAAATAGACAATAAGTTTATCTCTAAAAGAATCCTCCATGTTCATCTCCTAAATGCAGGATTATATCAGTGTTCTGTCCCAACTGAGTGAGTAATTATTAACTACTATTCTATCTGCAATTTGTACTTACTTATTCCTCCCTCCTTCTTGCAATTACCCATGGATAGACTACTCTAATTACATTTTCTCCTCTTTATCTAACTTTCAAATTATCTTCTAGCATAAACGCCTCTATCGTTATCTATCTTCGTAATGATCAAAATGCATTTACTTTGGAACCTATGACATTACCTCTACAACTTTGTAGCCTTCAAATATTAAACTGCTTTTGACACTTATTGACAGATTTGTATTATAATATTTATGACTCATTGTAAGATGTTTATTATATAAAATGTGCTTGTTTTGTGTATATGTTTGTATGCAACTATGAAATATTTTACCTGGTGCATTCTTTGCATAATTATCATACTAACTCAGCTATGATGTATTCATAAATGTTTCATGTTTATGGAGCAATTCTCTTTGAACCTCCACTGAAAATATACCTTGCATGGTGCAGATGAACAGTCTTAGTAAAGGAATTCAAGAAACAAATAAATAAACAAAATAAATAAAATGAATTAAAGAAAAAAAGAAAAAACATCTAAGCCTGTGAGATAAGACCACAACAGTATTGCAAATGAATATTCCAAATGAATATGTGGTGGAAGTGAAGAATAGTTTAAAGGGAATATGCATGGTGGATTACAACACCTGAAGTATATGGATCGAATTTTGTGATACTGACCAGAAGGTGGCATAAAAAATTTAGACAAACTTAAGAAGGCAAAAAGCCTATCAGTGGAGTCCTTAGAACTGGCCAAGGAAAGAAAGTGAGGAAAAGACAATAGAGTTATAAAAATATATCATACTGAATACAATGTTTCAGAACATAGCAAGAGAAATAATGAGGCATATTTAAATAACTGAGCAGTGCAAAGAGCTGGGGAAACAGTAGAACTGGGAAAACTAGAGATTTGGGTAAAAACCCTTCTTCAGACAATCACACGAAATCACAGAGCATTATTTAAAATACAAATATCCAATAAAATAATTTCATTAATTAAACAATTAAGGACTAATAATGATATCTACGCCTTTTTAGGGTGGGCTTTAGGGGGACAACCTCGTTAAGCTCTGGATCTCTGTCATCTCTTAAAGTAATACTCTATATTGTTTCACAATACTCAGTGTAACCAATTACATCACCTCCCCTCTCACTAAAATTCTAAAATGAAACTGTTTTTAGCCTGGTGGTCTGTTGAGTTTTTCTTTGCTTTGGTTTGTGTACTATAATAGACCTTAGGTGCCTTAGTATCTGGTGTTTCCTCCTCTAAGCTAGAGAGTTGTTCAAGAAATGTTGTGATATTAAGATGAACATCTATGTACAAATGAGCATGACAAAGGAAAAGATGGGGAGGGGTCTAAAGGAAACAGAAAATATTAGGAAGAGGTGGCAAGAATATACAGAAGAACTATATTTTTATATAGGGATTGCATCTTGATATAATGGTTAAGCTGTTTAGTTCACAGACATAAAGTACAGGGTTTGATTCACACCTTTGAATAGGAGATTGTTTAGGCTTAAATGGCCCTTGAGGGCAGCTAGTCTAGTACTTACATATGAACCTATATATAAGCCATAGGATGTGATAGAATTCCAATCGAACTGGTAAAAAACCTCCAAATTAATGCTGTTACACTGCTGCTTGGAATTTGCCAGCAAATTTGGAAAGTATGGAGTGGCCTTTGGAAACAGCCAATTTATGCTCCAGTCACAAAAAAGGTCAATGCTAACGATCGCTCAAATTATCAGATACTTGCACTGCTTTGAATTGCTAGCAAGATAGCGCCCATGCTTCTGCAAGCTAAACTCAAGAAATATATGAACTGAGACATGGCAGATGTACAAGCTAGTTTTAGAAAGGGCAGAAGCACCAGGGGTCAAGAAAAATATTTATTTCAGTTTTATAGATTTCTCTAAAGCCTTTAACTCTGATGACCACAATAAAGTATGTTAAATCATTAGTCAAATGTGGATACCAAGTTTTTTGCCTCCTGAGGAACTTGTATAGGTTGATGGGTAAGTACTAGTCCAGCTGCCCTTGTGGGCCATTTTAAGCTTCACCAGTTTCCATTTTTTTGCTTGAATGAACCTATCCCATTTGGTTAGAGGTTGGTCATACCCATCCCAGTGTCAATAACTATATATTACCCCGATGAGAAAATCTGGAATCATATCACAGATAATTTGAGGGGATCCATGCATGGGATACAGCATTTAGGAGTCGCCTCTGTCCATTAGTATTATAGAGAGCAGTTCTAGGGTAAATTTTGTTTCCCATCCATAGATCCAAGTTGCGCTTGTGTATGGACAAATATCAACTATTCTAGAGCAGCTGTACTCTCTGCAAGATATACTTGTCCCTACCAGCCATTCTGTTGATGTTACATGTAAGGAGAACAAGAAACATTAGTTAGAACAACATATGGAATAACTAAGTGCTTCAAGATTGGGGAAGGAGTTTGACAAAACTGTATATTGTTACCCTGCTTTTTCAATTTATATGCTGAACATATCTTGTGAAATGCTAGGTCAGCAGAATCAGATGTCGGAATCAAACTGCTGTGAGAAGTATTACCTACCTCAGATATATAGATGATACCAGTCTAATGACTGAATGTGAGGAAAAGTTGATGAAGGAGAAATAGAAAGTGCAAAATCTGGCTTGTTGCTCAACATCAAAAATAGTAAAATTATGTCATATCTGTATCAATTCTTTGTACCTGTATTGAAAAGAAGTAGAGTCAATGACAGAGTTTATTTTCTTGGGTTCAAAGATCACTGCAAATTGTGACTGCAGCCAAGAAACTGAAAAGCACTTACTTTTTGGAAGGAATGTTATGACAAATCTGGTGAAGATTTTGAAGACTGAAGACATCACATTGTCAACAAAGGTCTGCATGGTCAATGCTATGGCTTTCCCAGTTGTAGCATATGGGTGTGAGACTATAAAGCTATGCATTGAAAAATTGATACATTTGAAATGACAAGTTGGAGAAAATGTTTGAAAATTCCATGGACTACAAGAAGATCAATTAGGTAAATACTTAAGGAAATAAATTCAGATTGTTCACTGCAATACTCAAATACTTTGGCCCATAGTCTGAAGACAGGCTCTACTAGACAAGACATACATGCTGGGAAGGATCAAAGACAAAAGTAGAAAGGGGAAAAAAAGGGTTAAGATGGACAGATTATACTAACTGCAGTAATAACATGAAATTTCAACTTGAAGCAGTACTTGACAGAAAATTCTGGCAGTCTAAAGTCCTTGAAATCATGAAGAGTTGCAATTGATTAAATGGCTAAACAACTAGCGAGTAGTTAGCCTGCTTGCGGTCTCTATTGTGATGTTTTGTGGATCTCAGACATTCAGATTTGTAAACATTATGCATGCCTTTACTGCAGTAAACCTAATTCTTTGTTTTAGTTCCTATCCACTCATCACTGTTGACTGCTAGTACCTAGGTGAGCCTGTTGATTCCTGTTCTCCTTACGTGTCAGGAAAGGGGTCCAGCTGAATCCTGCCGCAACTCTTTGGATGGGACCTCCCTGTGTAGGAATAGAATGACCTCGTGGTCTACTTCCCTGATGTAATCCCCCTATGACCACAAGGCTGCCATTCCCTTCCTTCCAGGTGGAGGGATCAAAGCCTGCTACAAAATGGTAGTTAAGCCCTCCCTCTTTATGGTGATAAGAACATTATGGTCTATTTCTTCTACAATCTCTGAATCCATTATATGTGAATTTGACATTAAGGAAATTACACAATCATGATGTGTAATGACAATGGAGTACCAAACAAGAAGAGCACGTTCACATTGGTAAACAGTAGCAGAAGCACCTACATTTAAGTATTTACATGTAACTATATCATTAGCACTTCAATTAGATGGCATTCAGAAGGGTGTTGGTGGAGTGTTTGCACAGGAAGGTAAACCAGATGCTTATTGTTCAAAACCTTTTATACAATGCCAGAGAAGATATGCTCGCAAAGAAAAAAAAAACAGCTTTTAAAGTAGTGAACATTTTAATGAATATATTTATGGAAAAGCTGTGTAGGTCGAAAGAGGCCATAAAGCACTACAATTTATATTTTAAGAGCCCATATTACAAGGCACCACCAGTGCACCATTCTTGAAACTACAAAAGTATGACTTAATTGTGAGGTATATGCCAAGAAAGATAATACATATTGCAGGTATGCTGAGTTATTCATGTATACCAGAGAACTGGAAATATTTACTTGAGGAAAAATGGAAATGAGAAGGATAACTTTTCAGTTGCCCATGACAGAAAAATAAAGCTTAATTTCAGTGCTGTATTCAGATGTGACAATGAAAGTCTGGTTAAAGCAAAAGTCTGCCCTGAGGAAAGAAATCAAATTTTATTTTTTTGTTTAAAGAAGAAACAATCTGTATTCAAGGTTTAGTACGTAAAGTAGGTAAAGTAAATGCTTAACTAGCTAAGAAAATAAATGCTGGCAAGAGTATATGAGCTACATTTATCAACTATGAAGTGTAAAGAAAGAGAGTGTAATGTGCCATAGTAGCCAGTCATGTTCGTATAAGCTGTGTAAGAGGAATGGGATGGATCCAGCATGGGAAGTCCTGTCTTAACCAACCAACATTAAATTGTACAAGTCGTACTTATTGAATAGCACATCTACAGAAACTGTGGAAGACCCTCTGCTCTGCACCATCCGTCTGGAGAAGGTCTCTAGCAGACCTCCTCCCTTCTTATGTAATGTAATTTTGCCGAGCAGCAAATGATATAACCATTTAGGGAACTGGGTTTAGAGTAAGTTGGGAGCAGGAAGCTAGAATTTGGGTAGTAATAAGCTTTAATGAGATGTATGATTACCAGTTCAGACAGTTTGTAACTCATTGCATATCATAACAATAACTGAAGATGGAGCTGATTCCTTACTGAGTACCAGGAAAAACATGGAGTCAAAGTGGAATAGATGCATTTCAGTTTTAAGACTATTTGTAACTAAAATTAGTAGACTGTTATTTGAAGTTTCCAGACTTTGTGAAGCTAAAGAGTACTAGAAGAGTTTTCTTATAATTAATGCACTTAAAACTGCCTGTTGGCATATGAAATACTTGATGTGGCCATTTCAGATAATGATTCACACTGTTTATTTATTTAACATTTATTTACCAGGATGGTCTGGCTGGACAGCTAGTGTCTGTTTTCAGCGGAGTCCTGGGGAGAAATGCTTCAAAGAGTTACAGAGTATAAACAATATAAAATAAAAATAAAAGACATTCAAGATGACAATGTTTAGCATACACATATAGAAAGGTTAACAAGCTAATATTATAGAGATAAAGTACAGTCATGTGGCCTTACACTGAAGTATTTTGACATTACAGAGCTTTGTTATAGTGTAGGTGTACAGAAAACAATATTTACAGTATGTACAAGGAAAAAGAGAAGGCGTGTAATAGAGTATTATGTGTTGACTAAAGCATAAACGGTAGCTTCATTCAGCAGGGTGGGAGTTCAGGGAGGTCCATTGCAGTTACATAACTCATTACTATACAGAAGGGATTTTAGGTGGGTTTTGAAGGTGGATGTACATTTTTGTAGCCTGAGGTCAGGAGGCTGGGTATTTCATATATTTGCAACTTTGTGACTGAAGAGAGATTCCCCAGAACTGTTTTTACAGTGGATATTTTCTATCAGAGCTTTGTTACTGGATCATAACTGCCTGTTTGAATTGTAAAAATTTAGGAGGCCTGCCAGGGCCAGGTTTTTTTCAGGATGATATAATATCTGGTGTGCCAGGTTAAGTTGGTGGTATCGTAGTAGGTTTGGGAATTCTAGCCAGTGGAGTGTATGTAGGATTGGCAGCGATGGGAGCATAATCTGGCATCAGTAGTGAATCTGGCGATTTTGTTATAGCATGTGGAGAGTTTATTAAGGTCGGTTTTATTTAGGTTTGTTAGTACTGGGCATGCATACAGTAGTGTTGACAGCAGATGGGTTCTGGCTATGGTGACTTTAGCTTTGGAAGTTAGGTACCGTTTGCAGTGATAGAGGGTCCTTAGTTTCTTACGTACTTTGAAGACAGTAAGGGATATATATTTGCTGTATTTTAGTTGTTGGTCAGTGATAAATCCTAGTAACTTGACTTCTGGGACTGGGGTAATACGGGTGCTGTTGGCTGAGTATATGGCTAAGGTAGTGTCATGGGTTTTGTAGGGTGGAACAACATAAGTTGTGTTTTCTTTGGGTTTAATATTAATTGGGAGTTGTTTAGCCAATTTTCAATTTCAGTGAAGGATTATTGGGTTTTGTGTTGGAGGAGCTGAATGTTGGATGCAGAGAAGATCAGAGTTGTATCATCAGCATATTGGACTACTTTGGCTTTTGCAGTTGCAGAGTGAAGTTGATTTGTAAAGATGTTAAACAGAAAGGGGCCAAGGATGGAGCCTTGGGGTACACTGACTGTGACTGAGAGTGGGAGGATAGGGAGTAAAAAAATAATAACAGCCTGTCTTCAAAGCAAAAAAGAAATAGAATCAGACTGCATTTATGTTCCATGGAAAAGTAATTGGAATACGTGTTTGCAAAGAAATTTCAAAAACTGATATATTGTGTTGGACAGCTATTGAGAAGAAACCCGGTGTTTGTCAAGAATGAATGTCACTAAGAGATTCTGTCAAACATGGAGTCTCTGTCTGTGAGGGGTCTCGCCAATAGGTATGTTGAAATGTACCCAAAGAGATATGTGAGAATATTGCAATATAAATTTCTAGAAGCAAGAATTGTTCATTTTAGTCCAAACTTCATGACAGAAGGGAATTTGTTATGATTTCTAGCATATCGCCAGCAGAGTGCAGACCACAGACTACTTCCCGAATGTTCAGATAATGCAAAACTGATGATGAAGCCAGGCAGATAGTGAACAATACCAAGGACTGAAACAATGTTGCACTGCATTTTTAAAATGAGCTACTAACTATTTTAGTAGTAAAATGTTTTGACTTTAACAGGAAATATTGAAAGTGAAAGTGAAAAGAAATGCTGAAACGCTTCTGTACTGTAAAAAACACAAAAGAAACAAAATGGCCTGTGCTTCATAATTTGAGCCACTTTGAGCATCCATATCCATTCATCCACAACCCCTTATTCCTATTTTTGCACATGGGGTTGTGGTGTCACTTCAGTTGTGACAATCATCTAAAGCCAAGGTTTACACCACTAGGTGGCTAGCCTTCTGTGGTTATTCTTCCACACCACATACTGACATGCACATGCGTAACTATGGTTAATTTAGATTATACCATGACCCCCCATTAATATTCCAAAACGTGCACGCTGATTGGCCAGCGTGCACATTGTAAATCAACTTATACTAATGGAAAAAGGTCCGGTCACCCGGACTTTTTCCATTAGTATAAGTCTTTTTTTAAAACACTGTCTCGCTATGTTAAAAGAGTTTAACATAGCGACACAGGTTTAAAAAAAGCAACGGAGATCTCCGTTGCTTTTTTAAAGCTGTCTTGCTATGTTAAACTCCTTTAACATAGTGACACAGTGTGTAAAAGCAACGGAGATCTTGCTTTCTCTGTTGCTTTTTTCTCGCTATGTTAAATGGGTTTAACATAGCAGTTTTAAAATAAGCAACGGAGATGTCCGCTGCTTATTTAAAGCTGTCTCGCTATGTTAAACCCATTTAACATAGCGAGACAGGTTTAAAAAGCAACGGAGAAAGCAAGATCTCCGTTGCTTTTACTGTTCGCTATATTAAATGGGTTTAACATAGCGAGACAGCTTTAAAATAAGCAACGGAGATCTCCGTTGCTTTTTAAACTGTCTCGCCATGTTAAAACCCATTTAACATAGCAAAACAGTAAAAAGCAACGGAGATCTTGCTTTCTCCGTTGCTTTGGCCACAGCTCTGATGTACCGTAGGCATGCGCAGTACATCAGAACTGCTGCGGATGCCAGACAGCTGCGGAAGGGCAGCAAAGAGGCATTATACAATGCCATTATTTAAGAAAAGTAATTGTTTCTTTTCTTAAATAATGTCATAGTATAATAGCAATAACCCACTTCTGGGTGTGGGTAATGCGGGATTTACCCACGGTTGTTTTTGTTTGGTCCCGAGGGCGAACACCAACCGTGGGTAAATCCCGCATTACCCACACCCAGGCGTGGGTTATTGCTATAGTGTCCAATCCACTTACTGTATGTCTTACAATACAAAAACATCAACTCACATGTTTGGTGCATTTACTCATATGACCTACACTTATCATAAGATCATAGGCTTATAGGTGATTACTAGGCTATTGATCCATAGGTCATTTTAAGCCTAGCCATTTCATCCCAATGTAATACCATAAATATGCTACTCAGTACCCAAGACTGCATTTATTGATGACTGCTCATGTCCAGGAGGGTTGTGGGCACTATCCCCAGTAAGAATTAATGGTGCCCCATACACTTGTCCAGCTTCCTCTTGAGCAATGCCATAGAGGTGCTCTATTTCTCATGAAGTGGCAGCCTGTTCCAAAGATGTGGCAGTCACTGGGAGTTAAATCTGTCTCTTCAGAATGTCCTATTTAAGTCACAGGCCATATTTAGTCCCTGGAATGGGTAGCCCTAGTCCCGTTTGATTTACTGATATGGAGCAAGTTTATTAGGTTTGGGTCTTGGATTGCTCCATAGGCCAGGCATAAGTTTCCCCTAAGAAGTCTACATGACACGGAGTACAGTGATAGAGACTTTAGTCAGTCTGTGTAAGGCACATGCTGGAGACCCTTGATCTTCTTTGTTAGAAAGCTTTGAGGTCTCTCCAGTTGCTGCTGGGGATTTGTAATGTACATGCCAAATGGGGTGTTATGCTCAATTATGGGCTGTATTAGTGCTGAGCATAGAGGGGTTATAACTTCTTTTGCTCTTGAGGCAGTGCTTTTACTAATCAAGTGTGCTACGTAGAAAGCCTTCCTTACTACAGTAGACACATGGTGGGTGAAGTTAAGGTTGCATTCAACTTGTGATCCCAGGTACCTTACCACTTCATGGGTACTTAGGATATTGTTGCTGATTTGATAGTGTGAGGGACAGTGTTTGTTCTGAAGGGAATGATGATGCATTTCTTTGCATTCAGTTTGAGACCATCACTAATACACCAGTCAGTGGTCTGTGTGAGAACCTCCTGGAGTATACTGACATCATTTGAGGAATTAATGATTGCACCTAATCTGCAGTTGTCTGTAGACTTGGTCAGCCACAACCCCTTAGTTTTGACCTGAACTTCTGAGAAGTATATACCAAACAGTAGGGGCTCCAGCACTGACCCCTGTGGCACCCCACTGGTAACAGATATGCTGGTTGATGTGGAGTCACCCACTTTGATAGTAGGTGTCTGGTTTGTGAGCCAATTGGCAACCCATCTTACAACAAAGGGGTTTACATTCAGTTTGCTAAGTTTATTGGTAATGCCTGAATGTGGGATTGTGTCAAAAGCCTTTGCCAACTCGAGGTATGCTGTATGCATAGATTTGCCCTCTTTGATGGCCCTGGTCACATTTTCAAAGAATTCTACCAGATTTAACAGGCAGGATCTGCCCTTGATGAAGCTTAATTGGGTAGAATCTAGGTTTTGGAGATTGGCTATGTCTTTATATATGGGGTCCATTACAGATGACGCTGGTCAGGCTTATGAGTCTGTAATTCCCCGGATCTATTGCTAGGCTAACTTTGTGAAGGGGAATAACCAATGCTGTTCTCTATGCCACAGGAACAAAGCCTGTAGTTATGCTACGACTGAAACGGGTACTTAATGGTGATGCTAGTTCATATTTTAGCTTGTTTAGCCTGGGATATCATCTGGTCCCATAGAGGTGTGTTTTTTGCCCTAGACAAGACCTTGAGGACCTGCTCGTCAGATATGTAGGGTGGGGGTGGGGGTTGGAGGAAGGTTTGTGATAAGTTAAGAGGGGAAATGAAACTAGGGTTGACAGAATGTTTCCTCATGAAAGACTGATACAATTTATGATTTATATATTTGTTACAATTATTGATCAGGAATATTAGTCTGAAATGGCTTTGTTTTTAATGGAGACCTGAGGAGAAATGCTACAAGTTTTAAGAAACAATAACATTATTCAACAACATACATTATTACTAATAAGTTAACTCATAATCAATACAATTTGCTGTTATGTAAGCATATTATCAAAAAGTGGTGTTTGTTAAAAGTATGGTGACTATAATTGTGATCCATGGAATTGCAGAGCTACAAATGCAAATATTGGTCTGAGGCTGTGGTATCTCTGAGCATTCCATTCTGACTGAAAAACAGTAATCTTGGTGTTAGTTTATCTAAGCATCAGAGCTAGGGGTGCAACCTTTCTCAGATCAGGAGGTCTAGGCTGTAAATTCCCCCGCAAAATATTTCAAAGAGGGTTCCTATCACGTCATTTAACTTTTACAAGTTCGAATCACATATGGTCGAGACCATACGTTTGAATTTGTAAAAGTTCAAGCATGTGAATGGAAATCTCCATAGGTGGAAGTTTCCATTCTGTTCAATGTGGTGCGATCTCGGAGTTGATATATTTAAGTAGTGGGCGGTGTGAGGGGTACGGGGGGGGGCTTGCCCCCTGCTTACAACAGTTTATTTTGTTGTCCGTTGTGTTTTTTTTTTTTTTAGGTAGTCGACGTTACGTAACTTTGAACATAATGGTTTGACTATTAGGTGTTCGAAGTTACGTAACTTCGACTATGTGATATAGACCCTTTCAAAGGTGTGTAAGTGGGTTGCTCAATTCACATTTTTTTCTGTTCAGACTGTAGTTTATTTTTAAAAGTGTAAAAAAAGGTAACGGAGTTAAAGTGATAATGCTAAGGAAAACAGGAAAGCTATATCCAGAAGAAAGCTGGTATCAATTATAATGTACTGGCCTTACTGCCAAATAGGTACTCCATAATCTACAGAGAATGCTAAAGTCCTGGTGAGTGGACCAAAAGCTTTTATGTTTGGCATTTCACATGTTTATTCACTAATTAATTAATTAATTGTATCACATTATACTTTGGTGCTGTTTCCATTGCTGTAATATTTAATGAGAACCACAGAAACACTCACCCACATAACATCGATTGACAGTAAAGATTATAATACATATTTTTGTCTGAACTCAGTATTTGCATACCTTAGCTTTTGTTCAGTTTGCGCATGCAAACACATGCACACACAAACATTCACACATACATGTGCACAGGCACATGCAAACACAGAGGCACATTATCCACCTTTACCTGTCTGTCTCTATCCAGCTCCCCATTCTTTTATATTCATTTTGCTGCTTTTAAGGGAGAAAATTAATGCAATGGCAAAGCTAAGCCTTTTATAAACATTTTATTTTCAGGTTGGTGCAATAAATTTCATGTTGCTAAGGCACTGGAATGGCCAGCTAGCAGTATTTTGCTCTCCTGTCACCAGCAGATCAGTTTGGAAATGCACTCCAGTTACTAAACGGTTGACTAGGAGTGGATGAAGTGATTTCCTTTTCACCCTTACTTAGAAAAAAGATACGACTACTCTTGATGTTGATCAAAGGTATGGCAAACGTGTTGATAGACATGAAAAGAGCACACTTCATTACTCTTTATATGGTTCTTAAAACTGCAGGTAAAGAAAAACACTTCTAGTATGTTAGCATGAGGGATAGTCATTCAGTTATTTATTTACATTTTACCCAAGTAGGCTTATGGCCTGGGACATATGAGGTGTTATTTATACAAGGTAGAAGAAATATGGAAAATTTCCTCTTCACTTCTTCTAATAAGTGTCATTACATCTTTTAAATCCATATGAACTATCTCCAGCTCAAGCAGACGAGATTCTGGTTTAATATGAAATCTGGAGAATGTTACTTCTTTTGTTCAAAAATGCATCTTACTGTATTGAATTGTTATTACTGGAACATGGTTTAAGCAGGTAGTGTGAGAACACAACTACCACCCTTTTGATCTTGTCAGCATCACAGCTGAGCATTCCACTTAAAGAATCACTGATGCTAATTAGCCAGGGTTCTGCCGTGGCATATTCACAACCAATATCCACATCCATGCAGTGAATCCTGAACCTAATGAGGGATAGTCTTCTACTAAAGCTGTGTGGCAACCAAGTGAAATAGTGAAAGGCAGGTTGTGAGTTCCAAGCAATAACAGTGAGTAGTCAAGCAACCAAGCAGCCAGCTGTACCGATAGGGGGAAAAACTTTCCCGGAATGTGAACTTGCTACAGTGTACAGAAGCAACATTATATATTAACTAAGTGATGCAGTTATTTTGTTTTCAATTAAATTAGATTAACACATTCTGCTGGACTCTGCAAATACTATTATCACTGAGAAATACTTTCCCATTCATTGATTTGAAATATAATACAGCTTTACAAGGAATGGAATGCTGTGTGGAACACTTATCACGTTTGTAGGATGCACTGATGTTTGTACCCAAAGAAAGCTGCATTTCTTGACATGTAACAACAAGGCAAAACAGAAATGGAATTTATTTTAGATGTTCATAAAGCCTGCTATGTACTCACAGCCTATGAAAGAAAGTGGAAGTACTCTAATTCTTAGTTTTCCATGTACAAGAAGACAAAAACAGATTACAGACAGATTAGGCTGTGAGATAATGACTGAAATATGTGCTTATCTTGCACAGACAATATACAGAAGATGTGGAATTTGCTTTGTAGATTACAGATGCATACTTCTGTAGTCTAAAATGACAGACTTGTATCTATCTGTGCCTTAGCTCTCCATAAATAAATACACACACACACACACACACACACACACACACACACACACACATATGTGTGTATATATATATATATATATATATATATATATATATATATATATATATATATATATATATATGGATCTACTTCAGTAGATCAAACTTTTACAAGTTTGAACCAAATATGACCGAGATCATATGTTTGAACTCATAAAAGTTCGAACACTGAAATAAAAACACATAAAACAAAAAAACACAAAACTAAACACCTATAGCAGGCCCCCTGCACCCCATACATGGGGGGCTTTGCCCTCACACCCCCTTTACTTAAATATACCAACTCTGAGATCGCACTACATTCCGAAAATGGGAAATCTTCCCCTTCCACTCTGTACAGAGATCTCCATTCAGTCCAATCGAACTTTTACAAGTTAGAACATATTGTGTCGGCCATATGTGGTTCGAACTTGTAAACGTTTGATCGACTGAATGGGATCCATATATATATATATATAAACACAGCCTGGGATTCATAGAGTTGCAGTTCAGGGTGGGTGAAAGGCTTGCATCGAATGAGACAATAGACTGGTATGCAAAATATACATGAATAACTAAGTAGGGGCATACAGCATGAGTAGACAGATTGTTACTCTTCAGGGAGGTTTATGAGGCAGGAGAGAAATGTCATAAGTGATGTGCAGTAATGAAGTTAAGAATATACATAGCAGAGCAAGACAGCATTTTCACACTCCCTTGCATGAGCTTACAAAAATATGCATGAGAACTATCATAGGTAGCACCAGTAGGCACCTGCTGTAGGAAGCTGCTGCCCCTCTGCACCACCTTAGTAATGGGTATTAACCCTAACCCTAATGCTGTCCCTTCCCTCATTGTTAAACCTACACCTTACTGTCTTACAAACTTTCCCATAGCACTGTCACTACACAAGACACACTTGGACTCCGAAGCATTCAGAAACACACACAAAGAACACTATCTCTGTTCCCTAACCTAATCCTGACCCTTACCCTAATAAACACAGACTTGCACACAAACATACATCTGTCCTTCAGTCATCCCTGACTTTAATCCTAACTCACATAATATGCCTAAACACTGTCATCCCTCCAACCCGAGTTACCTGTCTCAGCATTACACACCATTGACATTTCCACCACTTGGCTGTCTATACTGTCGACATTAAACCATGCCACCTGTATTTGTCAAAGAAATGGCATTCAAAAAATGTAGGGGACCCATACACACACACACACACACACACACACACACACATATACATATATATATATATATATATATATATATATATATATATATATATACATTTTAAAAGAAAAAAGGAGAGTATAGTGAAAGGCATGAAGGAGGAGGAAGGGTAGGCTGTGGGGCCACACAAAACATATGAAATAAGACAGACAAACAGAAGTGGATATGTACACCATAGGAGATGGAGACAAGGCATGTAAACAAACAGGGTGGAGGACAGACAACAGGTAGTCCTGTGTCCATCTAGCCAGTGACTTTGACTAAACCCACCTCTGATGGTCTAGTGTTATAGGTCTGCCATTAAGTGAATCTGACATCCAAAGCAGGAGTGGGTTAATTTGTAGTGCCACCAGCTGTTAATGCTCCAGCAAATGTCACCTCCACCACCTGTTCCAACTCCAGCTGAGACAAGACATGCCATTTGTGATGCTACCTGCAAGTAAGGGACCAAAACCCCACCACTGAGGTTCTCCCTCACCACTCACCCACTTTGGCCACAGCCTCAGATAGGCAAGTGGTGTATGGTGGCTGGCATGCTGGCAGGTACAAGGTACAACCATGACCTGCAGAAATGAGATACAAAGTGAAGGATGTCTTCAATGAAGATGAATCACAGCTTGTACGCAATATATAGAAATGCTGATGACACAGGACTGCACTAACCCCCATCCCGCCAGAATGTCTCTGCTGCCTCTTGAAACAGCTGACAGCATTCTCCTCCTACTCTCTCTATGCTGACAGACAAAAAGAACATATAAACTGTCACATACAGGTGTGTGGGAGATACAGTAAAAAAGGCAAAGCTGCAGTACTGCATAAACTTGCAGGTAAGTCGAAACGTGAGATGGTGTCCATAGCCTGAGATGCATGCTACATTGATATGGATAGGTGCAGTGCAACAGAAGTAAGAAAAGGTGCCCATTGTTTGAGAAATAAGGCACAGTACTATTTGTAAATACCGAAAAAGTAAGAGCATATAACCTACCACGTTTGTATAGTCAGTGCAACAGAAACAGGAAATGGCGGTCACATCTCCACAGAGGCACAGTAATGAGATCCCCCCCACAAAACAACATGGTTCCACAACAGGGACAGAATGTGATGAATAGATGCTCATCCCTGTCTTGCAGTCAGACTCAGGGAAGAGTGAGAAGGTGAGTGTCATGTGTTGAACACTTTCTCCCTATTCGACAAGTTTATAAAGTTTATAAAATCTTGGAGATGGTATCTTACATATATTTTCAGTAGGAGGCTTGCACCCATGCAAAAAAATGTTTGTGTTTTGTGACCTTGGGATGTTGCTTCTTTTGAGTAGTGATCTTTCAAGGTCTTGTATATTTTGGAGTCAAATAATCACATGTAGATTAACAGAAACACAGTTATTCATAGTAAACCCATCCCAAAATAGTACCCAATATAGCTGTCAACAACATTACACACAACAGAGAGATAATCACCCACAGTGGTCAGTCTGGTAATTTTGATGTCTATCTGTGGAACAATACTCTGAAAGACAGAAAAATGTTAAAAACTGCAGTATGATACACAGCAGAAATGGGAGACCCTTACAATATAATTTCATGCATTCTCTACTTCTGTTTTCCATGTCCAGAGATCTTCAGGGCAGTGGCATTGCAGGTCATCATGCTAATGTCTACACTATTCATTGGTATGAGGGATGACAGTCACTATGGTCATTTGCTCTGTCAGGTCAGTACAAGCATCCACATTATGGAATATGTGTGTCTTTCGGCTTTTCCCGGTTAGGGGTTGCCACAGCGGAACTCCGGTCCACTAATGATTGGCAGTTGATTTTTACGTACCGGCTTGCCAAGCCTGATGCACAACCTTCAACAAAGGTACACCCATTCACGCATGTCTCCACACAGAAGACGCTCTAGCTGAGAATCGAACTGGACAGCGTCTTACTGTGAGGCGACAATGCTATGAAATTGCATAAGGAGCCTGCAGCTGTTTCCCAATCTTGCTGTGCAGGAGGTACACCATCATCTTACTATCTTTGCCACATTAGGCAGAAGGTTTCCATGGGTCTGTAGTATTAAACGTTATCACCTTAAATATATAGCAAACCCATATGGTAGAGTGTGAACCTTGTTTGACATGGGACTTTGAATCATAAGTAATGCTTCTCTAAAACATAACATTCACAAATACTAGCAAAATGTAGCTCATTATCATGTATGTAGTACAACAAAAATACCCACTGAGCAACCATGGTAGTGACCAAACATGCAGCAATATAGCAGTGGCAGTAACTGAGTAACTTGAA
Source organism: Protopterus annectens (assembly GCF_019279795.1). Lineage (NCBI taxonomy): Eukaryota > Metazoa > Chordata > Ceratodontiformes > Protopteridae > Protopterus > Protopterus annectens. The sequence goes on along the minus strand of NC_056751.1, from coordinate 528,375,387 downwards.
CTGCTGTCTGGTAGTGCAGAAGCAGAAATTTCACAAGATAGAACCAAGTGGAGGTGCACAAGGGGTGAGATGAATCACAGCAGTGTCATGTACATGTAAGTGCATGCCTGGAAATGGCCTCTGATAACACTATTATGCAATTACTTATCTTTAGAAAGTAAGCAGGCCTGAAAAACCTGCAACATGCATCTGCAGTTTTAGATTGTGCATTATATTCTATCATATTTATCTGTATATATAAAAACATCTGTGTGAGATATCAGCCTATGACAACAGGAGTTCCCCCGACATGCACGCGAGCACACACACACACACACACACACACACACACACACACACTAGCCTGACCTATATTATATTTTACCAGTGACTTATATATGTGAGCATTTGCCTTGAAAATAGGCTATGTTGGCATTGCTGTAACCATGGTACCACTGTTGATGTGTACTAAGCTGACTGACGTTATGAACCTGCAGGTATACATTGTATATGTACCTGTCTGCATGTAAGTGCCTGTTAGGGATGGCTACCCACATCAACAGGACTACATATCCCTCCCCCTCAAGTCTGCCCTGCACATTTGTAGTTGTCTGAAACAAGACACTTGTATGATTGTACACATGCACACAATCCCTGTCACCATAGCTCAGCTCCCTATGAGCCTCCATCAATGTTGTCTGTGCAGCTCACTGTCAACTACACAGCCATGTGAATTTTTTGTGTTACCCATCCCAGCTGTATACATGCATGGCTACTACCATTCACCTTGGTTACCATTAGTACCCTAATGTTCGTAAAAATATATGTAGCCTCCACTATCTTCCTAGCCCTGTCCATTTCTATCCTATTGTTCATTATCAAGCCAAAGTACTGAGTGTCAGTGAAAGCCCAGATAACATTGTTCTACAATTATGGTCACCTCTCTTCCTTGGTGTACACATCTCCTTCAGAGGGGGCAGAGGGCAAAGGATAGAGAACTTCAACCATTCTGAGAACAACATCCTAATATACATGGGTGACACCTGGTGGGAAGGTGTGGTGGCATTCAAATTCTATAGGACTGTATATGGGAATAAGTGGCCCATGAGTCAGTGTTATAGGTGGGAAGAATCACACAACATAGCAATGCTGGAAGTATATGAATGAGATTGCTACAGTGGGCCACAAAGAAGGTACATGACATAGCAGTGAACAAGGTTGTAATGGAAAGGGGAGGCCATCTATCAGTACATACCTTACAGATGATGAATCATTGGTAGCACCTCTGCTTGCTTGGAGACAATATAGCAATGGGTATCATAGCAGGAAGGATGGATATAGTTTCTGGGAAAGTTCAAACTCCATGTTACCTATAGCCTTTTTATGCATCTCTTTCTTTCTGTCTCAATCTCTCTCTCTCTCTCTCTATATATATATATCTATATATATATATATATATATATATATATATATATATATGCAGATATATATATATATATATATATATATATATATATATATATATATATATACAGAGAGAGAGATAGCTATATATATATATATATATATACATATATATATATATATATATATATATATATATATCTATAGAGGGTCTATATTAAAACCGTGAAGAGGCATTTAATCGAACGCCTCTTCGTCGACACATAAATAGTGAACGCACTAAAGCGCAAACGCTCAAAACAGCGACCCTGGGAAAAAATCACTTGGCCTTCCTCGTGTGTTTACCCCTTTCTCCATTGCAGCGCGATCTTGGAATTGGTATATTTAGTTAGGGGGGGTGTCGGGGGCACAGCCCCCCCTCCACATTGGGGGGTGTCGGGGGCAAAGCCCCCCACATTGTAATGTATGAAAATGTGTGTGTTTGTGTGTTAGTGCTACCGATTTCTTTCCCAAGGAAAGAAATCGGTGTTCTGAGCGTTCGCACTTTAATGTGTTCGCTCTTTATGTGTCGACGAAGAGGCGTTCGATTAAATGCCTCTTTGCTGTTTTAATATAGACCTGATATAGATACATACACACACACACACACACACATATATATATATATATATATATATATATATCATATATATATATATATATATATATATATATATATATATATATATATATATATATATATATATGCGTGCATATATATGTGTGTGTGTGTTTTATATAAAAACAGACAGATAAATATCAAATATTGTATAATATTTTATAAAGATGCATATATAATGGTAATAATACTTTGATGCTAACAGTTCTAGTAATGAAGTAATATCAGTATCCAAAAATGTAAAAGGTAATACTGCAACACACTCTGACTGTATTATCAGTATTCACTAATTCAGTAGTATTGATAATGTCAGACCAGTGTACCTTAATGGTATCATTGACACTGTTAGCTTTCAGGATGTTGGGCACATTTCTCTCCTTCCATGATACTTCCCGCAGCACAAAGAACAGTAGATTTCACCCATTAACAAATTGTAATTCAATTCCTATAATAGTTTATCTTTATTTATGTAGCATCTTATCATTATTTATTTCATAATAGTAGTAACTGCAAGTTTTCCTGAGAGACTTTTTATACCTTCCAAAGGGGTTACATTTGGCTTAGAGCCATGAATGGAATGGTATCAGTAAGAATGGGGCACTGTCTTTACAGTACTGTTTTCCATATGGGGCTTTAGGGGATATTTGTACTGAAATCATTCATCCATTGGAAATGGAACTGGCCTTCCTTCACTTCGACACACTTGGGATGCCGCATAAGTCCACATTCTGACTTTGGGTACATAAGGCATTCATTATATATATGATATATAAATGTGGTCATCTTTCTTTGCAATGACTTTGGTCATGATTTAGTATTTGGGACAGAACCCCATCATTTTAATTTCTGTTTTGATAAAGGCATGTATCATCGGCAATTATTTATTGAGTGTGGTGCAGTACACATCCAATAAACAAGAGATAACTCAGCCCTTCAGTTTTCTCATACAATAAATATGATAGTTTGCTGACATCAAGTTGTTTTTCTTTTCTATTTCAGTGCCATAGGAATGTGCTTTGACGAATAGTGCCTACGGGTTGCATGCACACTGTTCTGATTAGATGGGCATCCTTTCTTGGTTAAAAATGGACTCTAAAACTTAATGATCCCATTTCAGTATAACTCCTTTTCCATACTCATGTGTGTCATCGTAAGTAGGAGGCCTAAGTGAGTTACCAGGTGATCAAATTTTGATTAGCAACCCAGGAAATGGAGGAACCAGCTGGGAAAGGTTGGGAGTGAGACACTGACTCTAACTCCCCTATCCCACAGAAAGGTTTTAGTGGAGTCCTTCATTATGTGTTTTCCCACAGCAGAACTTTTGGTGGAGTCCTTCCTTATGTACTGTCCCTCAGCAGAGGTTTGGGTGGAGTCCTTTCATGTATAAGAAAGTATAATGTTGGTGTACATTCTTGGAGTTTGCTAGTCAACTATTACTACCAAAGTTGTTAAACCTTAATGGAATGCCAAGTACTACTTCTCATAGGATTATGGGATCATAGTAGCTTACTAGGCTAATGGCCCCAGAGTCTTTTTAAGTCCAGCCATTTGTGACCCAATTTTCCCATTTATCAATTCCCATGCACTAGAATGGCTTTGGTATATGCCTGTGTCTTAGGGTATGTACAAGCTGCCCCTGTTCATAAGGGATACAGGCAACAAGACAGGGATGATTTCCCATCAGTTGATCCAAATTGTGTTTGAATATGCTTAGTGAACAGCTGTGCTTCACATGAATGTAGAGTCTGTTCCATAGAATGGGTAATCTCTGAGATACATGCCTGTCCCTCAAATGTATTTTGTTTATATCACAGACAAGGTTTAGAGCTTTAGACTGAGTAATTCTAGTGTTGTTTGTTTTGCAAATGTGTAGAAGATCCATCAGAGCTGGATTGGAGAACACTTAGCATATTAGGCATAGATTGCCCCTCAGTGGTCTGTAGGAGACTGAGTACAGGGACAGGGCTTTGAGGCATCCTCACAGGATATGTTATTTACATCCTGTATTATTTTAGTGAGGAACCTTTCTGACCACTCCAGCTGTTATAAATACCTCAGCAGATACATGCCAAAGGGTATACTGTACTTGATTATTGGTCTAATGAGGACTGAGTATAGTGACACTATGATCTCCTTAGAACTGGGTGTCATAGAAATGTATGTTATTACCAGTCCTATGTACAGAACCATTTGCAACATTTCTGAGAACTAGGTACTTTGTTTAGTTTAGTGACTTATGTAGTCCATACTTTCTTTTTAATCCACTTTATAAACCATGCCACATAGATGGATTTTCTCACCACCATGGACACATGGTGATCAAAGTTCAGGTTACTGTCAACCTGAGTTCCCAAGTCCCTTACCATTGAGTCCATTGTTAGGGCAGCATTATCAGTGCCATAATTTGCAGAGGTGGTCCTCTTCCCAAAGAGTACAATTATGCATTTTTTCCTGCAGTTTGGGACTCCAGAAGCACAAGGTCACCAGGGAGTGCACGTGAGCATTAGCTGGAAATACTGTTGTTTTGATCATAGGATCATAGCATCATAGGAAGTTACTAGGCTAATGGCTCCAGGGCCATTATAAGCCTAGCCAGGTTCTACCCTTATTTCCATGATCAGCACCAATTGGCCCTGTCCAAGAGGGACACAGGCGGAACCTCCAGGGTGAGTTTATGGTTATCCATCCAATCGTCTAGATTGTGTTTGAAGAGGGCCAATGAGGTGCTCTGTTTGACATGAAGTGGGATTCAGTTCCAAAAGTTGTGGTTGCCTCTGGGAGACAAATCTTCCCCTCCAGCAAGTTCTATTAATGTCACATACCAGGTTAAGGTCTTTAGAGTGAGTAACCTGCGTACCATTTGACTTGCAGATTTGCAGCATTTCCAATAAAGCAAGGTCAAAGATTGCCTTATATACAAGGTATAGATCACCTCTGAGTAGTTTGCATGAAACAGAATAAAGTGACAGTGATTTCAGGTCATCCACATAGTACAAATGCTAAAGACCTTGAATTTTCCTTGTGAGGAACCTTTGTGGTCTCTCCAATTACTGCAGGTGCTTGGAAAGGTACATACCAAAAGAGGCATTGTACTCAATTATTGGCTTGATGAGGGAAGAGCACAGAGAGGTTATAACTTTTTTTTTCTGGATGCAATTCCCTTATGTATGAGATGAACAACATAAAATGCCCTTCTTACCACTGTGGAGACATGGTGATCAAAGGTAAGGTTGCTGTCAACCTGTGTGCCCAGGTCTCTCACCACTGAGTGCATATTTAGGGTGTTGTTACTGATGTGATAGTTAACTGGAATATCACGCTTACTGAAGGGGATGATAACACATTTTTTGCATTGAGTTTAAGGCCATAACTTTGGCACCAATCATTTGTGTAAGACCTTGTAGGATGTTGACATTGTTTGGAGATTTTATGACCTCTCCTAGTTTGCAGTCATCAGCAAACTTTGTCAGCCACAGATCTTTAATTTTAGCTTGTAATTTGGAGGAATGGATTCCAAACAGTGGAGGTCCCAGGACTAATCCCTGTGGAACACCACTGGTTATAGGTCTGCTGTTGGAGGTGCATACACCTATTTTGACTATATGGCTACTATCAGTGAGACGGCTAGCGACCCATCTAATAATATAAGGGTTGATACCAAGCGGGGTGAGTTTGTCAATGATGCCATAGCGAAGGATAGTATCAAAAGCCTTGGCTAAGTCTAGGCAGGCTGTCTGCACAGATTTCCCCCTCATCCAGGGCCTTGGTGACTGTCTCAAAGAAGTCCACCAGGTTTAATAGGCATGATCTCCCTTTGACAAATCCAAACTGAGTAGGGTCAATTATTTGGAGATTCCCTATATATTTGTTGATAAGGTCCATGATGATTCACTCCAATGTCTTGCAGATAAGGCTAATCAGGCTAATAGGTCTATAGTTCCTGGTGTCAGTGGAAGCACCACCTTTGTGCAAGGGGTTAACGGTGACCATTTTCCATTCAGCTGCGATGAAGCCAGTGCTTAGACTATGATTGAAAACAGTACCCAGTGGAGTTGCTAACCCTTGTTTAAGCAAATGTAGGATGCAACCTGAGGTTATCACTCCCTTAGGTGCTGTGTTTTTGGCCTTGGAGAGGGTGTTTATGACCTGCTCTTTAGAGATACAACGTAGAAGGAAGGTGATAGGGATGTCATGGGGTATGTGTGGTGGGGACAGGGGAGTGAAGTTTTCAAAGAATCTGTCAGCTAACAGGTTAGCTATGTCCACAGGCTCAGTATATGCGGTACCATTAACTACCATTTCGGCAGAAACCTAGGCCTTTCCTTTTAGGTTACAGATGTAACTTAGAATGCCTTATGGTTGTCCTTAATCTAGGAAGCTAATTTGGATTCATAGTTTGCTTTGGAGGACTTCACAAGAAGTCTTATTTGCTTGTTTAAGCTGAGGAGGGAGAGTTTCCATTTTAGGGCTCACTCCATCTTACTTTTAGACAGCAATTTCTTCATCTTATTGTAAAGCATGTTAATGGCAGTTGTCCACCAGGCAGGTTAGCTCTCCCTTGAGTAGCTTGTTTTGATCCTATCAGATACGGCCAAGTCAATGCAGTTATACAGGTGTTTGTATAAAGCACTGGTGTGGAACTCGGCATAGTTACCAATTCCATCTGAGGGGAGAGGTGTAATAAAGCTATTTATACCATCCTGTAAGAGGTTATAATCTGCTTTGGAGACGTTTTTTTAGTTTAGTTGCTGTTGGGGGGGAATCAGGTTGCGATAGTTACTTTGAATGAGACTGATTTGTGGTCAGATCTCACTAGGAAGACCTCAAAGTGGGGGTGCTACAGAGGACCCCCATATTGGTAAGCACCAAATCCAGGATGTTGGCACCCTTTATAGGGGTGTCAACCAGCTGGTCCAGGACACTGGAGTTAACAAAGTCGAGGAACTTTTGGGCAAGTATTTTAGAGCATGAGTAATTTACCCAGTTAATGGATGGGTAGTTAAAGTCACCCAAAACCATGGTGTTCAGATGTGTCTTGATAGATGTATGTAGATCCAAATAGGCAGAGTGGTTGTCCTGATTCATGCTGGAGGTCCTGTAACTGGCAATGACTTTAAATAGGTGTCCTACCAACAGTTAATTGCACCTGAAGTTTCTCCTGGGAATCATACTGTTTGACCAATCTGGAGGTGTATTTGCCTTTAATGAATATTGATACCCAACACCATTTATTTTTCATGGCTTCAGTTTGTGGTCTGAATGTGTGGAAGGAGGTATAGCCCGGTATGGCTGGCGTGCCCTCCACAGCCTTGGATCAGGTCTCTGTGACTGCACAAATGTCTATGTCTTCCAAGGTGAGGACTGCTTCCAGTGAGTGCAGTTCCATGTTAAGACTCCTAGTGTTTAGTAGCATAACCTTGACATTGTTTCCCACATTTTGTCTAAAACTCTACCATACCTTTCAATCATTTGAGGGAGGGGGTGATAGGAGCATATACAGTTCTCTAAACAAATCACCTGGAGGAAAGTTGTGATCTTCAGCTACTGTTCCCTTCTCTTCTTCTGGTTTCTTATGATGCTAGGGCCAGAAGGAATGGATATGCTAGCAGACGATGGATGGTCATGGGGTGAGATGGGATTAGAGGCCAAATAAAATGCCTTCCCATGTGCATATTGGTGAAACTATTTGTCTTTCCAGACCAGTTTAAGTCCTTTCGTATCATTCTGAGAATAGTTATACTCAGATGTAGCAAATGACCACAAGCAAATAAACTGGTGTAATAGAATATTATGTTTTCTATAAGGTAAAATATTGATAGTGGCACTATCAAAGAGAGAATTTTCTTCTGGTTAAGCATAAAGGCCCTTTAACAGCTATCCAACCATTTCATTGTAGATTAATTTTGCCACAATGCATTCAGTGGATGTAGAACTGAAGGCAGGTTTGGTAGAAATCTATGGTTCATAGGTGTCTGGGAAGTCTCTGTCAGGAACCTATCCTCCCAGCATGTTTTGTTTATTGTGATGACAAGGTTTAGATCCCTGTGATCTTTTTAGTGAGGTATTTCTGAGGCCTTTCCAGTTGTATGAAAAGCCCTTCATGATGAGGTGTGCCACATAGAAGGACTTCCTGACTGTTGTGGCGTTTATCTATGATTCCAGAGTGGCGAATGGTGTCAAAGGCTGGCAAGGGTCTAGATAGGCTGTGTGGACCACCTTACCCTTGTCCATGGCTCTGGAGACTGATTCAAAGAAGTCAATCAGGTTCAGGAGACAAGATCCTTCACACAAACCCAAAGGTGGGGGGGCTCAGTTGTTTGAAGGTTGCCAACGTCTTTGTTTATAAGTTCCATGATAATATGGATAACTGTGCTCTGCGCCACTCAGTGGGCACAAAACCTGAGGTGAGGCTATGATTAAACATGACACTTTAGTGAGGTGCCAGTTCATATGTAGTTCATGTAGTACTCAGCCGGGATGTCATCTGGTCCCATGGATGCTGTGTTGGCACTGAATTGATCTGCCAGGATATTGGCAATATCCTTTGGATCAGTATATTTAATGCCATTCTGTTTCTTTGGGATTTTGTAAGGGCATCTCAGTTTCTTACTGAGGCCAGTGCATCCGGATTTTTTCCTTTTTTCTGCAAAGTTTCTTCCTTTTGTTGTAAAGTTTGTTTATATGGTGGTTTCTTACTGGGGGGTGGGGGTGGGATGTGGATGTTAAAGGGTGATTAGCTTATGGTCAGACCTGACTCCCAGTTAATGGCAGGGTAGTTAAATCACCCAGTAGTATTAGGTTTGTTTTTATCTTAATATTTTCCAGTATGTTTAGAAAGGTGTAGTGAGAATCTGGGGTATGGTGAGGGATCTGTAGCAAGCTACAATTTGGATTGCAGTCTGACCTAGTAGTTAGTTGCTTGGAGAATTTCAGACACATTGTGTTGGCCAACTAGCCTGGTGGTGTCCTGGTTTGGTGCTGAAAAGTGTGGTAAGAGTTGTAGCCTGGTATTGCAGGGGCTCTCTGGAGCTTTGAACCAGGTCAGTTACTGCACACAGATTCGATGCTCTGAGCCTTGAACCAGGTCTCCAGTTACTACTGAATATCGATGTTCTCCATTTAGCATTGAGTAGCATTACCTTCAGATTTTGCATGTTTGTACCTGTTACGGTGGTGGTTTTGTCTTTGAATGACACCATAAGCTTAGCCAATTGTTGAAGTCAATTATTTTATCCTTATATTGTGGTATCATTCTGAAGGCAGGATGCTACTCAGGGCTAGGGTCATACCTGCCTGGGCCACATGATCCGAGAGCTCTTCCATGTCTCTTTTCATGTAGTCAGGAGTACATCTCAAGTCATTCACGTCATATCTGTACTTGTTGTGGAGTTTGAGTAGTGTGTGTATGTGGCGGATCCTGGCACCCGACAGGCAGCTGACTGTAATTTTCTCCTTATTCAACCTGGTGAGAGGGACATCAGTGTGCGGACTATAGAGTCACCTATGACTAAGAGTGTTAGGTACATTGTCTTACCTTAGGGCTGTTGCTGGGTGGCACACTGGTTACAGTTAAGTGCCATATGTGGATGTAGTGGTGTATGTGGTGTATGTTGGTGGTGGGTTTAGGGTGGAGATGGGAGATGTGGTGCATGTGTTGTTGTGGGTGTAACCTGTCTCTTGACCACTGTCTTCTTTGAGGTGGAGGAGAGAGAGCTTCATTTTGGCTATTGGCATCTGCATCTCACAGGTTGTTGTGGTGTGTGGTGGTAGGAGGAGGGTTTGTGTGTACATGAGGCAATTGCTGCATTGCCCCAGTATGCCAGATTTCACCAGGTGCTTTTTTTTCTTTGTAAAGTATAGGAGCTGTTGCAATTATAGGTTTTAGTGCCTCTAATTTAATTTCTCCTTGTTTACAAGGAGAGTTTCAGTGTTTGTGTTTAATTAAAGGCTCTGCTTTCCAACAGATTTCGTGAAAGAAAGTGCTAGTCACAATGCTTAAGGTAAGAAAGAAAAAAAGAAATGCACTGCAGTGCACTAGAAGTTAGATGTGAAAGTAGTAAGTAACTTGAGTTTACCTGTTTAAAAAGTTAAGGTTTAAGTGAGAGTTACTATTTTTAAACAGCAAGATGGATTGAAGGGGTGGGTCACTTTGTATTTTGGTACTATGAAATACTGTAGGATGGCCAATAAATTTAAATAATGTGATTACTCACAAGCCAGTGAAAGTAGAGAGAAATGAGATATATGGTCAGATTAACATAAGAGGCGGGCAACTAGAAAGACAGTGGTATTTAAAAACAAGACAACTTAAATGGGTGGGGTCTCTTTTGAAGTTTAATATGCTGTTAAAACAGAATGCAAGCAAAACACAAAGTAAAGAAAACAAACTACAGTATTCAAAATATAGAAAGGCAATACAGTAATACAAAAAATAACAGCAAACTAACCTTTCCTTCACAGCAAAGTGTAGCAGAGTCTGGATGAGCCTTTCTGGTATAACCAGTCCTAAGTACAGAACCATTTGCACCATGTTCTCAGAACTAGATACTTTTAATATGGTCTTTAGTTTAGTGACTTATACAGTCCATACTTTCTTTTTAACCCACTTTATTACTCTTAAGGTATTACAATCGAAAGAATGAAATATGTAGAATCTTTTAAAAAAATCAACACCTGAAATAATAGCTTTCTAACCAATTAGACTTATATGACTTTCATCAATAAAGGTTTAGGTGATGAAACAAATAACCCAATATGAACAAAAGATTATTGATTTCAAGAACTGGGTTTGCTTTTGGTGTCATTCAAAAGATGTACAATATATATAAGCCTGGGAAGAAATAGTAAATAGACCCAACTGCTTTGTCAAGGATAGTCTGCACCTATCCCCCAATGGCTTTTGTATGTAGGCTAAATCCTTGTCCACCCCATAGTGCTTTTTAGGCAATACCAATCTTCTAAACTTCCAACATAATTAACAGAATCCAAACAATATTAAGGTATTGCTGCTCAATGCTAGGAGATTTAACAAAAAAAAACTCCACTCCCTGCAACCACTCCTTATTTGGGAAAACATTGCTATATGCCTCATCATAGACACCTAGTTCAAGGCCATTGAAACACTGCATTAGTGCAGATTCTCAATGCCTATCACACGTTCAGACCCATCATATTACACAAAAGCACTAAAGTCAGCAGTGCCTCCATATTCTTAAAAATACACTTCGTCTCCAGACTTGTTAGTCAAGATAATGACCTGTAACTCGTCTACGTCCAACTTATTATTATTATCATTAAAACTCTTTCTCATATCATATTACATCATATCATATCATAACATAGCTAATAATAAGATCCCATCTATGCATCCCTTAGCCCATACCTCGTATGTAACTAGCACCATTCTTTTTCTCCTACGACTTCAGCTACCCACCCATAAACTGGAAGTCTTCTACATCCTCAAACATGTATGCCCAGAAATTTCTGGACTTTCATCAGTACAAACTCCCTGGACCAGTTAGTCCACACCTAAACCACAGCGATAAAATCTTGGTCCTTAACAATAATAGGGCAGCTTAATTTACTTACTTACTTAATTATTTATTTATTTATTTATTTTTCACTGTCACCAATTATAACTTCCTACCTTTTCAAATAAGACCACAAGTCTATCACATTCACCATAAAACTGAAGCCTGAACCATCTTCTAATATCTTGTTATTCAGAGATTATGTGAAGGCCAATCTACTAAAACTTGAGTGATGACCTAGCTAAATTAAAAAAAGCTCCATCCATCTTGTTAACCTCAGTTTTTAGAAGAATTATTCGCTGCCAAATTCTACGCCCAAGTAAATAGCTGCATAAATGCATCTGCCCTCAGAAATAAATACACCAAATTCAAAAATAAATCCCTGTGGTGGAACCCAGATATAAACAAGCTTTATAATAAAAAAGTAATTACATGCAGAAATCGAACTCTCAAAAGGTTAAAATGCTCTTGGTAAAATAAACAAAGAATCTGGACCATGATCAAATGAACCAAAGGCAGACATTTGGTAAAAAATAGCCACAAAGGTGAAGGTTAACCACAAAGCTTTCTTTACTTATGTTAAAAATCACAGAGAAAATGCCCAGCACTGTGCAGAGCCAATAGTAAATGATATCACATACTTGGACCTGGAGGACATAGCCAATCTAACAGTGGGCACATTTAGCTCAAACTTTGTTTACTATTATAATGTGGATCAGCACTTATGAGAAAGTGGGAAGGTCAAATGTTTGTTTCTCAGTTCCCATATTGCCAATCCAGAAAAGTTTGAATCCACAGTAGTGAATGGTAATGTGCATTCACTAATGTGTGATTGCTGTTATAATAACAGAAAGCACTACAGTGGGGATCAGGAAATTTACCCTTTTCCTCACTGTAGTGCGATCACGTAGTTAGAATATATAATTTGCAGAAGGTGTGGGGGTGCAGCCTCTGCATGGGGGGTGCATGGGGGCTTGCCATTCTGCAAAACAGTAAAAACTTGTGTTGTATAATTAAAAGTTTTAGGAGACATTAAACAAAATAGCACTTAACTTCGAAAAAGGAAGTCAGAGAAAGGTGAGTCGGCATTATAGGCAGGTAGAAATTATGGATACAACATTATTTTTCCATTTCTTGACTAAAGTTTTTTTGATTTTCCACATTTTAATAGTAAACTCTCAAACTTCACCCCCTCCCCTCCAATATTATCAGATTACATACCCTCACGTACATGCTCTTTCAAATCTCAAAAGAACATGTTCTCAAGTTACTAAGGTTAAGAACACTACGTCTGTGAGGCTAGATAATATACCAGGCTACCTACTGGTCAGCCTGATACATCACTTGTCAGATCCCCTGCAGAATATATTCAATGTCAGTCTCAAAACAGGCTTCATGCCAAATGAATTTGGGACAGCAGCAGTCATTTCCTTGCACAAAGGGGAGCTTCAAGTGGCCTGGGTGATTACAGACCCATACACCTGATCAGACTCATCTGTAAGGCTATGGAGAGGACCAATATGGAGTTAGTAAATAAGGATATAGTTAATCTGCAGACTCTTGACCCAAGTTCAAAATCATTCACGGCAGGTGATGCTTACTTAACCTGCTTGCCTTCTTTGAAAATGTTACTGAAATAATAGAGAGGGCAAAATAATTCACTTTGCATGTCTAAGACCTTCAACGTTGACGAAATGTGGTTTGATGGATGTATCTGCATGTCAACAAATAGTTAAGCTGGAAGATCAAGTACACTTTCTCATTTAAAAATAAAGATAGGAAGAAATATGTTTTTAATTACAATTATTCTACATATAGAAAAAATGTGCATGTTTGTGAAAGTGAATGTAGTCTGTTGATACTAGTTTTGTTATATAAGTCCTTAGCACTAGAGGAGTTAAAAGTGATGTTGGAACATGTTATGGCCTGAAATTTTATTTGATGGTCAACAGGTCAACAAGAATGTGATGATAAAAGAAAATGCCAGAGACATAAAAAGGAAGAAAAGTGGGTTGATTTAGGAAATATAATTTTTAGATCTATCAGAAAATAAAGTTTAGCAGAAATAACAATAATATGGTCTTCTGGCAAATAGGTGAGAGATAAAAAAAAAATCACATTGTTGCACTTGCAGTCAATGTATGTTTAGAATTATGACTATGTAAGTCATGTAATCTGTTTTTGATATATAAAGTGAAGATATAATACCCAGCAGGGTTTGTATAACTCTATAAATAATGGTCACCTAGGGGTGTTATGAGATCTCTCGCCACAGGCAATGAAAAAAAAAACAAAGGTGTTAACTGGTTACTAAATATGATTTTTGTCAGTCTATATTACAATGTTGAATGCACAGGACTCTGAACATTGAAATATTGAACCCATATGTTAGAAATGTGAAAATAGCAAAGCCGTGGAAAACCGATTTTTCCCAGGGAAAAAAATTGGTGGGCCATTTTTGTGGCTTTGCTATTTCCTCCACTGTGGTGCAATCACAGAGTTGGTATATTTAAGTAGGGGAGGGTGTGGGGGGCATAGCCTTTTACTTCTTTTCTATGAAATGCCTTTATTTATTTATCATTTGTTAACCAGGAAAGTCTGACTTGGAACAAAGCTAATTTTCAGTGGAGCGCCATGGAGAAACACTCCAGATGCATGTCATTGTAATGTGAGAGGAAACTGGAGCATCTGGAGGAAACCCACACGAATGCAGGGAGGACATACAGACTCCACACAGAAGGCACCCCAGCCAAGAATCAAACCAGATAACCTCTTGCTGTGAGGCAACAACATTACCACTGAACCACTGTGCTGTCCAGCCATCTTACCTTTTGGGTCTACAAAACAGAGGTCTTGTTTTACAAGAGAACCTCAGAAACACTACTAATGCCAAGAGCAATCCCTACAAAACCTTCAGCTTACACTGTAACATAAATAGGTCTATTTGGAGTGATAGGTTAATTAGCCACAAAATTCACTACTTGCAGAACAAGCATCCCTTATGTTTTAATGATTTTCGATCTTAGCTTCCATAAAGGGAGGCAAACCTATTGGCGATACTACTTATGGTTCATGTATGTGCTATAGGTTCAAACATAGTTACGAGGCATGCAGTCCAGGAGACTATTAATGAGTCTAGCCCAAATTCCCAATTGCTTCGAAGCACTGTTTAGCTAATTACTTGATGGGTTCCTGACATGTAATTGACAGCACTTTTATTGTGTGCCAAACAATCAAAAATGGGCTGATCAACTTTCACCAACACTGACATTTTTTTTCCCACTATTGTCTGACTTCGGAGTAGGTATATTTAAGTTTGGGAGTGTGTGAGGGGATATACTCCCCTGCAAAAATAAAGTTACCTTCAAAGTTCAGCAAAATTTTTTTTCATAAATTTGTCTTCGATTGATCAGCACTAAATGAAAATGTCAGTCAACATGTATCCGACTTGCTCAAAGTCGCACCCTAGGCAAATGAAGGCTGAGGGAATCAAACCCTGTACATAGGAAGTAGCTCGTTCACAGCCTTAATCATTTGCACCAACTGCTTAGATATAGTTGTTCAAATTGTCTGCCTAGTGCTAATCTATGAAGCCTGAACCTGTCAGCATTAGTACTAGTCAAGAAAATTGATTGTTCTGATATGAAGCCTCTCAGGGTTTCTCTTGCTGAGCCCCATACTTTATGTAATTTTTGGTTTCATCACTAAGGACTTTTGGGAATGCATTTTAGTCCTTGATCAATTTGTTTTTCTGTAAAAAGGCATTTTAGTTAAGTGTACACACCATTAGTGCTTCTTGGGATTTAGTGCTTCTAAGGTTCTCAGTATTCTCAGAAATTATGTTATCATTGGTTGGTGGGTATAGTTATTCAGTTATACAGGTGTTAACTCTTTGTCTTGTATGATTATGATTTTGTTTGGGGGAGGGTTTTTCATTTTCCTATTTATGTGTAATAAGGCTTACTCAGCTGTGGATGGCATATCAATTTACATCTATGTTTCTAACTATGGAATATAATTATTTGTAAATGATAAATAATTTAGTAAGTGACTGAGTTGCTAAATCTACCATTTGTCACTTTGTTTCAGCTAGTCATTAAATACATTTATGGCCCATTGAGTATGTTTTCTTGTATTTCACACATTGCTTTGCCATTGTAGCTATGTAAACTGAGCTCTTTTTCATCTTTTTAGTGCCTTTGCTCCTCATTTATTTTTATTGCTGAATTTTATAGTTATGACTTTATTATTTTATTTACATTTGAGGTATATATATATATATATATATATATATATATATATATATATATATATATATATATATATATATATATATACACACACACACACACACACACACACACACACACACACTCACGTGTGTGTGTGCATTTGTTTTATTTCCTTTTTGTGGTAATGGTAATGTTTTAGGTATGCACTAATGCCATGTGTTTCTGAGTCACCTTTTTTCTTCTTTTTTTTTTTGCTTGTAAATTGTGTTTTTTTTCTGTTTAAGAAGTTTTTTTTTTTTAATTTGTTTGCTATAAATAGTAGTACAACTGCCTGTTCTGTTTAGCAGGTGAAGTGATTCTGTTTTGTTTTTTCTGTATTCCCTGATTTTTTCTTTACTTCTCAGTAAATGTTGCTGTCCATCAGGTTTACTTCAGTCGGTCTGAGTTTCTTGTTTTTTCTTGCTATGTGTCAAGCATGGTCCTGTTACATTAGTATGTTTTGATTTATATTGACTATGGGGACCCTGTCGCTATTTTTCTTTTTCAAGTTTCAATTTTTTTTTGGTGGATTGTTCATCAGGTGTCCATGTTTATTAAAATGTTACTTTAGTATTATGTGTATATATGTTTGAGAATTAAGGCTAGTAGCAAAAAGATTATTTGTCATGTATTTAGATAATGTATGCTGTCACATGATGAGGCTGCAGGTGGCAGAACATATTTTACATTTTGCTTGAGAACAGTTTACCAAAAGTCAGTCGCTGTTCCTTTATAAGTACTTGTTGTTAGCTAACAGTTCTTCTGAGACGGTAAATGAATTTGGACATTTTTTGAAAATGAATGTCAGGGGAAGAGCTGGATTAAGCCAGGAGCCTAACCATTTACATATTTTTGAAACTAGTAAATTAAATAAGTTTATTTTCCAAAGAGTCTGATGATGACATAGAGGTTGTTGTGAGAATTCAGCCTGATAACTGTCTCATGGACTTTTCTGCAAGTATCTATTCTTTGAGTCAATATGACTGAAAACCACCTTTGGTGGTCATAGATATTGCCAGTTTCTCCACTATTGTGTGACTACACAGTCAGCATATATACCCTCAGGATGTGTGGATGCCTTCATCCATGTGGTGTACAGAAAATTCTCCCCTGAAAAAAAGTCAGTTACTGAAACTGGTATTCAGTGATGTAGATTCAATGAAATGGAAGTTACAGTATTGTCTGTTGAATCAATGTGAATCCTCTTATGGGATCAGCTGGAAGTTATGTCTATCAACTGAATGCCATATTAAATTAAAATTATCTTATTACTTTTTATTTGGATAATTCTTCTTTAAGCTTAGAAGTTGTAAGCCATTTGCATAAAGTGTCATATGGAGCTTATGAAGATTTATAGGTAAATTATTTATGAAACGGGAAAATAGGGTTAAGTATTGAAAACCACAGGTTCTTTGAGAAGACAAGGCATAGAGAAGAAAGGGTCGATTTCAGATGTATTTTTTTCCATACAATTGTTTAAGTAAATCTAAGCCAAATTATTTGTCTGCCACCAACATGGAGTTTAGACAAAATATATGTTTTATAAATCACTGGTCTATTTTGCAAAGTGTTCAGTTACTAGTTCATTGCTCATATTAACATTGTTGCATGTTTTTTGTAGTTAGTGGAGCAGTTATAATACTGTAATTATGCCTAAAGTCATTGTGTTGACTGAAGTAGATTGTACTTATTTAGGGGTCAGCTGTTTGGAAAATCTTCAAGCCCTAGAGATAATTCTTCTTGTAAATAAGAGGCTATAGATACATTGCATTGGTTCTAGAATGTAGAGGACATTTGCATTAATGAAAAAGTGTAGTCCTTTTTCAAAGATGTGCTTTGTTAGAAAAGATATATACAATGTAATCAGGTAAAGTAGGCGAAAAGTCATTGGTTAACCGGGTGCAACAGATTATTTGTCATTAGCTGATTAACATGGAACCTGATGCTTGATTTTGAGTAGAAGGAACATGCTACTAGGTACTGTACGTGTATGTGAAACATGATAGCGAGTGCAGCTCGTTGAGATGGATCAGGATATTGGGCACTGGACTTTTATGCAAAACACTTCGTACTGACTGATTAAGAGAAAGCTCTTACTAGATGCTGGGAATTAAGAGAGACAAGCCAGTAGATGCTAGGTGAATAGAAAGAAGAAGTTACTGAGTGCTGGATGATTGGACAGGACAAGTCACTAGGTACTAGGTGAGTGGATAGAAGAAGTTATTGAGTGCTGAAGGATTGGGTGTAGCAAGTCACTAAGTGCTATGTGAGTGGATTGAAGAAGCCACTTAGTGTTGGGTGGGACAAATCACTAGGTGCTAGCTGAATGGATGGAATTCACTGAGTGCTGAGTGATTGGTTGGGACAAGTCAATTGTTGCTAGGTGAGTGGATAGAAAAGGTTACTAGGTTATTGGGTGGAATAACCAGGATAACAGGTTCAAAGTAAGTACTAGGTTAGCTATCCTCATCAGCCATTTTAGGCCTAAACGATCTTCCTCAAAGTTGAGAATCAAACCCTGTATTTTTTGTAAATTAAGTAAGCACCTTAACCATTACACCAACACTGCAGAATAAATATAGATTCATAGTACTGGGCAAGCTGCCTTTGTGGGCCATTTTAAATCTAGCCAATTTCCCTTTTAGTGGGGAGAATTAAACCCTGTAGCTTGTGTCTATAAGGTAAGCACCTTAACCATTATACCAACCACCCAACCCCCACTCAAGTTGAGCCAATAGGTGATGCTGGCTATTGGGTGCATGGCCGGCCTTAGGCATAGGTGAACAAGGGGACCGCCTAGGGCGCCGTACAGGCCAGCCTTATAAAGGGCGCAATTATGGAATTAACTTACTTCACATTTCTTAGCTTACTTTGCATTTCTTAACTTTAGTTTAGTTTCACCGTCCCATTTGTGCCTTCCCCCACTTCTGTAGTCCAAAGCTCGATTTCCACCATGATACGTAACACTCCCCACTACAGTGTTGTTCCATTCCCTCCCCCCTCTTTCCCCTGCATCTATATCCTCATTGGCATGGTTCTATTCACCACATGGGCTACAAACAGCGATTCTAGGTAATTATTTTGTGCAGTTGTGCCTTATCTTCATTGCTTTTGTTTGACTGAAGGTAAGTCGACTTCAAATATATGTACTGTTCATCGGGCAGGTACTCTCTCACGCTTATGTTAGGGATCCCCATCAAAAATTTGTCTGTTTTGATGATCTGCATTTTATTCTACTGTAATTCATCTGGGAAATCTCATTTGTAAGAAGAGATCAGCTATCCGTTTGGAGAGATGGGTGATTTTGCAGCTCTCCAGAGCAAGCTGAAACTTAATTCTTAAAATAAAGAGCTTGGGATATGTTTTACTTTTTTTTTTGAAGTGCACTTTTCATTTTGTACTTCCAAAAAATGTACTGTATGCCCCTGTTAAAGTCAGTACGTGAAGGCCATCTGTTCAAAATGTATGGTATGCCCCTGTTAAAGTCAGTACATGAAGGCCATCTGTTAAAAATGCACTGTATGCCCCTGTTAAAGTCAGTACATGAAAGCCGTCTGTTCAAAATGTACGGTATGCCCCTGTTAAAGTCAGTACGTGAAGGCCATCTGTTCAAAAGGTACTGTATGCCCCTGTTAAAGTCAGTACATGAAGGCCATCTGTTCAAAATGCACTGTATGCCCCTGTTAAAGTCAGTACATGAAAGCCGTCTGTTCAAAATGTACTGTATGCCCCTGTTAAAGTCAGTACGTGAAGGCCATCTGTTCAAAATGTATGGTATGCCACTGTTAAAGTCAGTACGTGAAGGCCCTCTGTTCAAAATGTACTGTATGCCCCTGTTAAAGTCAGTACGTGATGGCCATCTGTTCAAAATGTACTGTATGCCCTTGTTAAAGTCAGTACATGAAGGCCATCTGTTCAAAATGTACTGTATGCCCCTGTTAAAGTCAGTACGTGAAGGCCATCTGTTCAAAATGTACTGTATGCCCCTGTTAAAGTCAGTACATGAAGGCCATCTGTTCAAAATGTACTGTATGCCCCTGTTAAAGTCAGTACATGAAGGCCATCTGTTCAAAATGTACTGTATGCCCCTGTTAAAGTCAGTACATGAAGGCCATCTGTTCAAAATGTACTGTATGCCCCTGTTAAAGTCAGTACATGAAGGCCATCTGTTCAAAATGTACTGTATGCCCCTGTTAAAGTCAGTACATGAAGGCCATCTGTTCAAAATGTACTGTATGCCCCTGTTAAAGTCAGTACATGAAGGCCATCTGTTCAAAATGTACTGTATGCCCCTGTTAAAGTCAGTACATGAAGGCCATCTGTTCAAAATGTACTGTATGCCCCTGTTAAAGTCAGTACATGAAGGCCATCTGTTCAAAATGTACTGTATGCCCCTGTTAAAGTCAGTACATGAAGGCCATCTGTTCAAAATGTACTGTATGCCCCTGTTAAAGTCAGTACATGAAGGCCATCTGTTCAAAATGTACTGTATGCCCTGTTAAAGTCAGTACATGAAGGCCATCTGTTCAAAATGTACTGTATGCCCCTGTTAAAGTCAGTACATGAAGGCCATCTGTTCAAAATGTACTGTATGCCCCTGTTAAAGTCAGTACATGAAGGCCATCTGTTCAAAATGTACTGTATGCCCCTGTTAAAGTCAGTACGTGAAGGCCATCTGTTCAAAATGTACTGTATGCCCCTGTTAAAGTCAGTACGTGAAGGCCATCTGTTCAAAATGTACTGTATGCCCCTGTTAAAGTCAGTACATGAAGGCCATCTGTTCAAAATGTACTGTATGCCCCTGTTAAAGTCAGTACATGAAGGCCATCTGTTCAAAATGTACTGTATGCCCCTGTTAAAGTCAGTACGTGAAGGCCATCTGTTCAAAATGTACTGTATGCCCCTGTTAAAGTCAGTACGTGAAGGCCATCTGTTCAAAATGTACTGTATGCCCCTGTTAAAGTCAGTACATGAAGGCCATCTGTTCAAAATGTACTGTATGCCCCTGTTAAAGTCAGTACATGAAGGCCATCTGTTCAAAATGTACTGTATGCCCCTGTTAAAGTCAGTACATGAAGGCCATCTGTTCAAAATGTACTGTATGCCCTGTTAAAGTCAGTACATGAAGGCCATCTGTTCAAAATGTACTGTATGCCCCTGTTAAAGTCAGTACATGAAGGCCATCTGTTCAAAATGTACTGTATGCCCCTGTTAAAGTCAGTACGTGAAGGCCATCTGTTCAAAATGTACTGTATGCCCCTGTCAAAGTCAGTACATGAAGGCCATCTGTTCAAAATGTACTGTATGCCCCTATTAAAGTCAGTACATGAAGACCATCTGTTCTCTGGAATCTGATATTTTTTTTTCAAGTTGGAGGAAAAACTGTACTAGTAAAATATATATATATTCAAATTAATTCAATAGTATAAATGTACAAGTTCAGCAGAATAATTATTAACCAGTAAACGAAAATTACTTTTTAGTAATGGCACTGAAGCTGAAAGCTGCCTTAAATAACTTCTTAGTTGTGCAGCGGTTAGCATTGCCACCTCACCCTCTCATCCGAAATGAAAACTGTGGGATTAAAAATCCCACAATATGTGGATATTCATGAAACAAGAAAGGATATGAGTGGTGTGGGAATGAAAGGGTAATCTATACGAATGAAGAAAGATGTGAACGTGAGTGAGCCTAACAGCTTGTAAGTGCATGCATGCACTTAAAGTGTGTTTTTATTTTTGGTTTAAAATGCTGTTGAGGCAGTTGGCTTGGCAATTGCTGTTATTTTTATTAGTTTTGTTACCTGGCAGGATCCACGAGTTAATCTATAGTGAGGATGTTTCTCAACAACTGTACCTTGTGAATCTTGCCAGGTAATAACAAGAATTAATAAAATAAAGGTTCAGGTACCAACTTTCTGCAGATGTTTTAAATGCTGTTAGGGTCCAGAAAATCTCCTTTTTGCCAAAAGGTAATTAAGCTAGCCAGATAATAATGTAGCATCCTGCGTGCATCACAGACTTTAGCATTTTGAACAAATTAAAACTCTTGTGACTTTAACATTTTGAACAAATTAAAACTCATGTGTGCTGCTGAGGTATCATGACTGTAAGAATGCAATCAATTTAGTTTCTTAACTCTCACTAAACTGCATTTTGAATTCAAACTTGTACTTCTATTACAGAACAGTTATATATTTTTTTATTTTTATGATTTGAGTCTGTTTTCTCACACTGCACCAGTTTTAGTTTTTGTTGAGTTGCTAACACCCAGAAATTTTGTAACACACTGTTGAGATTCTGCTCTGCTTTGAGAATGATGTTACAATTGTTTTTAATATACTGTACACGTGCTATATTTACTAAGTGTGCGATATTTATACACAGCCTGGCTATGAAAGTTAATCAGTGCAGTTATCTGCAAAGGTATTTGATAATGGTGGTAGGTTTTGTAGATCACATGCTGCTGAAGTTAAAATACCTATCGGTTAAGACATATATGAAAAAATAATTGAATTCGCTTGGCATTCTTGCCATTGTGGAGGAATAGCTCTGTGTATCTATGGGTCTGAGTGATGTTGGATACTTAATGTGCAGCAGTGAACTTTGTAAAAATGGGGTAGAAGATGTCATATCTGTAGTGTGACAGTGTGACTTTATAAAATAAGTGAATTTGTTTTCAGTTTGCAGTACTCTGAGTGAATATTCATTGTATCTCACAGCAAACACATGTATGATAGGATGAGAATGTAATTTGGATGTAGAATAGGAATGTAATTTAACACTGAGTATTTCATATGTGCTGGTATAAACTGGCCACAACTTACCTTTTTAGCAGTGTTTTTTTTTTGTCATGACTAAGCTCATTTAATACCCCACTCTGGTGCCACCCTTCACAAAATATGGATTTGATTGTGATCTGCTACAGTAAATAGCTATTCATTATGGCCTGATTCACTATGCCAGATATTTAGCTGCCATTCACCTTCACTGCATCCCAGTTTCCTTCTTTTTCATCACGGGTTAATCCTTTTCAGCATTTCCTACACTGCCTGTTGGGGAGCTTGTTGTAGATCGTGCATAGTGTATAGAGGTGCAATTTTGTATTTTATTTAACATTTGTGTACATATATGGTCAGACTTGGAAAGAGGCCTGGGAAGAACTGTTCCAAATGCATATCTTTGTAATATAGATACAGATATATAAAGAAAGATGGATATATACATATTTATATATGTTTTTGTTGGTCCATTCACACTCACCATTATGGCACTCAGTATTGCAGTTATTATGGTGTATTATTTTTTTAATTGAAAAGAATGAGGCAGAAATGCTCCAGTGAAGGTTTTTTTTCCAGTTCTTTTATAATGGAGTAAAGATAAAACACACTGCCATTCTTATATTGTTTAAAGTAAATCATAAAGATTTAGGAATACAGAGTTGCAGGATTGTGTATTGTTTGACAAACGGATTAACTGCATCAAGATGTGATCCTGTTCTACATCTCCATGCTGATATTTAACAAAGTTTAGATTTATTTAAAGCTTGTGTATACTACATTAACTAAAATGTTTTTGTTGCAAAAGGTTCAAAAAAGTGAATCATCACAATGTTATTTTACATTCATATTTGTTACCACTTCTATGTTTAGTTGGGTGATTGTTGGAGTCAGACCATCTCCCTCCGATGCTTCTACCTTGCTGTTCAACAAAATGCTTCCTGTTTATCTTGGTCTGCCTTTCAGTTTTCTTCAGATAACTATAGAGATCATTCTAAATGCAAAGTCTTTCTTGATAGTCTTGCTTTAGGAGAGGCTTAGTTGACAGACTTTTATCTGTTTCAAAACTAAGTACTAACTGCAAGGACACTGCATGTGAAAGGACTACAGTGGTATCTCAATCTTTTGAAATAAGAGTTCATAGCCTCTAGAACATGTTCTTCATCCTCAATGGCCGTCTTTAAGAGGAATTGGATGTCTGGATGAAAGAAATGGAATGCCTTTGTTGGGAGTGACCCATCTGTGGGCGTGACTCAAATAGGGGTGTTCCTTAAGTAAGGTGTGGGTGGTGCTTAAGGGGTGCCAGAGCAGTACTTCACCTAGGGCACCATTTCAGCTAAGGCCGGCCCTGGTTAGGTGATTAGTTAAAAGAGATAAATGCCTGGTAGGTGATAGGAATGAAAAAGTCATTGGTCACAGGTTAAGTTAGGTTAGGTCGCTAAATACTGGAGAAATCAAGGCACAGTACTGGATGAGTGGATGAATCAAACCACTGGTACTGGGTGATCAGATGGAATTGGGTACTATGGTGCTGACTAATTACACAGAAAAAGATATTGCGTGCTACCTGATTAAAGATTAAGTGAAAATGATTACGTAGGACTTGATGATTACGTGAAAAACTCAGCTTTATGTGGCTGAGTGAAACAAGTCACTGGTATGTAGATGACTAGATATAATAAGAAACTAGGCACTAGGAGATTATATGGAATATGATGCTATGTGCTCGGTGATAACAGATTAGGCAGAATGGGCTGGCAGGCACTGGATGATTGGTTGGAATAGATAAGTGTGTTTTGAGTGGTTGAACAAAGGAAGACAATGAATATTATATGATTGGTTGAAACGGCATTAGGCACTGTATGATGAATCATAGATTAGATGGACCATTCACTGGGCTTGTATAATTAGGGATTATGTGAAACAGGTCACTGGGAGCTGGATCTTTAATCGAACAGAAACCTTGGTACTTGGTGAGTATGGATTAGTTGGAGGAGGTGACTAGGAAACAGGTGAAACAGATCATACATCAGGCACTGGTTAATAAGGGATTAAGTGCAATAGCTTATTAAGAGGTGAGTATGTAGATATAAAGCACACAAGGCATTGTGTGATTCAAATTAAGTGAAGCAGGCAATGACCATATATTAGACAGTTATGGATTGAAAAGAAAATGTCATTGTGATCTGGCTGTGTAGATACAACATGACATCAGGAACTGTTTTATTAGGAATTGGGAAGAACTAGTAATTCCATGCTGAGTGTTTTAATAAGGTCACTGGACACTCATTAATTAAGTCAAATAGAACACTGGCTGCTGTTTGACCAGATACATCAGGTTACTAGGCTGTAGATACTTGGCTAGAACAGATACTGTCTGTTCGATCATATCAACATAGATAGAACAGGACACCAGTCATTTAGAAAGTGTTTGAAAATGATCAGCAAATACAAGGTGACTGGGTGGAAAGAGCATCGGGTACTAGACTATTAGGTGCCACAGGCCATTAATCAATGGAAAAGTAAGTGGGACTAGACACTGGGCACTAGGTGGTTAGATGAGATGAGTCATTGTGTTGCAGATGAGTGGGAGCAACAGGCCATTGGAACTATAGATTTGATGAGGAAAGGGTAGTAGGTACAAGGCTAACCTGTGGATCAAGCGATTGCTTACTGGGCAAATAGGCAGAACAGTCTGTGTGTGTTGACTACTAATATGGAATGAGATAGACAGTGTTGAGCAATTAGATCAAATGAGTTGCTATATGTTGTATGAATGCATGAAAAATATCATGACTACTGGGAGGATGGGGAGTTTAGTGAGTTAATGGAACAAGTTACTGTGTGCTGGGTGACCAGATGGAACAAGTCACTAGATGCTTTGTGATTAGGTGAAACATGTCAGTGGGTGCCAAGTGATTAGGTAGAACAGATCATTGGTTGATTCTGCAAACAAGACCCTGAGTATTTGCTGATAAGGTGGAATGTGTCACCATATGCTGGTGTCTGGGTGGGAAAGATCACACTGGCTGGCTGATGAGTAGATGAAACAGGGCATGCTCTGCTGGGAGAGGAGATGAAACAGGACCATGGGCTGTGCACGATCTTTAATAATATACTGAATGTTGTGCACAAGACTAATACATGCAAACAAAAATGTTACAAAGTTACAAATATTATTATCAATAAAGTTGTATTTGATTTTTGATGTATTGGTATTTCATTTGTATTTTTATGTTTTAATATTTTTATTATTTTTGTAAAATCCTGGGGACTGCTTGATTATAAGGAATGGTTGATACAGATAACAGAATATTTTTTTTCGGTGGGTGAGACACATAGTGCAGAATGAAATCAGCCAAATAATTCACTATTTAATTTATTTTAGTAAATATTGGTCTAGTTGCATTATCTGCTGTGTTTGGTCCCCGATGATTTCCATATATGTTACTGAAATGTCTTGCAAATACAGGAATAAGTCCTTCCAGACTGTTATTGAAGGACAAACTAGTGAGGCAAGCACTCGTGAAAGTTTTGTTTCCCAAGAAGTTGTAGATTGCTATGTTTCATACCTTACGTTATCATATACCAAAACATAATAATCCAACTGATTGATTCAATTAGTGCAACATTTAATGTAATTTATAATAACAGCATTAATACATAGACATCTGTCATCTTATTTCTTAATGCCCCTTACAGCAAGCAGCTCCCCACAGATGAATGGTATTGCACATTCACATCTAAACACAAGTTCAGAATACTCTGAAATACAAACTCACAGAGGAAATTTGTAGGTATATACAACACTAACCAAGTGTTCCATATCTAAGCATATATTTATCATTAACATACACATTAAAAACTTTGAAAAACAATGTGATTATTTCATTTTTTTATTGCAGACTGCAGATTCATTTGTCTAAAGGTTTGTACTGTGGAATTTTTTAAACATGTTGTTGTTGTGTCTTTCGGCTTTTCCCGGTTAGGGGTCGCCACAGCGGAACTCCGGTCCGCTAATGATTGGCAGTTGATTTTTACATGCTGAATTGCCACCCCTAATGCACAACCTTCAACGAAGGTACGCCCACTCACCCATGTCTCCATGCAGAAGATGTTCTAGCTGAGAGTCGAACCGGTCAGCGTCTTACTGTGATGCGACAACACTACCGCAGCACCACCACTGCGGAATTTTTTAAACATGTAACAACTGTAAAAGACCGTTTGGGCCAGTCAGGTAAAATAAATCAATTCGGAACATGAGACGCATCTTCTTTAACAGCAGAATGCAATTCATACCTCTCAACCTCATAGTTGAAAAAATCTGGACAAAGCCTAAAATAATGGGGATAACAAAATGCCTAAAAATAGCGATAGATGTTAAATATTCTTCTTATAAATTTAGAAAGTTGCCAGATTAACAGGATTTGTGTTAGCATGCATTTCCTGAAAGATATTAAGTCTGAAACGCAAATGTATGTCATTATTTAGTGACTTCAATCCATATTTATTTGTCAGAAAACAACAAATTTTATGAGGACCAAAAAATATGAGGCAAAAATCTGGATTTTCTGCGAAAACCTGTACAGATGAGAGCTAGCCACCACATATCCTATGAGGCACATATGTAACACTGCATGAGGAACAGTACAGGGATGCAGCTTTAAGCAATGAACTGAAGCATATCCATCAAAATGAGAAACACTGGGGCATGAGATAATGTGCATGCTCATATACCCAATTTTTTCAGTGAATATTGTGTTTATAAGAAGTAAACTTTTAGTATAAACTTGAACTGCATTTATGGAAGCTTCCCTCACAGATGGAGTGTTTAATACATGGAAAATAAGTAATCATGTGTGTCTTAGCCAAACCATTCAGTTACTTTGTCATTACCCTATTATATATTTATGTTGGTATACTTTACCATTCTTTAATAAAAAAAATGTTTAAAAAGTTCATACAGCTGAGTCTCCACATGGTTAATGTACAATACAATTGCATCAACAGGAAATTTCAGCCAGTCATTTGGTGCATTATTTGCAATCCACTTAAATATTTCTGTGAAACAACTGAAAACTACTTTTTAACTTGCCATTGTGTAAACATATCTGCTGTGCACATATACTATTAATTTGAGGAAATATTTTTTCTTATTTTAGAATCATGCCAAAGCCTAATGGGACTTTATTTCCATCTAGTGGCAAAGGTTAAGAATTACATGCAGATACACTGAAATCATGACTGCTACACCTGAAAGAAAGCAGGAATGAAAGATAACATGGCAGAAGTGTAAAATCATCCCATGGCAGAAGTGTACAATCATCCCATTCGCCAAGCATGCCTACTCTTGTATTGCTATTAAGGCTAACCTTGTCGTATGCTTCTTCATGTGTAAGCTAAGCATATTTTGCCTTGCATAAAACCTTTAAAACTGCAAATGATTACTTACTGCGATCTTCTTTTGAATTGGTGTTTTCTGTATCTTTTAAGATATAATTTATGGCCACTAATAGCAGTGTTTTATACACCACTTATATATGTTCAGTGGCTGTTAATTAAAACATTTTTTGTATAGCAGGAATCACTGCTGGGTTTTGCTTAAGAGGCCTGGTGACTTTTTTCAAGGAGACCTTTGTTATAAAACTCCATGTACTGTTTACCTTCCAGTACACAGAATTATTCACCATGCCATCACCATTGGAATCCGCATTTCCTAAAATGTTTGACCTAATTTATGTAGAGCCTGGGCAGCCTTGGTTACCTCTTTATTCCACAGCTTGAAAGTCCTGCATTTTTCATACTTTATTTTTACTGGTAGACATTCCATCCCAAGAATGTCAGTATACATTTTATTAGTTAGGAGACAGCAGATAGTGTGTGTGTGTGTGTGTGTGTGTGTGTGTGTGTGTGTGTGTGTGTGTGTGTGTGTGTGTGTGTGTGTGTGTGTGTGTGTGTGTGCTATGGTTGCCACCTTTTCAAATGCCCAAAGTGGGACATTTTTGTTACAAACGTCAGATTTTGCAGGGCAAAACATATCCACGCCCAGTACCAAGGACAGAACTTAACTTTTTTGCCTAAATAAAAGCTTATTCTTGTAACATTTTAGTTGCTTATTCTGTTTCTTATAACATTTAGGTATTTTATGCAACTATTACATAAAATATAGAAAATATTTTTGAACTATAATCTCAGGACATTTGCCATTTTTTCAATTTTTTTGCAGGACACAACTGTCCAAAGAGGGACGGTCTCTCACAAAGTGAGACAGGTGGTAACCCTAATGTGTGTGCATGTGTGTGTGTGTTTGTGGGGGGGGGTTGACAAACAAGAATCCATAAACCAGTCAGATGCCTCATAGTTTACGACTTTGCCAAATGCATTTTAGCAGACTTGTGCCAGATATCATAAGGTGGTGGAGTAAAAGGTTAGCCTCTTTGCCATTGGTACAAAGGTGGACAAATCAACTTTTTTCAATTACAGTCTACACACACACACACACACACACACACACATATAGATATGCAGCAATTTGCTGCCTAGCAGAATGATTAGGATTACAAAGCACTGTTCAGGCAACATATTAAAACATGAAAAGAAGTCAGTAAAGGTCGGGGGGTTTGCCCTGCTTTGCTAGCTGTGTGACCGATTACAAATAAGGTGTGGCATGGCATGACAAAAACCTTTACACTTATATACGGAGAACTTTGCTTACTGTGAAAAAATGTCATCACTAATTTAATTTCACCCTTCATGCTTTACGCAGAAGAAGAATTTCATGTAGTCTGTCTGTTATATGACCTTGTTAATAAGCTCCAGTTTCTTGCTAATCCATTTTGTATGCCTTTCTGCATTAATGCATACTCTTCCAAGTCTGTCCCAGTCTGGATCCGAGCACTAATTTTGTACCACACCATCAGCAGAATAGAAAGTTTATTTCCCTGGATCCACAAGGTTGTTGTTGTTTTTATTTTGGCTTTTCCCGATTAGGGGTCACCACAGCAGAACTCCGGTCCGCTAATGATTGGCAGTAGGTTTTTACAATGCCAGCCCGACACCCAACCTTCAACAAAGGCACTCCCATTCACTCATGTCTTTTGAACACCACTCAACTGCGGGGAGGACATGCAGTCTTCACAAAGAAGGTGCTCCAGCCAAGAATCGAACTGGAGAACCTCTTGCTGTGAGGCGACAATGCTACCGCTGCACCACCACGGCTATATTCAACTGAAAAAGAACTAGCAACACAAGTTGCTTTTCCTCTGCCTTCTTATGTGTGTCAATAGAATAGTTTTTACCTTTACATCAGATAGATGAAGAAAACATTATGAATGCTGCAATCACTGCAGTGTGAGTAATACTCTGAAATGTGACATGGTAGATGCAAAGGCCAGTAAAATTATATCACTCATTGCTACAAGCTATGGAGTTTAGAAACAATGATGTCATTATCCAGCTTTACAGGGTAGTGGGAGGATTCCTGTTCATTAGTGTTTTTTCCTGAAGGCTGTAGATCAGGGATGTGAATATGTCTGAGTGTATGCAATGTGCGGTTACTAAAATGATTATAGGAATTTTTGACACAGAGTACAAGGAAAGGTCATAGCACAGGGAATGCACACATGGATAGGAAGAATTGCCAAGCTACTGTGAGAACTGTAAGGGCAAATAGTATGAGGAAAGGTTTGCAGCATTCAGAAAGTGCACATTATAGAAGCTAATGCTTATTAGGTAAGGAGAGGGAAAGGAATTTAGGATGTACAAAAAAAAAAAAAAAAAAACATTCAAGAGTCCTAAAAATAAAGAGTAAGGAAAAGTTTTCAATGATAATGATACATGACATTGTCAGATACAGAGTGATGGTGCAGAACTAAAGACAATGATGGCCAAACACAGAGGCATAAATGACAAGTCAATGAAGATTTATGGCTAGTGTCAAACTATTGAACTGGTAACCTTTTTTAGTGGTTACTGCTTTACATGAGTGTTGTAACTGTAGTTGTCTATCTACTTTTTTCTTGCTAATTGATAAATGCTGTAAACAGTCCTTGTGATCCAATAAGTAAATAAATAAATTAGCCAATGCTAGGAGATATTGCATCACAGACATTGTAGTAAAGCCCAGGAGTAAATCATTATAGGGGTGCAGAAATGTAAATAGAATGGATTAATAGATTTCTGGAGATACAAAACGAATAGACGGTTCCTCCGTCCAAGCACCTGTAAAAGGCAATGAGTGATACTCGACTCGATTAAGGATGAAATAACTGAATTTATTACAATTAAAACTCAGCAACAACTTTCACATCAGCATAAAATATATCCAAATACTGGTAAGCGCTTTCATCTGCGCAATGCAGACTTCATCAGACCAGGTGACACA
Organism: Protopterus annectens; assembly: GCF_019279795.1. NCBI lineage: Eukaryota > Metazoa > Chordata > Ceratodontiformes > Protopteridae > Protopterus > Protopterus annectens. The sequence continues at coordinate 528,344,384 of NC_056751.1, read as the reverse complement.
ATTAATACTATTACTTTTAAATACTTTTTGGCGCCAACTTTCATACACCTGAAATAAATACATTTAACCCTTTAATCGGCACATATCTTCTTTTTAAGTCACGCTCTGTTTTAATTTTTGACATGTATATATTTTTATAGTCATGATTATATGGAAAATATTAATTGTAGGGTTTAATAATGTTATTAAGTATAGCAATATGGTAACCTTTTTAGTATTTATAGGATGTATTTATTTAGTATTGTAGATCAGTGATCTTGTGTGTTGACATTTTAAATTCTTTATACTTTTTTAAAAAGAAGATATTCGCCGATTAAAGGGTTAAATGTATTTATTTCAGTTGTATGAAAGTTGGCGCCAAAATGTACTTAAAAGTAATAGTATTAATTGTGTCACCTGGTCTGATGAAGTCTGCATTGTGCAGATGAAAGCACTTACCAGTATTTGGATATATTTATGCTGATGTGAAAGTTGTTGCTGAGTTTTAATTGTAATAAATTCAGTTATTTCATCCTTAATCGCGTCGAGTATTACTCGCTGCCTTTTACAGGAGCTTGGATGGAGGAACCATCTATTCGTTTTGTATTTAAGATTTCTGGATATGTTGGACAAATGTGTAAAAGGAGCGGTCCAATTAACTGCATAGTTTTCACCTTCAGGAGGACCTGGATCAAGGATTTCATTCACCTTCATTTATGTTCATGGTTGTGAACGTAACATGAAATACATGAAATATAATGTTCTCTTTGGATTTTATCAGATATTAACTTATCCTGAGTGGAAATGTCCATTATGGGTGGAGGTCTAAGTGTAGGTGTCTATCTGGAGCTGCCCTGTGTAGGCATCTATCATATAACTGTTGGATGTGTGTGTTCAATGAAACTGGTGAAGCTCATTATTGGCCAACAGAAGGCTCCACACAACATTAGGATTCCTTCCAAATACAATTATTTCCCCCATATCTGTTAAATAGGTCAGAGAGTCAAGATAGGATCTTGACAAGATGTATATTAGTAGTACAGTTGCAGGACAGGAGAGCCAAGTCTTCCATCCTTACAATGATCCATAGGAAAATACACTTGTTTATTGGTGCATGCTTTACCAGTAAACCAAGTGTCCTTTAATGAGGATTCATCCTGTGTTTCGTTTTCTTATAGGCTGACCAGTTCCTGTCAACCTTCTGTTTGCTTGTCTCTCATCACTCTTTCTCTTCCTTCTCTCCCTACATACTCTTCATCCCAGTTTTCAAAACATAGCTTACTTAAACTATTTGAAATGTGCGGCAGTGTTACAAACTTAGCATACGATGATCAACTTAATTATCTATATTTTCTTTGTTTCTGGTGGGGAGAAATTATGGTACTATAATCAAACATGGAATGTTAACCAAGTTCACTCATTACTAAAATATTTTAAATTAAAATGACAAATTTACAGACGTCAGAATAGAAAATATCACACAAATCTCATTCAGTATATTTTCTCACTAGTGTCTGTTCTGGGGAGATCTATCTATACCACATCATAAATAAATGTATTACATCCAAGGCCATACAAACTTCTAAAAACAGAATGAAGTAAAACAAAGGAAAACTTCTTATCTTATTACAAGTCATTTGGCCTAAGAAATACTACAAAACAACAGGTGCAACAAAGTAACATCTGATTTCTATCATCTCCACCTTTCCTTTCTTCTCTTGTCTTACAAATACACACAAACTTATCTGTGATTGGTCTAAGACTGGATATCTGCAGATTTTAGTTACCGTTCTGTTTAGTTTACATTATTTTATTATTTTACTTCAGCTCTGGACTTTTTCTTCCCAGACTTCCTCTGACAATGGTCTTTAATTGGTAGAACAACTTAGTAAACAAAATGTAAAGGCAAGCAAATAAATATAACAATAACAGTTTAACATCCCTTTACATATGTACAGTCTGACTATTTTGTCAAAAATGCAGAACTTTGCAGTGCTTTACATTGATTATCAACTGCCACCGTTTTACATTTTTGGAAAATTTCCAGGTTCCTTTTCAGTCTATTTTCATTTCAAATTCGTGGCACCAATTTATAGTACATCTCAGATAGATTCAGTCTGTTACCTCTTCTTACATTTCAGCAACAAATATATTGAATACTGATGGCCCCAGCACTCACCCTTGTATCACTACAATGGCTACTTCCCTCACCCCTAAAAGCATGTGCCTAAATATCACAATCTGAATTAATTATTGCAGCCATTCCCCTATTTAATATGTTTTGGTCACAACCCAGTCCTTTCAGCTGAGAGGCCATTGAGATGGCACCAAGTCATAGGCCTTCCTGAAGTTCAGAGAGATCAGATCCACTACTAATTTCATTCAGTTTTGTTGTTCAGTCACGTAGCTGCAAGAGGTTGGATAGGCAGTTCTTCTTTGAGGTGCAGAAATGTTGGTGTGGGTCCCAGAACGTTATGTCCTTTAATGAGGATTCATCCCGTGTTTCGTTTTCTTATAGGCTGACCAGTTCCTGTCAACCTTTTGTTTGCTTGTCTCTCATCACTCTTTCTCTTCCTTCCCTCCCTACATTGTTTTGTTTTGTACACTTTTCTTATATCTGGTGAAAAGTGAGACACAGGATTTACCTTAAACTTATTTTGTGTTTAAAACAAGTTTAGTAATTAGAGTTTAGTAATATCATCCAGGAAGACAGTTGGAAAGCAGATTTCTAAAGTTTGCTGGATAGAGTAAATATCTTCATAGACTTCTACATCAAAGAATTTGAAGGCCTTGCATTTGTCAGATAAAACCGGACTGAAGGGAAAGTCAACTCTGCTGTAGGCACAACGTGTGAATATTCCAGCACAGATACTACTTTGAATACCTCAGACATTGCTTATGCAATTAAAAAATAATTAAAATGAGAGATAAACATATGTGAGATGGAAAAAAGGTCAGACTGTAACTGGAAAATGGAATAAACAAATTGGACAGACAACTTAATCATAGTGTGAGACAAGATCAGGAAAAATTTGAAGAAAATGTATATAAAGATATTGAGAATATAGTTATAGTTAAATAAGATATGGCAGGAGTAAAGGTGTAGAAATCAATAAATTGTGTGTAGATTCAAAATTTGTTCTCAAACACAATAGATTATAGATGTATTGACAAAACCTTATGCAAACGCATTTGTCCCCCCAAAGCGTGGTGATAAATTGTGGTAGTAAAGCCTAGGTAGCTTCAGATACTGAAATTTAATTAGATTATATTGCAAATGAACTATGCAAACTAGACCCAAACAAAGCCCAGGGAAAAGAGTAAATTAGTAGTAATGATCCGAGAACACTTATAGGTTCATAGGTTCATAGGTAGGTACTAGGCTATTGGCCCTAGCCAAAATGGTACCTTAGCTTTTGCCACTCAAGATAATTATTTTCCTGTGCCCCTGTTGAGCCGAGCTACACAAGTGATCCCCGGGGTGAATTTCCTATTTCCCATCCAATCATCAAGATTTTTCTTGAAGAGCGCTAATGAGGAGCTCTGTTTGACATAAGCTGTTCCAGAGTATGGGAAGTCTCTGGGACAGGAATCTATCCCTCCAGCATGTTCTGTTTATTGTGGTGACAAGGTTTAAGTCCCTAGAGCGTGTAGCTTGGAGGGATTGGGATTTCTTTAAGAGTAGCATGTCCAACAGCTCTGGGTTTGACATAGCTTTGTATGTTAGGCAGAGATTGCCTCTGTGTAGGCAATATGTGAAGGAGTAAAGCTGGAGTTTTTTGAGACGGTCTCTATAGGGCATCTGTTTGAGGTCAGTAATCCTCTTTGTGAGGTATTTCTGTGGCCTTTCCAGTTATTGTAGTTGCCTTGTGAGGTACATACCAAAAGGAGCGTTGTACTCTATAATGGGTTTAATGAGTGATGAGAAGAGGGGAACAATGACCTCTTTTTGTCTGAATGAGAAACCTTTTGTGATGAGGTGTGCCACGTAGAAGGATTTCCTGACCACTGTGGTGTGTGATTATCAAAGGAGAGACTTCTGTCCACCTGTGTCCCAAGGTCTCTTATCACACTTTCAGTGTTAAGTAGACTACCACCTATGTGGTAGTTCATGGGTACAGAGTTTTTACCAAAAGGGATGGTAATGCACTTTTTGGCATTGAGCTTCAGGTCATGGCTTTGACACCAGGCATCTATCTCAGTGAGGCCCTTTTGTAGGATGTCCACATCGTTAGGAGTTTCGATTATGGCTTCTAGTTTGCAGTCATCTGCAAACATCATTAGCCAAAGACCTTTTGTGTTAGCCTCTACTTCAGAGAAGTAGATACCAAACAGGAGAGGTCCCAAGACTGAGCCCTGTAGTACTCCACTTGTCACTGGTCTGAAGTCGGATTTGGAGTCTGCTACTTTCACAGTGTGGGTTCTGTCTGGGAACCAGTTGACAACCCATCTTGTGACATAGGGATTTATACCTAGTTTAGTGAGTTTATCTATAATTCCAGAGTGGGGGATGGTGTTGAAAGCCTTGGTGAGATCTAGATAAGTTGTGTGAACCACCTTACCCTCATCTATGTCTTTATTGACTGCTTCAAAGAAGTCTTTCAGGTTTAGGAGACATGATCTGCTTTTTACAAACCCAAACTGGGTGGGGTCCAGAGTTTGGAGATTACCAATGTCTTTGTTTATGAGTTCCATGATGATACATTTTGTGGCCTTGCAGACCAGGCTTGTCAGACTAATGGGGTGGTAGTTCTCAGGGTCCATCATGGCTCCCCCTTTGTGGAGTGGGATAACCATCATGGTGTGCCATTCAGTGGGCACAAAGCCTGAGGTGAGGCTATAATTGAACATCCATCATGAACTTACAGTACCATTATATCTGCTGTTTACTAGGTTATTTAAGTGTATGGAGATTCCTTAAGATTGGAGACATACACTTATTAAACCCATCTTTAAGGGAAAGAGGACTAGGACAAACCCAGAATCATATAGATCAATAAGTTTACTTTTTTGTGGAAAATAATGGAAAATGTTATTTTGGATAAATTATTGTCAGAATTGGAAAGGTTGAGACTTGAAACCATATTTCGGCATGCATGTGTTGAAAACGGATCTATAACTACCTGTAACATGATGCTTAATAATATTATAATACCAGATATAAATGAAACATTGTACTGTGATGCAACTTATATCAACTAAACTTCAGCTTTTGATAGGGTTATAGAAAAAAATAATAAATTAGCACAACTAGATATGGATGTAATTTTGATAAGATAGATATCTGCATGACTTACAAATACAACATAAGTATTATACAGCAATTGGACAGGTGAAATTGTAGGTTACAGTCAATGTGTCCCACAGGGCTCTGTCCTAGGCTCATACTTGTTAAGGTTTCATCTTTCAGATCTGTCTTTTTTCATCTGAGGTGTTCTACAGTTTGTATGCAGATGACTTGAAAATGGGTAAACTGCTTACATTTGTTACAGATAAGCAAATTATGCAAAAGAATTTGACTAGTATAGAATAATATGCTGTTGTGTCTTTCAGCTTTTCCAGGTTAGGGGTCGCCACAGCCGAACTCCGGTCCGCTAATGATTGGTAGTTGATTTTTACGTGCCGAGTTACCAGCCCTGATGCACAACCTTCAACGAAGGTATGCCCATTCACGCATGTCTCCACGCAGAAGACGCTCTAGCTGAGAATCGAACCGGACAGCGTCTTAATGTGAGGCGACAATGCTACTGCAGCACCACCACCGCGGGCAGAATAATATGCTGATAAATACATCAAAAACTAAGTATATGGGATTTGGGAGACACACATTGAAGGGTGAATATTTAATACAGATCACAGTAATTAAACATGTAGATTAATTTAAGGGCCTGTACATATGGGTAGATCCAGCTTTGAGTTTTTCTTTTATCATAACAACCAGATGGTTAATGATAATTATAAAAAGTATAAACTATATAAAAAGCTGTATAAAATCTAGGAAATCAGAAATGATGAAATACTTGTTTAAAAACTGGAGTATTAATACTACTACTACTAATAAGATGGAAACATTATATGAAAACAAGCATGAGTAAATTGGAAAGAGTACAGTGGATTTATACCAAGGGCATCCATGAATGTGAACATTTGTTATTTTGAAAGTTTTAAAATATCGTAACTTCTACACTCTCATTGTGATATTTAAGAGGATACCTTATTCAGGTATTTAGAGTGTGCAGTGACAACTACCTATGGGAATGTTTGGGTTACCTGTTCAGGAGAATAAGGATGGCCCCCTGTTGTATGAAGAAGTAGCAGTCCACAGAAATCACAAAAACTGATATGCTAAAAATGAGCCATACAGACAACAGAGTAGTCTATTGAGGATTATGTATTGTTATTATTATGCAAAAAGCCCAGAATTTCCAGATAAAACATATACAAAAAGATTAAGAGAGAAATTAGAGGAAAGAAAAATACTTCCACAAGAAAAACTGTCAGAAGTGTCAAATAAAACTTTGTGTTCATTAATACAACAGATCCATGAAAACCAGTATATAGACCAAGAAACCTTGTGCTGTTTGGAAAAAGAAGTGATTGAGGAAGTGCAAAAATTTAAAGGACAATATTTACAGATGTTTCAAGGGTATAAAAAAGAAATATGGACATGTGAAAGAAAGAGAGATCTGATATGGTGCAATATTTATGCAAAGGAGAAAGCCAAATTAATCAACACAAAAAAGGCAGCCCCAAAGATATTTGAAGAGAAATACAGGCAAATGCATCCAGATATGGAAAGTTTCACAATAAAAAATAAGATCAAAAAGAAGGAATGTAGAACAGAAGATTAGTCAGGTTGTTGTGTCTTTCGGCTTTTCCTGGTTAGGGTTCGCCACAGCGGAACTCTGGTCTGCTAATGATTGGCAGTTGATTTTTACGTACCGAGTTACCAGCCCTGACGCACAACCTTCAATGAAGGTATGCCCATTTACGCATGTCTCCACACAGTAGACGCTCTAGCTGAGAATCGAACCGGGCAGCATCTTACTGTGAGGCGATAGCGTCTTACTGTGAGGCGACAACGCTACTGCAGCACCACCACCGCAGATTAGTCAAGTAGAAGTTAAAAAACAGAAGCTGAAGTTATGAAATATTTACGAAGGGAAGGATTCAGTATAGAAAGTCTAATCCAGGTTATATCACAGCATGACAAAACTGCTAGACCCCAATGTAAGGAGAAACAAGAGGAGCAGGAGACATCTGAAGAAGTATGGACATGGGAAAGAAAAAGAGATTTAATATGGTGCAATATTTATGCAAAGCAGAAAGCAAAACTAAGCAATGAAAAAGTGCAGCATCAAAGATATTTGAAGAGAAATACAGACAAAGACATCTGGATATGGAAAATGTAACAATACAAAAAATAAAAAAACAAAGAAGAAAGGTAGAAAAGAGGATTAGTAATGGAGAAGTTAAAGAAATAAAAATGAGGTTATGGACTACCTGCCAAATGAAGGATTTAGTGTAGAAAATTTTACTCAGATAACAGCACAACCGAATAGAGCAATAGACACCCAAATTAAAGCAAAACCAGTGGAGCAGGAAGCATCAAATCAGTTGACATATGGAGATACTTTGGAGCCTCCCATAGGAAGCCAGTGCTAATATACAGTTGGAGCTATATGGCAAGGGAGAGAACAGGAAACTGTGGCACAGTCAATGTCAATGAGTGATAGGCCAGTGAGCTCCCATATGAAAGAGCAATAGATGACATAGGGCAAAACAGAAAAGAATGTGGCACAAGAAGATGCTCAATGCTCTGGAACTTTCTACAGAATGCCCACAGGAAATGGAGAACAAAGAATGTGCCCTCAGTTTAGAAGACAATGATCTAAGAGAATAGTTGCTTGATTTAATAGAGATGGATAGACATATTAAGATCAATAAAAGAAACAGACTGCATAAGGTCAATAAAACCCCAAAATTTAGAAGTTTGATAAAACAAATGAACACAGTAATTAGGAATGTCCATAGAGATTCATGTGATCTTATTGTGATCTTTATTAGCTGCCTTTTCCCCTGGCTGCTGTGCATTCCTGGTCCCAGCGTTTCTTCTTTCTTTCCAACCACCCAGCCTGCAGTAAGACTTGTGGAACTAGCTGTCTGGTCATTAAAGGACCCTTACATGCTATCTCAGCCATCTCGTCCTCTAAGTAACGGATTCAGGCCATCCCACTTCAGAATCCTGCCATCAAAGGAAGCAAGATGGTATGTTGTCCTAGACCTAGCTGTAAAGCTAAATGATTACTAAATAACCTGTGTGTGTATTTAAAATACGCTACTTAGCTAGGATACCCAGCAGCCATATCCCCCCCTATCCCTTAGGGAGCAAACCCTTATTTTTCCTTAGTGTTTCCTTCTATATAAGCTATCCATGTCTTTCCTAACTCTTCAGTAACTTTCGCTATTCTCTAGCTTCTACTGCTATATACTGTAGCCCACTAGGTGGCACCCTAAACTAGGCTTGTCCTGCACTCTCTATCCCCTCTCTCTAATAGCATATCACTTAGTTCTTTATTCCCCAGTCTCTGACTGCTCCAAACTTCCACTCTATTAGCTTAATTCCCATTCTCCCAGCTAATTTCCTCTGTTTCCACTAGTTTCCCCATACTATCCCTACCACTTATCTGTGTCTACTGAGAATTCCTCAGTTGTCAGCTGTTCACAGATTGTTCTTACAGCATTTTCTTCATTTACCTGTCCGAACCCTGCTACTATTGCCCCTTTATTCCTTCCCTTCTGTACTGGTCTCCCTCCTACCACTCATATTCTCAATCATTCACCCATCCCTACTCCAGCTCATTTCTCTTCATCTCTCCTTCCCAACCATTCTCCATAGGACTACCCACCAAATACTTGCCTACCCATCTAGGGTCTTAGCCCCTCCTTGATCTCACCTGTCTATCCCTCCTCACCCTCCCACCTCATGTCCTTTTCAAGTACATAAAGCTGTGCAGCTCTGCTATGCACCATCTTTATTAGCTGCCTTTTCCCCTGGCTGCTGTGCATTCCTAGCCTCAGTGTTTCTTCTTTGTAAGTTGTTTTTTTTGTTGCTGTTAATATTTTTCATGTATGGTGATTGGTATTTCATTAATGTTTAGCCTGGGTTTGAAATTGCACCTAAATACAAAAGAAGTCTAGACTATTATATCTATCATTGATGCCTTAAATTGTACTAAGAACGGCTACATTTATTTATGCTTCCACGTGGAGTTCTCGTATACCCCGCACTGCTGAGAGAGCACAGTAATTTTCACCATGTTCTTTCCATTTGTTGAGGTTTTTAGTTATCAGACTAGTGGTTTGAGCCATGCTAGGTTTATGTTGCATGACACTACCCCATCACTCCGGCTACACTGTATTTTCTATGTAATCAGTACTGTACGAGCTCAGGGTAAAGTCTGTGAATGATGCCACTCATACAGTACTCTTAGGCTAGTGATATCCCCTCGTTTACTGAGGTAATCCGAGTTAAATCACTTTATTCTGATCCGTAGCGCTTCGATTAAGCTGCGCTTATTTATGGAGGTAATCCAAGCTAAAATCACTTTATCAGCTCTACAGCACTTGTATTAAGCTGCGCTTTTTAATAACCAGTGCTTTTGGTGCCTTAATAACCAGCACTTTTAATAATCAGTGCTCTTGGCGCGCTAAGGATACCTTATGCTGATATGACAAACACAATAGTCCTAAGCTAGCTATATATTGTCATTTTGTTGAGGAAATCTTACGTTTTGTCACTTCTTTGAATTAACACGCTTGTCATAAACAGTGCTCTTGGCACCTAAGGATAGCCATGTTTGTTTGTGTTTATGTATACCCTGTATGTAGCAGAATCTGCATGCAGCCTCTATTTTTCAAACTTGAACTAGGGAAGAGCTTACGACAAAAGTGATTCATGTAGCCGCTCTTAGTTCTCTGCGATATGCAATATATACCTACTTAAGTTTACTTCATCGCACTACTGCTCTCTATTTTAAGTGACATTGGTGTTAGTTAATCACACTACTGCCCTCTATTCTAAGTGACATTGGTGTTATTAATCACACTACAGCCTTATATCCTACTGCGATATACAATATATGCCTACTTAAGTTTACTTCATCGCACTACTGCCCTCTATGCTAAGTGACATTGGTGTTTGTTAATCACACTGCAGCCTTATATCCTACTGCGATATACAATATATACCTACATAAGTTTACTTCATCGCACTACTGCCCTCTATGCTAAGTGACATTGGTGTTTGTTAATCGCACTACCGCCTTATATCCTAGTAGAACTGATGCATTTGACTTGATGCGTTTTTCCAGTTGCCCTGTACTGTTGAAGACAAATGTGATGAACTAGGCGGTACTTAATTACCTGTTGTATTTGCTTCTACCTAATACTATACTGTTAATGGCCTAGGTTTCCCTATATTACATGCCTTTACTAAGTTGGACTTAGCAGATATTAGTCGTACCTTAATATATTTTCCCAGCCAATTTTGAGTTAAACTACTTGGAATTGCTCCCTCACTCATTATTAAGCTTGATTTTTGGTATGTGAATCAGCCTGGTGACCTAAAGCTGTGGCTACTGTTACATTCCAGACCCAAGCATTTGCTATTTTACTAGAAATATGTGTTTAGCGTTATCACTGAAATGTTTGTGTTTTTTTAACCTACTTATGTAACTACAACAAGGAATAACTGTTTTCTTCCACTACTTTGTTTCTTTCTTTCTTTAACCAACTTAGCTTTCCAACCACCCAGCCCACAGTAAGACTTGTGGAACTAGCTGCCTGGTCATTAAGGACCCTTACAAGCTATCTCAGCCATCTCATCCTCTAAGTAATGGATTCAGGCCATCCTACTTCAGAACCCTGCTCTCAAAAGAAGCAAGATAGTATGTTGTCCTAGACCTAGCTGTAAAGCTAAATGATTACTAAATAACCTGTGTGTGTATTTAAAACATGCTACTTAGCCAGGATACCCAGCAGCCATATTCTACCCTACCCCTTAGGGAGCAAACCCTTATTTTTCCTTAGTGTTTCCTTCCATATAAGCTATCTGTGTCTTTCTTAACTCGTTAGTAGCTTTTGCTATTCTCTAGCGTCTGCTGCTGTATACTTTAGCCCACTAGGTGGTGCCCTATGCTAGGCTTGTCCTGCACTCTCTATCCCCTCTCTCTAATAGCACATCACTTAGTTCTTTTTTCCCCAGTCTCTGACTGCTCCAAACTTCCACTCTATTAGCTTAATTCCCATTCTCCCAGCTAATTTCCTCTGTTTCCACTAGTTTCCCCATACTATCCCTACCACTTACCTGTGTCTACTGAGACTTCCTCAGTTGTCAGCTGTTCACAGATTGTTCTCACAGAATTGTCTTCATTTACCTGTCTGAACCTGCTCCGTTCATCCTGCGGGCTCACTCCGCTCCCCTACCCTGCCCCCACTTCCCAACCACCTCCACTACTCCTACATTTATTTTCACCTATTAATTCCTCCCCTTCTTTCTCAGCCAGTCCAATCACAACACATTCCTCCCACCAATTTACTAACTCCTCCCCAACCTACCCCGCAGCATCCTCTTCTTACTGCCATTCCCTTCACTTTCTCCCTCTCTAACATACTCTCATTTCTTGTTTCTTCCCACTCTCTTACCTTGCACCAGTCAACCATGTCCCCACATCTAACACAACTCCTTCTCACCTCCTGTTGAACCATATTGTTCCTAATTCCTCTATTCCATGCTACCTCATATACAAACTCCCTTACTCCTTCCTACCCCCCACTCCACCACTCATCTGTATCTCCACCCATTCATATCTCACTTTCACTATATATCCCCCTCTCTACTTCAATCTAATACACTCCACTACTTTAAACTAAAACTTATGTTCTGTCCATTCAAGTGTCACTCAGCCAAATCACTCTCTAACCTCCCACAATGAACTAAGCCCAAACTACAGCTACTGCTTACTTCCTCTTACTGCCTTTTGCTAGCAGGAGATATTCACCCCAACCCTGGACATAAAACTATTACCTACCCCACTCTCCCTATCACAACCAATACCACCAATCCCACTCCTCCTAGCTCATCCAACATTACTAACCAAAAATTCCTAAAACTTCTTACTATAAATGCCCAAAGTCTAAAAAACAAAACAGCCCTTTTCCTTGCTTGGCTTTACCATACCCTGCCAGACATAGTAGCAGTCTCTGAGATTTGGCTAAAACTCAAGATATCCAACTCTGAAATCCTACCCCAGGTTTTCAGGCTCTTAGATGTGACTGCCCAAACAAAAAAGGTGGAGGAGTAGCCTTAATTTACTCAAATCTACACTCCATCTCTCCTTACCAAAGCCCCATTCCTCAATTCAATAATGCAGAATTAATCATGGGGATACTCAAACTGAATAACTTCAAAAGCATTTGTCTTTTGGCCCTTTATATCCCCCTGGTAACAACACTACCACCCTAGAAGACATTCTTCTATGGGCTTCAACTAATATTAAACTCGAGACTTACATATTAGGCGATGTGAACATCGACTGGAACAAAATCAATGGCACCAATCTATCTATATCTATTAATCTTTTTAACTTCACTCAACTAACTAATAGCATCACCAGACCCAACAAAAACATCCCCCCAGGTTCCACTATGGACTGGATCCTAGCCTCCCACCCCAATAAGATCTTACACACAGGTAGACTACCAGACACCATGAGTGACCACTACCCTGCCTTTATCCATCGAGCAACCCACTCAAAAACTCACCCTCACCAATATATCCATACTCACAGCCTCACTAACTTTAATCCTTCAAGTTTCTCTAACACCCTCAAACTAACAAACTGGGATAATTTAAAAACCCTTTCCCTAGATAATGCTGTAGACTTTTTAATACAACCTTCTTAGATATCCTAAATTCCCATGCCCCACCTAGAACTAAATGAATAAAATCCAACCCTGCTCCCTGGCTATCTAAGGATACTAAACATCTTATGCAACAAAGAGACAAGACTTGGAAACTATATCACCAAAACAAACTCCCTGAAATGCTTCTTAAATATAAGCAACTCCGTAACCTAACCAAAAAACATATCATAAGAGATAAAAAGTCTTACTACACTAAACTCCAGACCAATCACTCCAAAAACCCTAAACAATTCTGGACCTCCATCAACACTCTACTAACTCCTGGTACAAAAAGCAACTTTTGTCCTGAAAAGAGTAAAACTGACACTAAATTAGCCACCCTATTCAACTCCTTATTTACCAACTCTGTAGCTGAACTCACCAAGACCTTCCCCAATCACAACTCCTCCTCTCTCCTCAAACCTACAACCCCACATCTTCCCAACTTTCCAATCCTAAGTGCCCCCCCCCACATTTCATCTAAAGCCCATCTCCACATCCTACATAAAAAAACTTCTCTCTAGACTTAAGCCATGCTCCCCAGCCCCATACAATATCCCCTCTCTCTATCTAAAGCTTGCCGCTGATGGCATTGCCATCCCCATCAGCATTCTCATCAATAGAGCCATACAGGAGTCTTATGTCGCCAAACTGTGGTGTGCAGCCTTTATCCTTCCCCTCTATAAAGGAGGTAAAAATAATACTATCTCTAACTTCCGTCCATTAGCCATTCTCTCCCCTATCTCAAAAATACTTGAGAAATGCATCCACCTGCAGCTCATGCCTTACCTTATTGATAATCACCTCCTCATCCCTACACAACATGGTTTTCATCTTGGACATAGTACAATAACTGCTCTTCTCTGTTTCTTAGACTTAGTAAATCATGCCCGAGATTCTGGAGAAATTGTATCCACTATCCTTCTAGATCTTCCCAAAGCTTTCGACACTGTTTCCCATACCCACCTTCTAAATCATCTTTCTAATCTTAATCTCTCAGAGAACACCCTATTATGGTTCAACAGCTACCTTTCTAATAGATCCCAAGCTGGGAAATGGCAAACTGGCACCGCAACCTTCCTACCCACCCCTACTGGAGTTCCCCAGGGATCCATGCTAGGCCCAATGCTCTTCAATGTATTTATTAATGAGTTTCATGCTGCCAGTCCTAATACTAAAATAATGCAATACGCAGATGACTCAACATTAGTCTGCTCTGCTGCTAATCTCCGTGACCTCCTAGCAAAAACTCAATTGGCCTTTTCAACTACTGAAAACTGGATGCTTCAAAAGCATTTCTCCCTAAATGCTAATAAATCCAAAATTCTTCTTTTCTCCCCCTCAAAAACCCTCCACCTTGACAAACAAACTTTCAATATCTTTAGTCATACTAACTCCGCTATAGAAATTGTCCCTTCTGCTAAACTACTTGGAGTAACCTTAGATGAACACCTAAACTCTGACACACATGTTCAGCTAAACATTAAAAAAAACTCACCAGAAAATTGGCATGCTATATAGAAACTCCCAATTCCTCTCTTCATCTACCAGACAAACTCTTGCCACCACCTACTTACTACCTTCTCTTCTATATGGTGCTCCCCTAATTACCAACGTATCCTCTTCCATCTCCTCTAAACTAGAAACATGTTACAACAAAATTGCTAAATTCGCAACTAAAGCTAATTAGTCCTCCCACCACTGCACATCTCTCCACCTGCTAAACTGGCTAGAACTTCCCAATCAGCTCAACTTCCTTCAACTCGCTACTGCCCACAGACTAATTTTCAAACCAACTTTATTCCCTGCTTTAGCAAATATCTTACCCTTTTACACCCCCCACAGAGCCCTGAGATCTGCACACCGGAATCTCCTATCTGTATGCAATCCTAAATGTGCTGCTGGTCACCTTCTCCTATCTTCTTCCCTAGCCAAAAGATGGAACTCCCTCCCTTCTTCTCTTAGACTCTCTGAAAACTACGAATACTTTAAAACTCAGCTTCATTCCTACCTTGCCCAGCATTAGAAATGTAACTGTATTCTCCCTACTTAACCTACTTACACTCTTCTATGTATGGTTCCTCATACATCTTCTCTACTTATTCCTCCACCCCAGGCTGTTCTCCTAAGCAGCTGCCTCTCTACATATTCCTCCACCCCAGGCTGTTCTCCTAAACAGCTACCTCTCTACTTATTCCTTCACCCCAGGCTGTTCTCCTAAACAGCTACCTCACTCTAAATCTAAAGACCTCATAAACATCTGCCTCCCTCTAAGTCAAATGTAATACTAAACTATTAATATTGCTTTTCTACCTTAAATGTACACAATGTAAATACTGTATATAGTCCTTGATCTCATTCCCTCTTACTGAGAACAATTAATCTTAATTAACTACCTGTATTAAGCTGATGCTGTTTAACTATGGCAATTGCACCTTCCATGTGTGAACTCTATTTTTATTAATGTTCAACCACCTCTCTAAAAATACTCCATAATAATCTCGGCTGTACTAACAGTGTACTTCCCATCTATATCTCCTCCATGGCTGCTAAACTTCAACATACTACAACATTTAAATTTTTATCCTTCAACTAATAACTGTTTTCCCTGTAATTGTGAACTCTTATTAACTAAGTAAACGCTATTCTCTTGCCTCTATCAACTTAATTATTGTACAAATAGTTCTCTAATCAACTTTGTAAATATGTTTAAGAATTGTCTTGCCAATATGCATTTGTACTTTTTCACATTACTTTGTATAATTTCATTTTTGTTTACTTGTATGTAATACGGAGCTTTTCTCCCCAGGCCTCCACTGAAAACAGACTCTTTGAGCCCAGTGGACCTCCCCGGTAATCAAACTGGAAATAAATAAAATAATAAATGTGATATAAAAGAAGTAAATAGAATACATTACTGTGCAGCCAAATTAATAACAGATAAAGTCCTACCACAAGAACACAGGGTAGTAAGGGAAAGTACATCATGGAAGTATCAAATAGAGAAAACTGTGAAGCAATTAGGACAAAAAGTGTCACTGTTAGAAGAGTATAGAAGAGGGAACAGATCAACAACAACAACAATACTCAGAAAGATAGATGTGATAAAAGCAAAGTGCAGTACTATAACAGTGCAGGATTTATAGTGCACAATCACAGATAATCAACTAAAAATATCAGCACAGGCAGAAAAACTTAGAAGATACATAGATAAATATAAAGGAAAAGTACAATAGAAGAAATTTATTGATGCCTCAAAAAAGTTTTATAGAGAATTAGGAATCAGGGTAAAAGAAATTGAAAGACCAACAAAAAAAGTAGAAATAGATACATTTTGGGGAAATATCTATGAAGATCCTGAGGAACATAACAAAGATGCTAAATGGATAGAAGAAGTAAAAGAAAGAATAAGAAGTTCAAATGTACAGGATATGAAATGGGTTGAAGTAACGGCCATAGAGATTGAAACAAAGTTAAGAAAAGCCTCTAATTGGAGAACTCCAGGCCCAGATGCAGTACCTAACTTCTGGCCAAAAGTATTAGCATCTCTGCATGAAGATTTAGCTATGTGTAAGAACTATTTATATGCGCACCCCCTAAACAGACACCAGCCTGGCTAACAGGAAAACAATGCTCCACTTAAGACTGAACATTCAAGCTACCCTAAAACTATAGACAAATAACTTACCTTCTGACGACATATAAATTATAATGAAAACAGAAACCAGCAGGTAGGTAAAAGTCAAGCAGTAACCCGAAACTGAAAGCAATCTATGTACTGAGCAGCTCAAATGGTTCTATATGATGATGTTGACATGTCGTAATATCGAACGCCTAAACATCGAGCTGTATTCATCGAAATGCATTTATGCGAATCGATGAATACTTCAAAGGCAAAGATGTAGTCGGTCAGCTACACGGTGTTGCCCTTTTCTCCTCTGTAGTGTGATCTCGGAGTTGGTATATTTAGTTAGGGGGTGTGGGGGCACAGCCCCCCATGTCAGGAGGGGTGGGAAGTGAAGCCCCCCACATGGGTGGGGTTGTTTTAGGTTAGGTTATTTACGTGGGATTGCGGGGAAAGATTTTTTTGCACTGTAAGTATTCATCGATTCGCGTAAATGCATTTAGAGGAATACAGTTCGATGTTTAGGCGTTCAATATTACGACGTTTCTATATTATAATATAGATGTGTTCAAACTATCGTGGCAGAGGATATACAGAGGTACTTAAAAAATAATAAAAAAACTACACACAAATAAATAAAAACAATGGTTTAATAATGAAGAAAATAAGAATTGCTAAGAGCTTTTGTGGTTAAAACTGAATGAGTTTTAGACGTGACTGCCTTGCTGTACATTGATTAGCTATTACTTAGGCTTTATGCGCACTGTTTTTACCTACTGTTTTTAATGATCTGATGAAGTCGTCTGTTTTAACCACAAAAGCGCTTACCAGCTCTCATTTTCTTTGTTATTAAAGTATTGTTTTTATTTGTGTGAGTTCTTTATTATTGTTAAGTACTGCTAAGCTCTGCTGTTGTGGTTTGAGTTGCTCAGTTTGTAGATTTTTGACATGTGAATTATACATAGGAACTGATGCCAACAGAGTTTATAGTCATTTACAAGAAAACTCAATTATGGTAATAGAACAAAAAGGTAATAAAACAAAGTCATATGGAACAAAGGATCATTTGTTGTTAAATAAAGTCATAGTGGAGAACTGTAAAAAGGGAAAGAATCTAAGTATGGCATGGATAGACTACAAAAAAGGGTTTGACAGTATCCCACATTCATGGATAAAAGAGTGCTTAAAAATGTATAAGTTACACCCTACACTGAACATCACAGCTACCATGAAACAGTGGAAAACCACTTTGCAGTTAAGCCATGATAAAGGACAAATTATTATTCCAGGGATAAAAATCCAAAGGGGGATATTCCAGGGTGACTCTCTTGTCACTGCTGCTCTTTTGTCTTGCCCTTAACCCACTAAGCTGTCTGCTTAACTCATTACATCTGAGTGACACCTCCAGGTGCATCTGCAGTTAACTCCTATTGAAGCCTCTAAGCGTCAAATATTGCTTGTTCACATTTGCATCAGTAATTCCAAAACCATGCTATGTGCAAGGTTTTAAAAGATTTCATCTTACAGCTTACAAAATGGCAAACTCACCTGTTTTAATATTTGGCCTCTGTCTAGTGCAGATAAATAGATATTAACTGTTGTTTTTATGATATTAATTTATATAGATATAGTTTTCACATTTTTCTAACTATCTCAGCAACCAAGTAACATGGACAGAACTCCTTAGCCACATATGAAGCTCCCAGCTAGATCAATAAAATGCTGTTGACAGTAAACGTGTAACTTTTTTTTTGTTTGTTTTTTTTTTGTTTAGTATACGTGTAACTTTGGTGGTTGCTGAGATATTGTAAGTTGTTTACAAAATATTACAAATGTAATTGTCACAGAGTTTACTGTGACTTAAAAAATCCTGTTTATGACCTAGAACCTAAAGAATACTACCACTATAAAAATAGTTTGTGCTGAAGAGTTTGCCATTTATACTTCTTTTATAAACCCTATGGTTAAAGAGATACAAACATTTGTTTAAATGTGAGGACATAATTTGATTCTGTCAAAAGGCTTAGGCTCCACCCATTGGAAATTACAGTGAATGAGTTAACAGATTAGGTCTTGAATATAATTTGGCTCCCAGAAAGCAAGAAAGTGTACAAACTTCTCATCTCCTCTTTGTAGATGATTTAAAACTGTATAGCTCATCAGATGAGGAACTGAAAGCACAACTGCAAGTAGTCAAAACTTTTTCAGACAATATAAAAATGTCTTTTGGACTTGATAAATGTGCAAAAAGCAACCTTTAAAGCAGAAAGACTGCAACACCAAGAAAACATCAGCTTGGGACAAGAAAGTGATATAAAAGGACTTGAGCAAGAGAGACTGTATAAATATTTGGGAACTGATAAAGGATCAACAATAAAATATGAAGAAATGTGAATAAAACTTATCAAGGAGTATTTTTAGAAGACTTAAATTAATCCTGAAAACAGCATTGACATCTAGGAACAAAGTTTAAGCTATAAACCAATTTGGTCTTCCTGTCTTAACTTACAGTTTTGGAGTGATTGACTGGCTCCAAAAGGTGTTGGATAGATTAGACAGGAAAACAAGAGGGATGCTTCATGCCTATAAAATGAAATTCATTGCATACCAAGACTATATATTCCCCTTTCTGAAGGAGGTATGGGCCTACTCAAAATTGATTACATGTATAGATCTGCAGTTGTGAGACTGCATACATATCTGCTGACCTCACAAGACCCAAACATAGTGAAAGTCTTGAAACATGAGGAGAATAAATCTGAGATGATCTCCTTGCTTAGTCTACCAGAAGGATATCAGCGTCAAGTGGGAATGGAAATCAAACCAGAAGTAGATAAAAATCAGGCAGCAAATGACTGTGCCAAAAAAAAAAAAAACAAAAGAAAGAATATAAGGTGAAGGATCAGATGAGAAGGCAAGAAATGTATAGAAAACTCCTGGAACAACCTCATGTTGTTCAGGATTGAATGCAGGAATGGTCAAGGAGAGGTGAATTCAAACCAACAGATGAAAGGTTAATATTGGTGGCCCAAGACAGTAGACAATGTATATGTTGGTTTACAAACTCCATTTGAACATGTGGGAGAAACAGACAAATGTAGGTTTTGTAAAACAGAATTGGAAACAGTTGTACACCTTGTTGCAGGTTGTGACATACTAATGGCAGAAGGACTGTATACTGAAAGGCATAATAATGTGGCAAGATTGTTCCACTGGTGATTGTGCAAACATTATAATATTGAAGTCACTGAAAAACACTGGAAACATGAACCACAAAGCATCATAGAAAATGATGAAGTCTACAACACATGTTATCACCCATTACCAACAGTTCAAAAGATAGATGCGAGAAAACCAGATATAGTGGTCCACGAAAAGAAGACAAAAAGTAGCATTGATCATTGAAATCATTGAAACCCAGTGACTACAGTGTCTTGCATACAGAGAGACACAAAGTCATAAAATATCAGGATTTGCAGGCAAAAAAAAAGAGCAATGTTGAGGAAAGATATGCAAATAGTTCCAGTAGTAGTAGGAGCAATGGGTCTTATAAAAAAGAATCTCCAATGATTTAGATACGTTACTGATACATGTAACTCTATACGAATTGCAGAAGGAGTAATCACTGGGCACCTGGCTAACATCAAAGACTGAAACAATACTAATTTCATGAACTTTAATCATACTTTGCGTTAGGAATGGGCTTCATTCCTGTCATGGTATTAGAAACCAAAAAGACTTGGAGAAATTAAAAAAGTCCAATAATGTCAATGTGTGCTGAATAAATGCTTCTTGAACCAAAAAATAAATCCAACAAGCAGAAGTAAGATGAAGCAACATTAAATATTAAATAACAAAGTGAAAAAAAATCATATTATTTAAAAAGAGGATGTGCTTTCAACATTGGTTTCTGGCCCTGTATTTGCTCTTAATCTAATAAATTTTAAATAAGAAGGGAGTTTTAGCAAACTCCCTTTCAACCCCCTACCTTTTACACACATTCACTCTTTTGTATACATGTTTACTATTAGTACTGTATATATTTAAAATGTTATTGCTTTAAGAGTTTTACTATGATGTCATGCGATTTTCTCACTTTGTTATTTAATGGGCATTGAATTAGATAGATTTCATGCATCTGATGAAGCAGTTGTAATACTGTGAATGCGCTTATGCCTTTGTCTGTGCCTATTTCCTGAATAAACTGTTGCTGGTTTTATGATAGCCTGGTGTTGCTTTGTCTTACTTCTGCTGGTTGAAATTAAAAAAAAGATTACATAGGAATAAGTGATGTACTAATTGGTTCTCTGAGAGAGTAGTCGATGCATGGAATAGAAATTTCATTACAACTTGGAGACTTATTATGGGAATGACTGTTTTGGTATATTGGTAGGCTAGAACAACATTATTGCTCATGCCAGAAATATTTGTATATATGCATATATGTTTCTAGATCTCTAAGTTATTTCTGCTTCTGTTTCCAACTCCATTGCTTCAGTTTTGTTGATTTATACTATTTCTGTTAAAGCCACCCCATATTATGGTGCTTTGATTATTATTGTTTCTTGATGTGATTGCATACTTGGAATTGGATACATTCTTATTAGATATTTGCCATAGATCCATTGCCTTCTCATACAAAAAATGGATACCTTGTTGACATTATCCCCTTTCCAGACTTCTAGGCTGCTGATTCTTGCTTTCCATTATTGTAAGTAACATGTGATCCAGACAGGAAATGGGACAGCAGGCAGACACAGGTGAATTGCAGACCAACTGCAGAGGTGACCAGTACTGGCATTACCCCATTAATGTGGCTTGCTATCACTCTAAGATGAAGCTGCATTATGTACAGGTGTTTCCTACTTCTGTGTAGTAGCCAGTAAGTCCCAACGCACCACAGACTAAGAGGCAATATTTACACTACACTAGTGTTGTTTGTGGCACTGCTGATTGACAAGTCTATTTGTAGCAAACCAAACATAGTTTCTGATTAGTTATATGATTTTTACCCATTACTAGAGCAAATGCACCTGAAGGCCCTGGCAACCTCAACTCATGGTACATTTACTGCTGTAAAGACTTTCTTACCCCCACCCCCTATTTCACATTTGTAACATCTGCTTCAAACAAAATATTATGTCTAACATCTGGAAAAACTGCACATATTAAACCTCTTCTAAAATATCTCAAACCAGAAAATGATGAACATTTCCATCCCATACCTATTCTCCTCCACCCTCAGAAAATTTTAGAAAAAATATGCTTTCAACTCTCAACATACATCCAACAATACCACTTTCTCCCATCAAAACAGTATGAATTGTGGTCAGGATGTAGGACCATGTTGGATTTATGGACCCTAACAGATGAAATAATTCTAAATATGGGCAAAGCCAACTTTACTTGGGCAATCTTTATAAAACTCACTAAGGCTTTTTTACCTTATTGACCACCACCTCTTTCTTCACACTCTGTATGAAGTTATCTTCAGCAATGAAGTCTGTAGTTGTTTTAGTGATTTTCTCACTAACAGACTTTTTAAGATTAAAAGAGTACAGTCTTTCTCTGAGGCCACTAAGAGCATTCCTCAAGGGTTGGTATTTATCCATTCCTTCCCCAGTTATCCATATTTATTAATAAACTTCCTTCTAACCAACCACACATACCTCTGATTCTATATGTAGATGATATGGCTATATTCAGACCCAACCAGTTGCATTTCACAATTCTAACCCAAGTTATATCAGACCTTCAAACCCTTAAGCTTATCAAGCACAATCTACCATGTAACCTATCTAAAACCAAAAACACCCCTTCTAATTGCCCTGGCCATAACAGCAATATCCAAATGAGTTCTTCTGGGGTAGCTAGAATATAGATTTCCAATTCCCCTTACTCTCTAAGAAAAAAACATATCCATTCTACAATGCATCAAAAACAAAATATGTTGCCTTATCACAAACTTGCTGACTCATAAACACAATTGCATCACCTTCTCCAAAGCCAGCTGATTATCTGTTAAACACAGAGCTGATTTATTAGTTGCTTCAGTCATTCCTGAGCTCCTACAACCTGGTATATTTCCGCCTCTTGTTGCTAAGCTCCTAACTAAATGGACTTCATAGAACCTTTAAGAGGATCACCCATTCAGCACCATTCATGTAGATCCCACACTGCAGACTCCACAGTACAGACCATTCGGTGTTTATTCTTGCATATAAATGGTGAGAATACCTACTTGTTACTTATTAAGACCTATCCTCCTAGTCTGTATTCTAAACTTATTACAAAAATTTGCTTCACAACAGTTGACAATGCAAGTGTTTGTAAACAGGTGACATCTCCCTACTTCGACGACTATCTGCTCCTCTTGTTTCTCCTTATCCATCTCCTTTCTTCAAATTCAAACCCGATTTTTCTACTTACATATACTTGTGAAATACTAGAACTTGTATATCATAACAACTTGTATATGTTGTACTCTTTGACAATATTCTCATACCATTTAAATAAATAATATTTTCTTACCTTTATTACAAGACTGTTCATAAGTAATTATCTGTGATTATGCACTATTCATAACCAGTGTTGGCTGTAAATCATACTCCCACACTGTATCACCCTAGATAAACCCAAAGTACTACCAATAAAACAAAGATCTAACCTACTGTTAGGATCCTGGCTCAAAAAACTACTCTGACTGCAGAAATGCACTTCCCTTGCAGTTAAACTTCATGACAAAATCCTCAGACCATCTAAGACACTACTCACAAGACTCATCAACTGTTATTACCCATAGAACCAAGCTCCACAGCACTGAACATGCATTCCCCTATCAGTTATCTACTGTTTGGCAAGCTCTACCCATTAATGTAAAAGGGAATAATATTTACTCCAAATTCAGAATGCAAATCAGAAAAGTACCTGTTCCTTCAAACCAAACCTAACTACTTCAGCACAGAACATATCAGCTAAGACACTATCACTCGGGCTTTTCTTCTTTCCTGCTCCTGTCACAGAATTACTGAAGCGTGACCCATTTTAGAAACCAAGGCAAATATTGTGCATTATACTAAGTATTTGTTTGCTATAACATCCATATTCATTTTTTTTTCTATATGACTGTTCTGAATTTCTCTGTTATTGTTTACATTTTTGCCTCTTTCTGTTAATCAAATGCTTTGTATTTCACCTGGACTGAACCTGAAATTGGGTAATACCAATCAGTGCACTGCCTTAGGAGATATAGCTAACTAACCCACCTAATTAAATAAATTAAACCTCAGCAAACATAGCTAAACAACCACCTAGTTAAAGAAATTAAACCTCATGAAACATAACTGACTAACCACCTAGTTAAATAAATGAAATGTATGCACTTGATATGCTGTTTCTTTTCTGTGTTACATTCACCTGGGCTGTGTCTTTAAATGGTCAGTTGTGATTGGTATCACCTGAGTAACAAACGTACATGCATAAATACATACATACATACATAAATGTACTCATTTATAACGGAGACCTGGCTGGAGTACTTCTGCTGCAATTTCTCAACATCACTTTATGTGTTTCCACTATTCAGTGACCTGGACAAAATATGTGTCAGGGTGGGATTTAAATAAACTCTCCCTATGGTTGTAAATATGAATTCAGTGACCTCTATGTTGTTGAGTCACTCAGATTGATTAGTCTGGGGTGACTTTAGCATTTGGACAGTTTGTGTGTCAGTAGTTTTTATTGCCAGATAATTCCTTTTGATTATGGTGGCATTCAAGTTTTTAAAGGTTATTATCTCTGCTACCCATCAATGAAGCTTCTAACTGCCTTTGCTCTCCCAACTGGTAAGGTCCCTTTACATTTGCAGGTAGTACTAGTGTTGGTGTCAGATCATTATTTGATCCTTTTTGGCATTAATATTTTCCTAGTTAGGGCAACTGATCCTGACCTAGTACTACATAGGAGTTTAAACAGTGTTCCTAGACTGACTCATTTTCCTGTGGAGTGCAGTACTGAAGAGCCTGAAACCTTGATTCTGGCTTAGAATAAGGCCGTCACTAGTGAGCTTGATCATCTTGCCACATTTTTTATTTGTCCTTTTTATAAATGGGTCAAATAATTGTTCACACGATCATGAGGTACATCACAGGAAACAGGGATGAAGATTCGTGTATGTGGTGGCCAGGATTGGGTAAGGGCAAGCTGGACTGGAAGAACCTTTTTATACTTAGCCAAGAAAGATCTCCTATCAGAAAGGTAATATCCCTGACCAGTGGAAGTTCTGTAGCTTCAAATTTGAGCAGGAACTCATTTTCATATCATAGTTTGTGATGACCAGTTTGATTTGTGAACATAATGCTTTTGCTATCTCTAAGGGTTAGACTTTTACTTATTTGTTTGCAAATAAGGTTAACTAAGTTAGGCCTGAAAGTCTCCACAGACTTTCCATTAAACAACAGCGAGACCCTGTGTAAGTACCAGTAAGTGGTAATGAATTGCATTTCAACTTACTGACTATTCTGAGGTTGTGTGTTCAATATAAAGCCTATTTGTTTGTATGCATGTTTAATATTTTACTTAAAAACATACATTTCATATATAAATAACATAAAAATCATTTTAAAAACTACACAGTGGTTGGAAGTATACATAATTAAAATAAATAACATCCCCTTTGGCACAAACAGACCAAACCTTAGTTTTATTACAATTTGGGTCTATATCAGTTCATCGAAATGTCTCAAGTTTGAACACCATATGTTCGAACTTCAAACCACGAACTGCAAAAACATTGAAGTCTTAAAACAGCGATTTTTTTTTCCCAGGGAAAAAAATCGCTGTTCCAAGAAACACACACGCAACACAAACACACCAAAACAACATCAATCCACACACATACACTCAAAATCCTACATCTAACCCTACAATAACTGTACATACTGTACTACCTATCCACTTACCTTAACCCAAACCCTAACCCTAAGGTCTATCACTATCGCACACTCACCTGACCTGCACCCTAACCCTAACTCACCTTTCCCGCCCTAATCCTAAAGTCTTTCACTGTCACACACCCACCTCACTCACACCCTAACTCACCTAACCCGTGCCCTAACCCTAACATCCACACAATCGCACACTTACCTGAACCTGATCCGTAACTTCCCACCACAGTCCTGATACTCACGAAGCCACAGAAATGGCCCACCGAATTCTTTCCCTGGGAAAGAATTCAGTGATCGATAACCAGCGATTACCAGTGTTCGAACTTTACAGTTCGAACATCTGGTATTCGATATTCAGCCATTTCGACGGACTGATATAAACCCTTAAAATTTTTCTTTTATTCCTGGATGTTCTTAGTCCAGTAATTTTATGGATTGTGTTAACTTTTCTTGCAACAGAAGTTCTTCCAATAACACTTGTAGAGGCTTTTTGACAGTCTGGAAAATGCTGGCCCTTTTACTTTATTATATCTTGTTCATTCTTTATCTCTTTCTTAGTAACTTTTTATGCAGTGGACCAAGGAATCCTGACTGAGTGCCTATATCCTATCTTATATTTTAGCCACAGTCCTGGACTGGTTTGCTACTGATCTATTGTGGTATTCTACAGAGGAAAATATACAGAATTAATGCTTTGTTGAGGCACCCTCTATATTAATGAGTTCCATAATATTCCTTCTTGATCCACTGTTGACATTGTTTTGGTATCATCTTAGATATGTCACTCAAAGAAGGGGGTTGTGGTATCACTGGTATAATGAGGCTTACCAGTTATGTGGTATCACTGGTATAATGATACATAGTAGTTATGTGGTACCACTGGCATAATGATACGTGCCAGTTATGTGGTATCACTGGAATAAAGATACTTAGCAGTTATGTGGTATCGCTGGTATAATGGTACGTACCAGATATGTGGTATCCCTAGTATAATGATACTTAACAGTTATCTGATATCACTCATATAATGATATGTACCAGTTATGTGGTATCACTGGTATAATGATGCACACCAGTTATGTGGTATCACTGGTATAATGATACATACCAGTTATGTAGTATCACTGGTATAAAGATACTTACCAGTTATGTGGTATCACTGGTATAATGATACGTACCTGTTATGTGGTATCCCTGGTATAATGATACGTACCAGTTATGTGGTATCACTGGTATAATTATATGTACCAGTTACATGGTATCCCTGGTATGAAGATAGTTAACAGTTATGTGGTATCCAGTTATGTGGTTTAACTGGTATAATGATACTTACCTTTTATACCCATCAAACTATCATGACCAAATGCCAAGTCCTAATTTCTTAAATATAGCTTGGATGTCATCCTTAATTGGATCAGTGATAGCCATCAGAAGAGCAACCCAACCAGTGGGGAGGCTATGACTTTGCATGTGACTTTAAAGACCTCCAAGGTTCTTAGAGACTGGAGCTTGTGTTTCCATTTTCAGATCTAGACGTTATCCATAACAGTCTATTAAAGGACAAGGTAGTAGGAATTGCAAAATATTTGTATTTTCATCTTAGGAAAAACAGCCTAGGTTAAGCACTTTATTCTGCCAAAGAACCTAGCAGGCATCCTTCATATTTTGTTCTCTTCCATGTTTGCAATAGTTGAATTTATATTTAATAGCAAACGTAGGTTAAAAACATCCACATTTTACTGCTTTTGTCAAACTATGAATGCACTGCTTGTGGAAGCCATTTTAAAACTTAAGTGCAGAAGACACACCTCCCATGTAAACCAATCACAACTTGTTGTAGCTGAAATCAGTGTAAAAGAGAAGACATAAAGTAACAACACTAAAAATAAGTCGAAACTTTTAAAATATGAACCAAAACATAAAAATACAAGCTAGGCAAAAAATAACTAAACAAAAAACGTTTGAGGAAGCACAAAATCATATTTTACTGGCTCTCCTTTTTAGTTCACTGCTGATAGAAATACTGTCATTTAAACCAGGAAAGTTGGTAGCATCCAACTTAAGCTGCCTTGACATTTCCTGGTGAATAAGTTTGTTCTGCCAGTCCCCTACATAAGGGGAATTTTGTATTTGTTCAAGAACTAGAAATGTAAACTTGATGAATTTGTCACAAACAGTGGAATGTCTGGCCAGCGCACTTTTACTGTCCTTACATTGAATACTGTAAACATGTTGATAGATACACTTATTCAAAGAGTTCTTAGTTTTTCCCACATAGAAAGCGGGACAAGATGTACATGTAGCCAGGTAAATAACTCTTTGAGAAAAGCAATTGTAAACTCCACCATGCACAGAAGAATCAAATCTACTTAAATGGGTGCCATTGTAACAAGTGTTTATGTAAGGGCACTGTTGACAATGCCCACATTTCCTGGTAGATAGAAATCTCTTATGATGATCAATAGGTTTCTCAAGAAGGGATTTTATGTTAGATTTATTTTTATAGATAAAAGATGGTGGTGTAGAAAAAAAACCTCTGATGCTTTCATCATACTGTAGCATGAACCAGTTCTTCAACACAATCTTTTCATTGTCCTTGACATTCCAAAGTGTAATGCAGGACCATATTAGTTTGGCCATTAAAACCAATTTGATTGTCTTTTTGGTTGAGCTGATTCAGCCCTTCCATGATGATGAGAGCATATTTAGTGTTTCTCTCTGCCCATATCTCATCTCTGATTTAATCCAGAAGTGGTGGGGGGTAGCCACAGTCAAAAAACATGCATCGTAGAATGTAGAATTGTTCAAGACACACTATGTCATCTGAGGTCAACCGAGAGGTTCTGGTAAATTGACGTTTTACCACCCCCCTCTTCTGATGGAAAGGGTGGCAACTGGTGAAAAAAAGAAATGTGTTTCAATAAGTGGACTTTCTGTAAATCCTGGTAGTGAATTCTTCATTAACTCATTTTCTGATGTCAATGTCAAAATAATTATTCTGGTCATGTGCAAAGGAATATGTGAACTTTAAAAAGGAGGTGCTGGCTTGTAACTGTAGTATGAATTATTCAACTTCATTGACACTCCCTTCCCAAATGATAAGTAGATCATGGAGGTATCTGAAGTAGCCAGCACATTTGGAAAAAAGAGGGAGTTTAAAAAGTGATTCTAATTCCCATCTTAATAACACAATATTTGCAAAAATGGAGGTGCATGCGGCCCCCTTAGCCACTCCAAGATTCTGCTTGTAAAATTCACCCTCAAAGGTCAGAAAATTGTTGCTTAGAACCAAGTCCATGAACTCACTAACAAATTCATAATCTGTTTCAAAAAGTAAGCCAAATCATTTTACAATCTCTCCAAACCACTCCAACCCCAAGTCATGGGGTATTACTGGAAATAAACTTTTTACATCATAAGTAATCAAAAGGGTTTCATTTTTTGGTTGTATTCCCTTCAGTTTATCCAGAAAGTCTCATGAGTCTCTTATAATGTGTGGGAAGGTAATAAACAGGTTTTTCAATTTTTGATCTATAAACTTGGCCAGACGCTCTGTAACTGATCCACTAGCAGCTACAATTGGACATGGGGGAGTGGGATCAGATGGATTGGAGTGGATTTTGGGAATACCAAATATCTTTGGATTAATAGGAAAATCCACTCTAAGGAAGTCATATAAGTCTTGTTCAATTTTATCGAGTAACAACAACTCATTGAGTGCCACTTTAATGACCCTGTGGGCTATATTGATTTCATTTGTGGAAACAGCACTGTACACACAATCATCATGCAGAAGATGTAACATATGCCCAAAGTAGTTACCACTCTCCAAAGTAACCAGGCCTCCACCTTTGTCCGGTTTCATGCATCTAATATTAGAAATGTGAGTAAATTGCCAGAGAAGCTGTTTTTCTTTAACCAAAATGTTAAACCAAAACGTTAAAAAATTTCTTTGTATCGTTTTGCAACAGTGTGCATATTTATTTTTCACATTGCTTTTCAAAGACATTGCTAATTGGGTGTAAAAGGGGATTTGCTGTGTACATTTCATTTTAAACTTGTCAGGAGTGTTACAATTAACTTCTCCCTCTAACAATACTTGAAAATTAAGCTTTCGGGTGAACAATTTTAAGTCAAGGTGAGTGTCATCCACACTGGCCCTAGTGGAGGGGATGAAATTAAACCCCTTCAGAAACAAATTATGGTGTCCAGTCACCATGTCACTAAAATTGTAAATGTGATATTCAAAAAAAGAAGTAATATTTACAGTACCTGAAGGCATAGTAGTGAGCTCCTGGGTGAATAAATTATCATATATCATTGCTGATTCCGATTTCTATGACCTCTCTTGTAGTTCTTTTTCTTCTTTGTCCTCTCCTGGGGATGGGGGTGGAGGTGGGAGTACCCAGAATGGCGATAGTTGGATTGTTGCTTGTTGGCCAGTCCCTCTGACCTTCTCAAAGGTATTTCCTCTAAAGGGATATCCAGTTGAGCTGTTTCCTTGTGATTGTCAATAAGTTTGGTTAGGTTATTTTTTTGCCTAATTTGTATTTATGTGTTTTGGTTCAGATTTGAAAAGTTTTGACTTATTTTTACTGTTACTTTATTTTTTCTGTTTTAGACTGATTTCAGCTACAGTTGTGATTGGTTTACATGGGAGGTGTGTCTTTTTCACTTAAGTTTTAAAATGGATTTCACAAGCAGTACATTCATATCTCTGATGATGTCTTAGTGTTACAGATGAAAGTGCTAAACTGTGAATGTTTTTAACCTATCTTTGGTATTAAACATATTCTTCGACAAGTTTTGAGTTTGGTGGCTAATTTGCTGGTTGTTTTCCTGTTACTAGCTACTGTTTTCTTGCAGTACCAGAGTTGTACTTTTATTTCTTCCCTGTGTTTGCAATAGTGTAATGCCCTTTGCCTGGTGATTTCTTTTTTGTTTTTGACCACCTCAAGCAGGTGCAGGACTCTGCTCTCATACTCTTACTAATGTCCATATCACACTTACTTGATTGCAATAGCTGGAGTGTTTGCAGTAACTAGCACTGACTTGAAGGTCAAGGTATTACACTATGGTACTAACATCAAGCCTAACATGACACTGATCCTATAAAAATTAAGGAATTGTTGTCACTCAGTAAACCAGCTCAGCCACCTTGCTTGACATACAAGGGGTTATAGTGGTTCCTAAGATGCAAATGGAGTTTCAAAGCAAGTTGTTTATTTCTTAACAAGCTCTGCTTCTGTGGAAATTTTTACATTGTCAACTCAGGAGCACATCATTTTGGATAGCTTTAAGAGGTCTCTAAAGACTTGTTTTTTTACAGAAAACCTCTTTGAGTTCACAACCTTGGCCGTTGGTGTATTTGATGCCATACTGATTTATCTTTATATAGCACATACTGTATTGTCATTATTGTTTGAGTTTGATTTTTTTTTCTGTAACAGGCTTAGATGAAAGTACTGAAATGTATATTGATTTTAATCATTTGTTTTGATTCAATACCTGCCAAGCTCATAATGGTGCCATGAAAAGAAGGTTGTGCTATCTGACTATGAACTGTTTATGAAAGATAAGGCAGTCCAAACTGACCTGACATTTGTGGAAGAGGAAGTGTTTATGAAGTTGGATATGCACTCAGTTATAACCACATTCAGGTATCATATTTGTGTCTTTATCACCATTGACCCTTATATTGGGGATCACAGTGCAATGTGAAAAAACTTGCTAGTAGTAAACATTTAGTCATAGCTCATGATTTGCTGTCATATACACAGCAACTAGCTATATTAGAATTGTGCAAGGACATTTAAAATGGTACAGCACATTTTAGCAGCTTCTTCAACTGTCAGACATTCAAACACTTGTGTTACATAGCTGATGAAGTGAAAGGTGCTCCTACTAATCCTCCTCCTCCTGCAGATGAAGGTGATGAGGGTTTGGTCTTAACCTATTCATATCAGATGGAATTCTCATCTGGCCTTGTTTCAGATTTGAAGGATAAAGACAATCATTCCTCTGGCTCCTATAGTATGTGCATCTTTTGAAAATACTTTGTCTTTTATGACTGAACATTTTAAATGGCTTTTTAAATTGTCAGCTAAGTGCCTATCTTTCTTTGGATTAGATACAATATATTGATAACGCTGCCAAAGCCTAACAGCAAAAGATCTCTCTACCATTATTGATTCCTTTTAGGATATTTTCTCAAAACCTTCTTCAAAATGCAGCTTCAAAGAAAGCTAATAGATTCTTCAGGGTGCAGGAGCAGTGTGAGGTTCTGTATTAAAGAAAAGGTAATTCTAACATGGTAAAGAAAACAACTGCTCTGAGTACTTCAAACAATACTAAAGAAAGTGGACATCAAGACAGGCTTGGGAAAGGAATTTATACAATGTTGCCCTTAGGCTTGGGAAAGGAATTTATCCAATGTTGCCCTTAATCCCATCATTGCCATTAACCATTAGACCCATATAAAGCAGTGTCATGGCGAGATCTTTAATCAAAGAGAGGATCTAGCCTAAGGTGTTCCGATTGCTTCTCTAGGGATAAATGATGAAGGGTCTATATCATAACAATGAAAAATTTAACTCTCGAGCACTAGAAACACTGAAAATGCATAATATTGAAACCTTTATTGTGGGGGCTACGTCCTTTTCCTCGCTAATTATATATACCAACTCTAAGATCGCACTCTAGTGAGGAAAGGGCAAATTACCTGATCTTTCCTGTTTTGTTATCTCAGAAAACACACATCGATATGCGGCATTTTCAATATTTCCAGTGCTCGAGATGTTAATTTTTCATTCATCTAATAGGGACCCATGATGAAGATGGCTCAGACTTTAAATGTGGCTATGGCTTCTTTAAAGGTAGTAACAAGTTGTGTAGTAGCCTAGAAACTCATTGCAACCTTTGAAAGAAGCAAACATTTATACAGCTTACAAGGTGTCATAAAATGATGATGAGCTTAGAGTCACAGGAAGGGCAAGGTACTTAAAAACAGATTGTAAATTGTCAGACTGTTCAATTTCTTCTATAAAGTGGCACCTGGGGCCGTTGCCCCTATTGCCATTCATTCCTATGACCCTAAATGTGCTCAGGGTATTTATGTGACCTGATATTCTTGATTTTGACAAAGATATGTTAATCCCAGGATGGACCTGTTTGCCCCATCACTGTCATCATATTTCCTTTGTTTTGTTCCTTGCTTCTTTAAACAAATAATCAAAAGGCATAATGTTTGTTTTCTAAACAACTAATTGTGAAAAGGCAAACTTAATTTTCGTAGCTCAAAGTTGGACCACATAACCTTGGTTCATGTTTCTTACCCAGACATTAGTAAAGTCTGCAATAACTTTTCTTGTACACAAACATTCTTTTGTCTCAACAGCAGAGGTTGTTATAAACACTAACCCCAGAATTTAATAAACTCCACATAGGTATCATGTAGAGCCTACATGGAATGTATCCATGTACATGGCCATGGTCCCCCCTCTGCAGTGCACCATGCATATTAATGATGGCGCACTGCCAAGGGAAAGCTGAGGAACATGGATATTGAATCAGTGTTGTCTGTTTTTTTTGTTTTTTTTTTAAATGCATGTCTGTGTGGCATGGCACGGAGCACAGTAATGCCAAGCTGTGCTCACATGTAGACAGCTGACACCTGCCAGACATCTAAACATAGAAACTGGATGTAATTAATAAGTATAATAACATTTTATTGTATTTTTTATTATTTTAGTTGTTGTTTGCACAGCATGGCACAGAGCGCAGCTAAGCCAAGTGGAGCTCATATAAACATGGTAGACATCTGCCAGACATTTAAAAGTAGAAACTAGATGTAATTAATTATTTATTTATTGGTTTGTTTAAGCGTGTTTGCATCATGCAGTGCTGTGCTCAGCACTGCTAACAGGTACCTCAGTGGTATATGTGAAGGTATACTGGATTTCTTAATATCCAAGTAGCTTAATGGGTAGAGTTATGGCTGTATGTGCAGTAGGTCCAGGGTTCGAATATATGGAAGTTATAAGTAGTCTGTATTTTTGTTGCACACATTATGGACAAGATTTTAAAATATGGCTCTGCTGAGCTCTGAGCAACTGTGCTCAAACCTGCTAAGCACTGCGTAAACATGGTAATGGCTGACAATGTTTACGCAGTGCTCAGCTTTGCTTAAACCATGATTGTGCATGTTTGCATTTTGCTCAGCTCCGCTTGGCTGGTTTGTGTGTTGCTTAGCAATTTGGCACTTTTTTGAATGATTATGTGTAAGGGTGGGAAAACAGCCTATATAAGGTGCACTAGGTGGGAATTCTGCGGAAACCATTGGAGTCTGTCATCTGTTGATGTGGTTAATGGTTTTTGTGAAGGTGTGCACTTTTGGGTGCAGCACAAGGCATTCAGGAGTCCAGGGTCATGGTTGGGCTCCTTGTGAAAAACCATGAGGTTAGGCTGCTACAGGGTGGTTTCCAGGGCTCGGAGTGTAAGGTGGAGGCCTGGGACAAGCTGGCCAGAGAACTCACCAGTGTTACTGGTATCCCCAGCACAAGTAAGCAGTGTCATCACCACCATGACGACTGAAAAGATGGAAGTGGGAAACCTTGAACACCTGGGTCCAAGAAGCAAGGGGAGGGAATGCCCCAACAAGTATATAAGTAGGTTTTCCTCTGTTTTACCAATATTTAATCTGAATGTCTGCAAAACTGGTATGCATAATGGTCTGCTTCTCTCCCAACAGCTGCAGCTGAGAGGGCTCCCAATGTCGAGTCTCATACTGGGTGCCTGGCCAGGTGGTGCCGTGAGTGTGGTGAGTATGGATGTATTATGCCAACTGTAGTGCAATAATCAAGAAAGAGTAAAGCATTAACTGCAATAAAGTATATACAATAAAGTCTGTAGTGCAATAAATCTAGAATTAGAGATGTCGTGCAATAAAGTTGGAATTAGAGCTGTAGTGCAATAAAGGAATAATAATTGTAGTTCAATAAAAACAAGAAACAATACCAATAACCATTGCAGTAGAGCTGTATACATTGTGTCTGTAAGGTAAGGTTTCTGCAGTCAAGTATAACATTTTAATAGCTGTAGAATACAAATCTAATGACTGAAAACTGTATTGCTTAAGTCATAGTACTGTTCAAGGCTTTCTCTAAGTAAATACCAGTCACATAATGCTTTTACTTCCACAGACATCAGGTAATAAGGGTGTATAGGTGAGGTAGGCCACTCGACAACCAGATATTGTGTGTGTGGACTTCACAGATATTGCAAACCAATATCAGTAATATGTGTTCACCTGTACTGTTAAAAGTGAAATAAAGCTGTAGTAATATATGCAGTATGGTTGTATACCAGGCATGTGCATTCTACTGGCACTGCAGTGTAGTAAAACACTGTAACAGTACTAGAATGCTAGAGGAAAGTCCTGTAACTTGTATTGCACAAGTCATAGTATGTTTCCAGGTGGTCTCCAGACAAGTATCAGTCATCCTGCAGACAGCAGTGCCTCAGTAGCTCAGTCTGTTAAATTCATTGTACACTGTACATTTTGCCACACACAGTCCTGGGTTTGAATCCAGTGCTATGTAGCACTACATTTACAGTATCATAATGCTCACAAATTCTCTCTCCCAAAGAACACAAACATGTGATGGGTTAGTTAGCCCATCTTATGTGCATATATTGTGTTTATATCTCACAGAATGTTACAGTCAATAGCAAGAATGTGTGCATCAGCATTGTTGATTCAGAAATAAAACTGTGTAATCCCAGTATGGCTGTATCTCTTACTTGTCTGGACTATGCTGCTGCAGTTAATTATTAAAGTATTTGCAGATGTCCCCTGCAGTCACAGCTAGTGGGTTCTACTCCCATGCCTGCCAACTAAGCCATGATGGCTGTTTAGTTTAATTACTGTACACAAACATGCCTCTCAAGTTTCACAATTTCTCAAAATGTAATTAGAACTGACTAATCCGTCATATGTTCACCAGATAAATTATTACGTGGAATGCAATGTATTATCAAATCCATTTACAGAACACCCTGGTAGTTATATACATCTACATTATGTGAAACCATTCTGAGTAGTTCTGTACCTGCATTTGTTAGTGCTTGCCCCTTATTGTCTCATGCTATCAGCTTGAGAGGTATGTATGTGCTAAAACAGCTATAAAAGAATTGTAGTCATTGTAATCACAACTGTCAGCATACATCTGTAGAAGTATGTATGACCAGTGTTGTCAGGGATATCATCTGCAATCTCACTAATGGAATGTTTTTCTCTCTCTCTCTCCCCACCTCTTATCTTAATTTATTCATTATTGTAATGTAATATTATGATTTAATATTAACATATTTTATTAAACTAATTATATGTTGGAAAATGTGGTTGATTATTTTTATGTTTTATTATGATTTCATATTAACATATTTTGTTTAATTATATTTTGGAAAATTTGGTTGATTATTGTTATGTTTTATTATGTATTATGATTCAATATTAACATATTTTGTTAAACTAACTGTTTTGTTGGCCATTTTCTTCACACTGACATGCTATTACCATACCGACTATTATGTTACATTATGTTCTGTTGCACATAATATGCATTAATATGTATTTGGATTAATAAATATGATGTTCCATTCTGTTAATACTAACAATGGTTTGGCTGTTACTAACTGTAACATATTGCTTTAACTCATGTGCCACAGCACGTCAAGGTAGGCTGGTTCCAACTGATCTCTCTACCTTGCCTCAACTGGCCATGGCACCGAGTTCCAGTGTGTCTGGGACCCAGACCAGGGGTGCTCCCTCTACTTCCCCTGAACTAGCTACGGCATCATGTAGTATTTTACCCTAGGGGATGGAGCCCAGTCTCCCTCTGGGAGTGGTGGCAGTGGTCACCCATGACGAGCTACCAGTCCTGGTACACAGGATAGTCCACTGAGGCTATGACCAATGCCTGTGCTGGACTGATGGCATGCTGGCCGATCTGGTGGGGCTGTGTCACCCTGGTGCCCAGCTTCCAGCACAGCCACCCTCCGGGCAGTAAAGGAGCGGTGCCAATGGTCCCATGGGTGGAGACGTGAGTCATGCTGCTGCCATCTGGAGGCACATGGGACTTGGATTCCACAACACCCTCCCCATCAATGTTGTTCACCCCCCTCATGTGTCACACACCACCCTTGCCTGCTGTCTTGTCTGTTTGCAAATACATCCTCACCTACCCAAGACACCTCCCCCACACTTACCTATATCCCTTCCCAAACATTCCACTTTTACCTTAAAAAAAGAAATGGGCACCTGTCCCAAAAAAAAAAAAAAATCGTCCCAGACATAGTTCTCCTTTTTGCACACGTGTCCACTAGAGACATGTAATTTGGTCCAATTGGCTTGATAATACAGTTATGTTGTCCTCACACCTCTCTCTCTGGGGTTTGAAAATACAAATTCATCTACAAGTCTTCAAGGTGCACAGTTGTTGCTTTACAAGAAATGGATAGCTATGGTTCTTTCCTACACCCTTCCTGCACATCCCTACCTGCCTTTCAATAGGTTTTTCCCCCTGCTTGCCCCCATTTCACCACTTTTCTATCACCCCTTTTTTTCTTTTCTTTCTATTTTTTAGTGCAGAGTTGTGAGGCACTCTGCTTCACACAGCTTCACTTAGCTCAACTAAATACAGCTATAATGAGTATATGTATTTTTAACATTGTATGTCACATGTACAAAATAAACACCTCTGCCTTGTTTTGAACCCAAGCCCATCACACCAGTTGCACACTGCATTAACCCACCATGTCACGTAACTCTTAATTAAAACAGGTGGTTTAAACAGCCTATAGTAATTGCCAATTACAGTCAGTAGGTGTATTTCAGCTGAGTTACACGCTGTGCCACATCGTGCAAACTGGAATAAACAGTAAAGGAAAAAAATGGGAATGTACCTTGGATTCTGGTGCAATAGTGCTCTATTAGACAGCCAAACACATGATAATGGATGTAACTGAGGCCTGTGATTGGAGGTAAATGTGCCCTTTTATCAGCAACATGTAGAAGATCACTTGCTAAGGCCGTCATGGCAAAATACAAGTTCAGCTGGGACTCTGGTGCAGTCATACACCCATACAAAGCCATCCACATAGTGATGTATGTAGAAAATGTTTGTTACAGCTTGTATGTGTGCACATACATCTTGCAAATACACCTATTGTAACAGTGACTCAGTAGCTATATCTGTTAAATGACATGCATACAGTACATTTTGCCATACACAGTCCTGGGTTCGAATCCAATGTTGTGCTGAATTTCAGTTACATTATTGTGAAGACAGCAATTAATGGATCACTAATGCACTCTTTATCTACACAAACCATTGCAAATTAAATAGCTGCTTTTCAGTGCATGAAGTTACAGGCCTGCAGGTAGGGACACATTTCACATATCCGTATAGCAGTAACAATATGTCACAGAGTACTCTGTTATTGACACAGTTGGCTAACATCCATACCTTAAACACATGCCTTAACTGGAGTGTAAAGGGTACCTTCTCCCTGGCACTGCATCTACAACAGGGCTGACAGAGATACACCTACAACTTGTTGTCCTCCAAAGTGTCCACACTCTCTGCCTATGTCTACTACCTGCAGCAGCAGCTGCAGCCTATGATACACACAGCTCTATGTAAAGGTTTCTGCTACAGAGTTACACTCTGTGACAATGTAGTCTGCTCACCCCAGTAATGTCCATCTCAACAGCTACGAAAGGGGCCCATGTCTACATGAAGGCCTTATATATTGCACAGTGGTTGCATGTCACTGGCTAATGATAGTGCAATGCAACTGCTTTAGCTGCAATTAGCATTTCAGAACTATAAATTGGTTTAGAGGAAATCACCTGCTGATGGGGAGCAAGTTTAAAAGACAGCAGCTGGCTATGGTGAACCATTCTGTATGAGACCTTACTCACACAGAGCATGCCTTTTTGAAACTTTATCAGACACACAGTTCAACAGAAGAGTACTGCATTCTAGCAGGTACTGTTTTTTGTGTATAACAGGATTCAGATGGGAGGATAGAGGAATGGGGCATAGGGATTACAGCAGTAAGCCAGTCATAGACCTGTGGTAATGACATGTCAGTGATACCCTGCTGAATTACACCTACAGGGGATGTACAATACATCAGGGTGACATTGTCTTTTGTCAGTGTGGCACACTGCTGTTGTCAGACTCCCCCTATATAGTGGTTGTTATAGCACACTGCTATTTGGCACTGTATGACATATTGTGTGGTTGGCCTTAGGGGACACACCACAGTGGACTGGAGTGTTAGGTGTATGATCATACAGCAGATGCTGTCATGGCACACAGGAATTACGTTGGTAATGGTACTATCTTGGTTGTATCCTCACACATAGTATATTGTCACACTGTAGGTTATGCCATGTGTGAGCAAACAGTGGATAGTGCCGGCCATTGTGTTCTTGCTGTATCTGTACATAGTGGATGTCTACATATCTGATCCTGTGATGTGTGGTCTCATTGTGTTCTCTTTCAGGAATAATGTACCACAGATGAAACCCACCCTTCACGGATGCAGAGAATGAGATAATCTTGCAAGGACTACAGCAGCAGCATGACATCCTATTATCCAAGGGGAGACATAATAGCGAACAGCTGGCTGCATTGTGGTCAGACCTTGTCCATGATGTTAATGCCAGGGGCCAGCAGGGCAGGACATATTATCAGGTTCACCACTGGACAGCCAATATGATTAATGCTGCACATTGACAGGCAGT
Organism: Protopterus annectens; assembly: GCF_019279795.1. NCBI lineage: Eukaryota > Metazoa > Chordata > Ceratodontiformes > Protopteridae > Protopterus > Protopterus annectens. The sequence continues at coordinate 528,305,053 of NC_056751.1, read as the reverse complement.
GGATATAGCCAGGGATTGTGCTGTCACCAGTGGATGGCCTGCAGTGGAACAGCAACTCTTGGCCACTAAGGAATTCCTGGCATACCTAGGCACAAGTAACAGCTCCCAGGCATTCATCACATTGTAGTTGAAAAGCTGATTATGCTGGCAGAATTTGTATCTGAAGATGAAAGGATATTCAAAGTAATAAAAAAAATAGATTTAAGCTATCTGAAACAAGTACCTGTAGTTTTGAACAGGGTTTTGTAGTGTTGAATATATAAACAGAATGGAGCAATGGTTAAAATTTTGGAGGCTGTATTTTGTAAAGATACTTCTCAATAAGTCAAATAATATATTATGTAGTTGTATTTTAGCAGGAAAGGGGGAAAATATCAGCAGAACATTAACTAAACGTGAGCAGTTTACTGTAGTCAACCAAAAAAAAAAAAAAGATGTGCTCAGCTAGCCGTTACCAAGAAGCACAATCCAAAAGACAAAAAACAGCTGAGTTATGGCCAAACCTTTATTAAAAACAACAAAGCTTTCAGATGAAATCCTTTGTCAGTGTGATAAGAACATACATTACTATCACATATTTAAACTAACAATCTAAGTTATATGACAACAAGGCGTCATATGACTATGATTGTTAGTTTAAATATGTGATAGTAATGTATGTTCTCATCACACTGACAAAGGATTTAATCTGAAAGCTTTGTTGTTTTTAATAAAAGTTTGGACGTAAGTCAACCTTTTTTTGTCTTTTGGAGCTTACTGTAGTCACAAGATTATTACAACAAAAATCTGTTATGCTGGTGTTATTGTGTTGCAGAAGGTACATTTTGAATCATTCTAGGATAGGTAACTGTCTTCAAAGAGAGAGAAAAGGCAATTATCCTCCTTTGCTCTTCAAATATTACATAAAAGCTTTGAGAACATAATTGTATGATGTAGATTAACATACTGGGTAACCACATTATATGAGAAGTTCAGTGACAATCTCCTGCAATACCCCAGAAATAAGTTGTAATTTGAAGAAGGTTGTTTACTGATGGCCGAAAAAGTGCATAATAAAATATCAGTGTAGAATGGAAAGAGCTGATATTAGAATACTGAATCCAATTTCTCATCAATTACATACCAGGGAAAGATTACTTATCTGTAAATATTAAAGTATTTCTATGTTATTAATCTATGTCAGGACAAGAAAAAGTGCTAGATTCTTCTTTCCATATGTGAATACTGGATTATTATTTTACAGACTATTGCAAGCCTAGTCAGTGATTAGAGGACATAGGCTCTGTGCTTTATAACTGTGAGATGAAGACCTTGTCAACTGAGCCAACCCTCATCTCATTCATATTTATTTTAGCTGTTGTTCAATGAAGGAGTTTTAACTTTTTGAGTAACAAAGTTAAAAGCTGAAAGGAAAATTTATTGAAAAACTTTCATTAAAGCTAATTCATTTAACGAAAAGAATATTAAAATCTATATATATTCAACAAGCATTAAACAGATGACATTGTGATCTGTAGTGAGAGTAGGGAACAGGTGGAGGAGACCCTGGAGAGGTGGAGATATGCTCTTCTAGAGAGAAGAGGAATGAAGGTCAGCAGGATTAAGACAGAATATATGTGTGTGAATGAGAGGGAGGATAGAGGAATGGTAAGGATGCAAGGAGTAGAGGTGGTGAAGGTGAATGAGTTTAAATACTTGGGATCAATAGTTCACCGTAATGGTGAGTGTGGAAGAGAGGTGAAGAAGAGAGTACAGGCAGGATGGAGTGGGTGGAGAAGAGTGTCAGGAGTGATTTGTGACAGACGAGTACCAGTAAGAGTGAAAGGGAAGGACTACAAGAGAGTAGTTAGACCAGCTATGTTATATGGGTTGGAGACAGTGGCATTAACAAAAAGGCAGGAGTTAGAGCTGGATGTGGCAGAGTTAAAGATGTTAAGATTTGCACTGGGTGTGACGAGGGTGGACAGGATCAGGAATAAGTATATTAAAGGGTCAGCCCAGGTTGGAAGGTTTGGAGACAAAGCCAGAGAGGCAAGATTACGTTGGTTTGGATATGTGCTGAGGAGGGATGCTGAGTATATTGGGAAAAAGATGCTAAGGATGAAGCTACCAGGTAACAGGAAAAGAGGAAGGCCTAAGATAAGGTTTATGGATGTGGTGAGAGAGGACATGCAGGTGGTTGGTGTGACAGAGCAAGATGCAGAGGACAGGAAGAAATGGAAACAGATGATCCGCTGTGGAGACCCCTAATGGGAAAAGCTGAAAGAAGATGATGATGATTCAACAAGCATTTTAATAACATATTTTGTCACATATTTTATAGTATTCTTTGGCAGAAAAGCACAGTGAATAACATGTAGAAAGAGCACAAAACAGAAAGATACTTTTCTGATTACATATTTTGAAATTTTTTAATTGTAATCTTATTTATTTACTCACAGGTACCACACAGATGTTTTTAGGTTATTCTTATTACTATAGTAATTAATGAAAAGTTTTGATTAATTGATATGAATGAGTTACAATAGTTCAATAAGTATGAATAACAGAGACATAGAGTGAGTTACAGCAAAGGCCACTGAAGACCCAGAGTATACATGCTAATAATAACGTTATATACAATACCAGTATGACACTTATCTGTATCCTGCATGGATCTGGCTTTAGTCATTGAAAAAGAATAAGTAGTGAATTAATAAACTATAACATGGCATAAGATGACAGCTGGTATTTGATCTTGAATGCATGATGTTCTCAGTCATCCAGAAAGAAATGAATTGCACAGAGCTAAGAGTGTAATTGTTGAAAATTATTATTTGCATGCTATTTAATGATATATATTATATTATATTATATTATACAATTCTATCTAATTCAATTGTACAAGTGACATTCTTTGGATATTGTATGTTTATATATTAAGTTTTATGTTATATATATTAGTACAGACAATACAAATTAGAAATTGTTATTATTTGAATGAGAATAACTTAATTGTGTACTGAATTTTTTAGTGTGACACATATAAATAACAAGTCATTTATTCAAATAGTAGAGAGGTATTGGTGTACATATTGGTGGGTAGGATAGTTTGGATAAATTCACTATTCAAGCTAGGAGTATTGGACATCATGAAGGTATTGAAAGTTCTGTTGTTTATCAGTGTCTAGTACAATCTTCATTATACAAATACATATCAATACTAAGTTTGCTAGATTTGTAATTCAAAATGAGCAGTTCAACAATGTTTTGAGTGGTTCAATGTCAATATTGAATTTGAGAATTATAAGGTTATTCATTTATTTTTCTGTTATTGTATTATATGGTATATTTAAAATGCATTTACATTAATATTAATGGACTAAATAATGGTTGCAAGAGAAATAGTTTAAATACATTTTTAAAGCTATTTACTTCTCAGATTCTTTTTGCAAGAAACACATCTGCTACAAGAAGATATACATAGATGTAATACTAAATCTTACACTGTATTAAATAGTTCAAAATATATTCAGAAAAATGGGGTTGGGGTTGTTATTCTATGAAGAAACTCTCTACCTATACCCAATATCTTAAATACATATAGTGATGACAAAGGCATGTTCTATTCACTATCAATAGAAATTAGAAGAAAATTGTATACTCTCATTAATGTGTACTGGATTCCAGGTATAGTTGTTAAAACAAACACCAATTAGACCATATTATACAACTCTCAAAATGTAGTATTGTTTTGGAAGGAGATCTTAATTGTATATTAAAAGATAAAGATTCTATTGCCATAAAGAAATAAAAAATACATCAACTTTTCTTTCTTCCTTTGAGGTTAATAAATAAAAATACCAGCTTCAGAAAAAGCATTAATACATTTTATAGATTTATTTGAAGTGAAAGATAGTAATGAATTCTCAGTCCCAGAATCTTTGTTTTACTCAATTTTCACATAGGCATGGTTCACAAGCAAGAACAGACAGAGTATATGTATCTAATAATTTAATTACTGGATTAAATAAAGTAAAAGTAGTGTTAAGTCCACTCTCAGATTATAACGCTATAACATTTGAAAGCATTAATAATAGTATTTCACTTAAGAGATTACCAGGTTACATAACTAATTTAAAAGATTTTAAAGAGTTGTTTAATAAAAAAATTCATACCTTTATTGAAATTAACTATACAGAGAATATATCTGAGATTTATGTATGGGATGCTTTAAAAGCATACTTAAATGGTAAAATAATGAATTGGTATTCCTTAAAGAAAAAAAAAAACATGGGTTAAAGATTTGATAGACTTACAAGAAAAGATTGATAAGCTAAACTTGACAATCAAAGTGGAAATGACAAAATGATGAAAGAAATTAATGCACTACAAAGTAATACTTAGAAATAATAAACCATAAAAACTATGATAAATTTAGTAAATATCAAATTAATTACTCTGTAAATCCAAAATCCATCCATAAATCATTTTCCAGATAATTTCTTATGAAATCCAATCACATTAAATAATTAATTCAGTTGATGGTAAAAAAGGTTATTGAAATAGAAAATATTGTAAAAGTATTTAAAACTAACTTTGATAAAATTAATCAATATAATGCAACAATAGATTCACAAGAAGTAATTAAAGTTTCATTAGAAAATATACTAAAAAGAAATTTACTGAAGACCAAATGAAATTGATTGACAAACAAATATTAATGTCTGAAGTTAAACATCACATTAATAAATTAGAACCTAATAGAGCTCTTGGTAATGATGGCATAATATCAGAACTTTATAAACGTATAACTAAAGAAGTCTCAAATATCTTGCATAAAGTTTTCTTAATAGTTAAAGATTCAACCAATGTCCCTCCATTGTGGAAATACATGCTTATTTCTCTGATTTTAAAGGCTGACAAGAATCTAGTAGAATGTTCTTCTTATAGACCAGTTTCACTATTAAATACTGATTACAAAATATTTATGGGTATACATGCTAATAGAATACAACAATTTCTTCCATATGTAAATAATGATCAAACTGGATTCATAAGCAATATAAATACTTATAAGATTAAAATAATAATAACCATTATTGATTATGCAAATAAAACAAAGAATAATTTAGCAATGATAAGTTTAGACATTAACAGTGCTTTTGACTAGCTTAATTGGAAATACCTATTCTTAGATTTAGAGGAATCTAATTTCGTACAGCTAATAAAATTCTTATATAAAAACTCTTATGCTTATATAACAGTAGGTTCATATATCTCAGAATCAATTTTGATTACTAAAGGAACTAAACAAGGTTATCCATTGTTGCTACTGCTTTTTACCCTAATTATTGAAACATTTGCAAATTGCTTAAGATCGAGATAAGATATCAACAGTATACAAATAGACAATGATTTAAATTCTAAAATACTATTATTTGCTGATGATATTCTTTTGACATTAAATGACAATAAAAGTAATATGATTGTAGATTTTAATGTCACAGAATCTTTTAAGGGAAAATCTGAGCTTACATTTAATGAAAATAAAACAAACAAAAAAATTACTTATAAATTCCAATACTCATAATATGGAAGAAAGATTTTTCTAAATATATTGTGAGGGATAAAAAAATTAACTATTTAGGGATAACTCTAAGAAAAAATATAAATGATATAATAAATTTAAATTATAACAATAGTTTAGTCATTATAAATAATATCATTAATAACTGCAGCTGGTGTTTTTTTACTATGGACGCTAGACATACATTAATAAAAAATATTATTTTACTAAACATTTATACATAATACAATCTTTATCACTTCCTCCTCCTAAAAATACAAGAGAGTTTAATTCTTTAATTCTCAGATTCCTTTGGCACCCCAATACATTTTGATTAGGTCTAAGTCATCACATAAGAAATTGGTTTTCTGGTGACATAGGATTACCAGATTTGGAATTCTTTATCATCAATTATAAAGACAATTTCTCTTAGGTCAAATAATAATTATAAGGCCACATGGAATGAGACACAAGAAAGCATTTGGCTATACTCTCTATATAGCTATTCTATATATACTATGGCTATATATATATATATATATATATATATATATATATATATATATATATATATATATATATATATATATATATATATATATATATATATATATATATATATATATATATATATATATATATACATATATATATACTGGTCTAGGACTATTCACTGAAAGCACATTTTACTGAAACACATTTGACTGTGCACAATTCACTGAAAGCTCAATTCACTGAAAAGACACATTTCACTGAAAGTTATATATGGCCTTTTCCCCACTGTAGAGTGACCCTGGAGTTAGAATATATAGTAAGGGGGTGTGTGGGGGGCACCTATTTTAAATATTTTGAATTATACACATGGATACTTGCAATTTCAATAAATTACTCTTTTCTAAACTTAATGCCCCCACACCCCCTTACTATATATTCTAACTCCAGGGTCGTACTACAGTGGGGAAAAGGACATTCAGTGAAATGTGTTTCAGTGAATTGTGTTTTCATTGAATTGTGCTTTCAGTGATTTGTGCACAATCATTTGACTTTCAGTGAAATGTGCTTTCAGTGAATAGTCCTAGATCCATATATACACACATCAAAATAGAATAGCAAATAATAACCTTCTTTCATTGCTAAAAGATTATAGCTTTGATAATCAGAATCAACTAACTAATTCCTCCTATATAGCTATGACAATAACTACCTTCAGAAAGTTTATCTACAAGAATACAAAATTTAAAAGATGTTTTTTTCTATTGTTTCCTATAGCATATACTCAAAGTAATATATGTACATTTAATTTGCCTATAATGATTACATTTAAGGAAAATAATGTGATATATTGGTTTCTGTTAATGGGTTGCAAACTGTAAAATGTGTAATAAAAATAATCTAAGAAAAGAAATGTGGTTAGATATTCAAAACTGTAGACATTTTGTAGAAAATAAAATTAGCTTAATGCAATCATCAGTAAAATATACAGTATCTAAATTTATTGAACTCTTAACAAGTTTAATCCATCAAAATATATCAGAAAAGGACTTTTATCTAAAATCTGTAATACCATTGAAAATACTACAAAATTTTATAATGAGAGTTACTGGGATTATTTCAAATCCATAAATAAGTATTATCCAAGTGAAGATAAAAAGTTTATATTATCATCTTCAAAACAAATTACCTCTTCATTAAAATGGAGATTATTTCCCTGGAAATTTATGCACAGACCTTTAACTACTCCACACATAATGGAAAATATTTTAAAAAAGCTTGATATGTTAATTACTTTGTTTAATTAATTAATTTCTATATACATATTAAGTGTAAACCATGATTAATTGTTAAGCGTTAAATATTTGAACAAAAAAACGAAAGATGGAGATCAAAAATGGTGTGTTGAAAACCTTGAAACACACACACAAAAAACAGAAAACAATAACTCAAGAAATAGGCTGGACACAGATTTTCCTGAATCTCAATCTTTATTGCTTGTGTCCATGAAGGATATTAGGGTAGTTGTAGTACTATAACCTGGTCTGAATCCATGTTGAGTTGGAGATAGGATGTGGTTAATAAGACAAAAATGCAGAAGTTGCATGTGTACACATTTTTCAAGGAGTTTAGAAATAGGACCTAATATGGCTATAGGTCGGTAGTTAGAGATATCAATCGAGTTTCCTCCTTTGTGAAGGGGCAGAATAAAAGCTCATTTCCAAAGTTTTGGTACATATGACTTTTGGATGGGTCTGTTGATTAGTATACTAATAGGGTGGGCATAGCTTCTGCCCCAAGTTTTAGATATTCATGGGGAAGTTTGTCAGCTGTGTTTAGCTTGAAAAGTAGTCTTTTTATAATAGAAGTTGGGATTGCAGTAAGTGTGAATGTGGGTGAGGGATTTATTGTTTTACATCTGTAAGTGAAATTGTGGAGGGAGGGGATTGAGAGAGATGTGATAGGGTGGCTATTAAAGTCAGATTTGCACTATAGTGGAGTTGTGGAAAATTAGCAGTGATGTTAGCTATAGAACTTATGAAGTGTGAGTTGAAGAGAGTGGCTATTTCTTCTAGTGTTTTGTCAGGGTGGGGACATGGGTTGGTTTTTGAACCAAAGCATAGAAGTGATCATATAGATGACCAGAATTTTTTGGGATTCTGCTTGTGGTTTGTTTGAAGTTTTAAATAATAGTCTTTTTTGTCTGTACATACTAGTCTTTTTATTTGGTTATGGAGCTGTTTGTATCTCAATATGTCTGAGTTTGTTTTTAAGTTTTTGCACTGTTTCCATGTTTTATTTCTAGTTTGTATTAGTTCTTTAGTTGGTTTTGTTAGCCATGAGGCATGGTTGATTTTTCACTCTTTTTACTCTAAGTGGTGCAAGACTGTTTAGTATTTCTAAAAAAGGTTGTGTTAAATTAATCTAGTGCATCATTAAGAGAAAGATATTTTAGGTTAGACCAGTTCATACTTTTTAATATATTGATGAAAGTGTGTGGGTTAAAATTGCTAAGATGCCTAACATTTGCAATTATGCTACTCGTGGAGGGAGGGTGCTCTTTGATGCAAAAAGGCTGAGAGCTGATCACTTATTTGAGTGTGCTGGCTGATGAGTATTTAGTAGGGTCTGACACCAGCATCCAGTCTAGGATACAGCCCTCCTTAATAGGCTCATAGGTTCATACTAGGCTATCTGCCCTAGGGCATTTATAAGCCTAGCCAGAGTGTGTTTGGCTTTCGCCACCCATTTTAAATGAATTTTGCTATGCCCTTTTTCGGGTTTAGTATACTGTGCCTCTGTCTAACAGTGACACAGAAGTGATACCCTGGGTAAACCTACTATCTCCCATCCACTCATCAAGATTCCTCTTGAAGAGAGTCAATGAGGGACTCTGCCTAACCTGGACTGGGATTTTATTCCAGAGTGAAGGGAGCCTCTGGGTTATGAATCTGTCCCTCCAGCATGTCCTATTTATTTCAGTGCTGAGGTTCAAGTCTCGCGAGTGTGTAGCTCGATGGGATTTGGATTTTCTGAGGTGCAGCATGTCCATTAATTCCGGGTTGGTCATGGCTTTATACGTCAGGCACAAATATCCTCTGAGCAGGCGGTATGACACTGAGTAGAGCTGGAGTTTCTTTAACTGGGCAGAATATGACATCTGTTTGAACTCTTTGATCCTCTTGGTGAGGTACTTTTGGGGTCTTTCCAGTTGCTGCAGGTGTCTGGTAAGGTACATCCCAAAAGGGGCATTGTACTCAATTATGGGCCTGATGAGGGATGAGTAAAGAGGCACGATGACCTCCCCTGATCTAGATGTGAATCCCTTCATGATTAGGTGGGCTATATAAAATGTTTTTCTAACCACTTTGGCCACGTGGTTGTCAAATGAGAGATTGCTATCAACTTGGGTCCCCAGGTCCCTAATTACTTCTTCCGTACTTAATGGATTACCACCTATGTGGTAATTTGTGGGAACTTTGTTTTTGCCAAAGGGGATGACTATACACTTTTTGGCGTTTAGCTTGAGGCCATGGCTCTGGCACCAATTGTCTGTTTCTATGAGGCCCTTTTGTAGGATGCTTGTGTCGGCTGGAGAGTCGATTATGGTGCCCAGTTTGCAGTCATCTGCGAACTTGGTCAGCCACAGTCCTTCTGTGTTAGCCTGTACCTCCGAGAAATATATACTGAACAAGAGAGTCCCGGGACTGAGCCTTGTGGGATGCCACTTGTAACTGGTTTGGAGTCTGACATGGCTCCAGCAATTCTAACCATGTGGGTTCTGTCCTTGAGCCAGTTTGCAACCCATCTAGTGACATAGGGGTTTATATTTAAGCTGGTGAGCTTATCTATAATGCCCGAGTGGGGTATTGTATCGAAGGCTTTTGCAAGGTCCAGGTAGGCTGTGTGGACCACCTTCCCCTTGTCAATGGCCTTGGTGACTGTTTCAAAGAAATCAACCAGGTTTAAGAGGCAGGATCTGCCCTTAACAAAGCCGAACTGGGTAGGATCCAGTGTCTGTAGGTCCCCAATATCTTTATTTATGAGGTCCATGATGATCCTTTCCATAGCTTTGCAGACCAAGCTAGTCAGGCTTATGGGGTGATAGATTCCAGGATCCGTTGAGGCACCACCTTTGTGGAGAGGGACCACTGTTGCTGTACGCCACTCTTTGGGTACATATCCTGTAGTAAGGCTGAGATTGAACAGTAGTTTTATGTTTGGGTTTAGTTCTTCTTGGAGTTCATGTAGGATGCAGCCTGGGACACCGTCTGGTCCCATTGATGCTGTGTTTTTTGCTTTGCGGAGGGTGGCATCTGAGATGTCAGAGGGGCAGCACTCTGCTGGGATAGATATTTGCCCTTTTAGTGGAGAAGGGGGGGAGAAGTTTGCGCTGAACCTGTCAGCTAGGATGTTGGCAATGTCTGTGGGTTCGGTGTATTTTTTGTCATTTTGGACTAATTCTTAGCATATCTGGGAATTCCCACCCAGGTTCCTAACATAACTAAAGAAAGCCTTGTGATTATCCTTAGTGTCCTGTGCAATTTTTCTCTTGAAGCTGGCCTTAGATGATTTTATGAGTGCCCATAGTTTTTTGCTAATACTGGTCAGAGATGCCTTCCCTTTTTGGGATTTTGCTCTATCATGTAGTAGCTTCCTCCTTCTATTGTATAGTTTGTTTATGGCTGGGGTCCACCAGACAGGACGCCTAACTTTGGAGGATTGGGTCTTGGTTTTATTTGGGATTGCATGATCCATGCATTCCTGAAGGTGTTCATAGAATGCGTTTATAAAGGATTCTGCGGTCTGGGCTGTATTTTCCACAGGCCCGGGGGCTTTAAAGGATTCCACCTCGGTTTTGAGGAGTGTGAAATTTGCTTTAGAGAAGTTTTTCACTGTGGTTTTCTGGGCAGGGGCTGGGGTCGGGATGTGATTATCTAGTGAGATTAGTTTATGGTCTGATCTTACCAGTGAGGGATACACTTCTGGTCTGGAGCATAGAGTCCCCATGTTGGTGATGATCAAGTCCAGTATGTTTTCCCCTCTTGTGGGAGTGGCAACAAGTTGTTCCATAGCATTTGAGTTTATAAATTCTAGGAACCTTCGGGCTAGGGTGTTGGAGCTAGAGTAATGCTCCCAGTCTATGTTAGGGTAGTTGAAGTCGCCCAATATAATGGTGTTTGGAGAGACCTTCATATTTTCCAGTGTTCTCAGGAAGGCCGAGTGGGGTTCCTTGGTTTGGGAGGGTGGTCTGTAGCAGGCTATAAACTGGAAGGCAGTTTTACCCACTGTTAGTTGCACATGGATAGTCTCTGATGCTTCGTGCTGTGCCACCAACCTGGAGGTGTGGGTATCTTTGACGAATATTGATACTCCCCCTCCTTTTGTGGTTTGGTCCAAGTTTTGGGGCCAAAAAACATGGTATGAGGTATAACCTGGTAGTGCTGGGGTGCTCTCAGGAGCCTTGAACCAGGTTTCTGTTACTGCAGAGATATCGATGTTCTCCATGCTAAGGAGAGTTTCGAGTGCGTGCATCTTGAGGTTTAGACATCTGGCGTTGAGTAGCATGACTCTTAGTTTCTTATCCCTTGTGATACCTATGGAGGTGGGTTTGTCTTTTGAGCCTTGCCTAAAAAAGCCACTAAGGGGGTGGCAAGAGCCTTTGCCAATATCCGAAAGCCCAGGGGTGACAGGTGCAAGCCGTCCCTAGCGAAGCATCGTGGCTTGTCGAGCATGTCATTCCAGGCAGACAGGCATTGGATCCCCTTTGAATGACACCAATACTTAAGCCAGTTGTTGAAATTTATCATCTTGTCTTCATATTGTGGCATAATTCTTGGTGAGGGTAAGATGCTACTCAAGGTCAGGGTCATACCGGCCTGGGCTACATGCTCAGAGAGCTCCTCTATGTCTCTTTTCATGCAGTCTAGGGAGGTACATCTCAGGTCATTCACACCAGCATGGACAATGACTGAGTCATATTTGTACTTGCCTTGGAGTGACCTGAGTGCTTGTGTTATGTGGCAGATCCTAGCGCCCGACAGGCAGCTCACTGTGACCTTCTCATTGTTCAGCCTGGTGAGAGGGACGTCAGTGTGCCTGACGATAGTCACCTATTACAAGTGTATCAGGTGTGTTGTTTAGCCTTAAGGGCTGTGACTGTTCGGCACACTGGCTTTGTGAGCTATGTGTTGCACGTGTTTTGTTTTGGGGTAGGGGTTGCTTGGGTGTCTGCTTTGGAGGTGTCTGCTGCTTAGGCAGATTTTTATTTAGAGCCTCCGAGTATGTTTTTCTGTGTTTATGTGTTTGGTTTGCTGTCGTGGTAGGTCTGTGTGAGACTGGAATTGTAGTGAGTGTGGTTTCCTTCTCCTCCTGACTGGTTACACCAGTACTGAGTTGAGCGAGCTTAGCCTCCAATTTGGCTATATGGTTGCATCTCTCACATGTGTTGGAATTTGTTGGGAGGAGGAGAGGGTTGTCTGTGTACATAAGGCAGTTGTAACATTGCCTCAAGATTCCCAGATTCACCAGCTGGACCAGAGAGGAGATTGACAACTGACCTTTGGACATGCTAGAATAGTATTAGGAATTCCTTTATAATTGAAAAAAGGGCCAATGGGGAACAAAGTACTCAAGGGGAGTTTGTGAGGGTGTAGTGCTTTTAATTTTTTAGTGCTGACTTATATAATTGCTTTAGTGGGCAAGTGCCAGGCTTTAGAGTGGGAATAGGGTGTTTATTATGAGAACTAGATCAGTTCTAAGGGAAAAAGTGAAGAGCAGACTTTGTGGAGCCGAGAATGGTTTAAACCCAATTAAGTGGCGCTGCCCGATGCTGCGCTATGCGCAAAATCGTGCAAAGCCGCGCTAAAGCGGGTTTTATACAGGGGACTTGAAAGAGCTAGAAATTGGCCCAAAACGGCCAATAGACTACCAGATTCTTGTGCTGGGAACACTCCTCCAGGGATAGATAGGCTGCTCCATGCTCCCCACTGCCACTGGTGAACAAAGAAGCCTCCCTTTATCCAAGAAAGGAAATGGGCAACACAGGAACTTTCCAAAAGTCCAGAATAAAGCAAAGCCTGTATTTGGACTACTCTAGGTCAGGAAAGACGGGAAACAAGGAACCATTTTTTTTTCTTTTTTGCAACAAACAGCAGGAAAATGCAATAAATATGTAACACAGGCTAGTGCACTTGGGTGTGTAGCCTCAACAGGTAAATGCAACAAACAGGACAAACTTTAAAAGTGCAGGTGCAAAAACAACTTTAAACAGTTTAAAACAGTTCAAGAAGCAGAAATACTTGCAGTTTACCTAGATTGGACTGTCGCCCGGGTAGTAGCAGGAAAACAAACACTTTTATCAGGTTAGCAGTCACTCTTTTAGCCTCTCTGCTGCTAGCACCACTCTGCAGGACCACAAGGAGCTTGGCTGAGTAGTAACAAGCGCAAAAACCGTGCCAAATTGGGTTTTATACAGGGGGACTGGAAAGAGCTAGAAATTGGCCCAAAACGGCCAATAGACTACCAGATTCTTGTGCTGGGAACACTCCTCCAGGGATAGATAGGCTGCTCCAAGCTTCCCACTGCCACTGGTGAACAAAGAAGCCTCCCTTTATCCAAGAAAGGAAATGGGCAACACAGGAACTTTCCAAAAGTCCAGAATACAGCAAAGCCTGTATTTGGACTACTCTAGGTCAGGAAAGATGGGAAACAAGGATAATTTTTTTTTTTTTTTTGCAACAAACAGCAGGAAAGTGCAATAAATATGTAACACAGGCTAGTGCACTTGAGTGTGTAGCCTCAACAGGTAAATACTACTGTTATATCATGTAGGAGAGGTGATAAGTTGGGTAAAATGAAATACGTTTATATTTTAGGTTGCGACTTTGGAATAAAAAATTAACCAGTTAATATTTACATCACCCAGAATGATAGTTTCATTTTTAATAGTGCTAGAGACCCAAGACAGTATATCTTCTAGAACTGGTGGGAATGTAAAGTACTATGATACATAGATTTTTTGACTTATTTATTTTTAGGAATGAGACCAGTAACTTGGTGTTAGTGAACTTAAGGATGATATCTTTATATGGGAATATATTATAGATGTTAGGGTAAAGTAGTGCTACACCACCTCCTTTTTTGTGAGTTCTATCAGTTCTTAATTCAATGTAACCTGGAGGGAGGATTTCTGGATCTGTTATGCTTAGTTTAAGCCAAGTCTTGGTGGTGGAAATATCTGGTTTATTGATAGCTATCCAGGAATGAAGGTCTGTGTTTTGTTGTGAATAATTTGTAAGTTTAGTGTTACAATATGTAGGCATTTATAACATTTACTTGAGTTGAACAGTGTAGGAAGGGTAGGGTATGTGGGACCTGGATTGGGGTAGATGTCTCCATGCAGGGATAAGATTGAGAATATGTAAGAGTGGAGAAATGAGAATTGTATTCCCAATGAGTAGTCAGTACAGAATAGATGGAAGGGGGAAGGAAGTTTTAAATAAAATAATGGATACACATTTTTGTTGAGAGAATATGTACTTTAGAGAACAGTAGTGGGGTAATTTGATAGACGTGAAGAGAGATTTCAGAATAGCTTTCAGATGGAGTTGATAGGAAGTTGGTTATAGATATTGGCTTTGTGATATATAAGGTAGAGTTGAGTGACAAATTATGTAGTAGTAGAATTATGATTAGTGTAACATGAAATAGGAAACGTATATGTGAAGTAGGGTAGACATGGTGGAAGATCAGGTCAATCTTTTATGGGTAGGGGTGTAAGTTGATCTACTAGGATATGATTGGTTAGCTGTAACTAGTGAGTGGAGTTAACGATATTTATGTTTAGACATATTGGGGTGGGTGAGATTTGGGGGTAGGCTAGGGAAGCAAAGTGAGCCTGATCCTGGATCCTGTTAGGAGCTGCCTCAGAAACAATCAGTAAGCTAAAATGCACTAGTGTGATGCTATACCATCTATTCTTAAATTAAACTGAAGAATTGGGAAGTTATGGCATGTAAAGACCTAAAAACTGTGAATACGTGTAGTAGAAAGTATGGAGACAGGAGATGAGTCGCTAAGTTGTTTAGACCATAAATGAGTGCTTGTGAAAATAAAGGGTCTATATTAGATCACCGAATGCTTAAAAAAGTGAATGGTGATTAATCTACCCTATGTAAGTGAAGGCTTACAATTGCAAACTGTCAGAACAGCATGTTTTTTCCTAGGAAAAAAAATGAAACACTTTACACATTACATCCCCCACACCTCCCCTACTTAAATATACCAACTATGAGACCGCACTACAGTGCCAAAAATGGCAAAGTAACATAGCGGCCAAGCAAATTCTTTCCCAGAGAAAGAATTCACTAAAAAGCCGCTTTGATATTTTGCCATTTCAGGCTTTTGAGTTCGACCAAGACGCATTTGAAAGAATGCATCTTTGGTCTTCTAATAGGGAACCAACATAATGTAGGCTTTAAAGTTTCAGGGCAGTATCTGAAAAATACAAACTAACATGAACAGAGCAGGGGTAATGGCTAAGAGCCATGAGAGAGTAAAGAGAGGGTTTACACTTAACATAACTGCTACAGCAAATAATAGGTTGTAGAACTATGAACTGTTACAGATAGGGTAGGTTACTGGTAGACTGGAAGACTATGGGGAGGGGTGGAGGATACCAAATCATCCCGGTGATATGGAGCAGGTGACTACAGTTAACAGAATTACAGGTAAGTACTGCTACATAAGGCACATACAATAAATTCAAATATGGGCAGGAACAGATCTACGGTTTAGGTAAACTTGCAGAAATCCAAAGGAGCTTGAATTTGCACTGTCAGGAAGCTTGTAGGGGTGAGAAAAAAACAGGCTTGTGACCTATGTAGAGGGGAGAGAGACAGAAGGGTAAGTGATTTCAGTGTATTCTATCAGATTTCTAATGCATTCCTAGTTGGAGAGAGAGAGAGAGAGAGAGTATTACAGAAAGATCAAAGAGTAGTAGTAGAGGTAAAAGTTGCTATGAAATGAGTGTTAGCAATAGGTAAACAGCTAAGAAGTGTAGGCAGACAGGAAAATAGCAAAGTGGTATATAGCCATGGTATGTAATGCTGGACAAAAACAAAAACAATTATATCAGCTGCAATTCAACAATCATTGATAAATATGCATTGGCAAGCTATTTTGTATACATAAAGTAGTATTCTGCATGCAATTTGCACCCAACTACATACACTAGCTAATAAAGATGTTTAACAAATCTGTATTTTAAGACATACCAACAGGAAAACATTCTCGGAGCAACTCTTACTAAGGTAGAAGTGAAGTTAGATAGAAAGTAAGGCAACTGGAGCAGTGCAAGTATATTGTTGCATAGAACAACCATAAATTTATCTAGCAGCTGTAAGGCATTAAATTCCTCAAGCTAAAGACTGAGATTGCATGAATAACATCACAGTTGTACAACAGAAATAATGTTCTATCTGTGGTTAGTAAGAAGTATTTAGTATGGGTAAAACATCCTAAAGTCAGACTTACACATCACTAATACGCAGGAAAGATACCCTAACACTTGGAGTAGAACAGGGAAAGATGGAGCAGAATGCTAGTCAGGGATTTTAAACTCCCAAGGCATGATGGGAGGTAGTGATCATCCATTCGATTTTTAAGTTGTTTCAACTGTAATTTAATAATCCTTACTGACATTTTGGCTTTGTTGTGTTCTGATGCGGATTCTCATTTAGTCTTATAGTCACCTTAGGCTGAATTTTTAAACTACAGCAATTGACTAATTATTTCTGTAGCACTAAGATTAAAACAAAAGGGATGCATTTTTGTATTCCCCACATTTTACATAATATTGTGATAGTAATTCTGTCTCGAGTGGGTAAGATCCTCAGCTATGTAGGTGTTGTTTTGGCTGCTGAACAAAAGTTTGATTCTTATACAGAATTTTTGATTAAAAATATTTTTATTGAATTAGCTGAGTTGCAAAAGATTAAATTATGTTAGAAGGATTCAAATTTTACTTATATTATCAGTTTTTATTATAATTTGCTCTGGTTGTGACAGATTTTTACTTAAAAACTTTACTTTTGTTACCATATGATTATAGATTTATGTCTAACACACCTTCACAAATACTCCATTGTCTGCTTTATTTTTGTGTGTTAAGCCCTTCTTGCCTGGTATAATTAAACATAACATTTCTGCTCTCTGGATGAAATGTTAAAATGAGGTTCCACCTGCTTGAAGTGTTGGTAGCTCAGGTGGAAGTAAATGATCCCATGGCTCCTACTAAAAGAATAAGGGGAATTCCCTGATGCCCTGGTCAAATTTCCCCTAATAGTATAAATACCACCTTAAATCTCTCCTGAAAAGAGGTTACTAGCCTAGTGGGACAAACCTGGACAACAAAAAATAAATAAAATAAATACATTTGTATTTGGGCATGCTAACTATATAGTATCTTTCACATTATATTGTTAATGTGTTCAAATCTTCTGTTAAGATTACTCATAATAATAATTATTTTTTTGTCCTGCATTACTTCCATTGTTAAGAAAACCAGGTCTCAATATTCATTAATTTTTAGAAATATTTTTTTGAAGCTGTCTGCTTGGGTATGTTCTTGTGAATGTTATATTTTAAGCAGTTATTCAATAAGTATTTTGTGTATCGAGTTATGTTGTTTTATGTAACTGCATTACTTTATATGCTTAGATTAATTGTTTCCAAGGTTAAATTAAGTGAAACGTATGAAGGTAGCACTCTGGTAAAATACAATGCAGACATGCAATGTAAGATCATTATTTATATATGAATTCAGTAAGCAGTAGTTCAAGGAGGTATCACTGAGGCACTACGAATCCATACTATAGACAACAATGTTTCGCTTGACATTGACTCTTCAGAATTTTAATGCAGTACATCATACACGCAATACATAAATAAAAGGCAAAGGAGAAGCAATGACATGACAAATTACTTTAAAAGTGAGTCTTGTGCTAATGATTTTAAGAAACTTTTTTGAGGTGTTTGCCATTTGATTCAAAGAACATTTATTGAAAATTATTTAATGAACATGTTTTGTTGTGATATCTATTGTTAACTTTCAGAATTTTTATAAAAATCTTTTAGCAAAAAAAGAGAGCATTTATTGATTTAGTCTTAACTGCACATGCAGTAAATAACAGTAAGCATTTAAATTAAAAGACTTTTTTGCCATTAAAACTGTACTGTTTGCCTGCACTTTATTAATGTGTCTGTAAAATGCATAATTCAAAAATTGCAAACATTTGATGAGCAGATTATTTATAAGGTATAGAAAAAATTCTTTACTTGTTCTATTCCATCAGTGAATACTTGCATTGCTTTTACTTTGTTAATAGAAGAGCAGTGCTGTGAAAGTATTCCTTCAATTTCTGGCCTTGGATCATAGATGTCATTACTAAGCATGAAGGAATAGGTGCTGCTGGGATCGATAGACAGGTTCTGTGAAATATAAGGCCACATTATCACAGGGGACATTAGTCCTATTACAAAGTAGATACGGTTCTGTGGGAGCAGTGATTTGAAATAGCTGACATACTTCTTTGCTGAAGATTTTGGCATAATGCAACTGGCGGTCTGTAGAGGAGGAAAAGAAAACAGTACAATTAGTCTAAATTATAATAATGCTGTACAAATCAACATTTTGAAAATATTAAAATAACACAGGCTTTCCTGATCTTCTTACTTAAAATTTGTGTATCATAAATAAGACAAGAATTCTCTGTATGGTCTAATATCTTCTCAGTCACAAAAAGAATGACAGAATGTAGCTTAGCAGTGACTCACCTAGAAAGTTTACAAACCTGCATTTCACCAACTGGACACAACCTGCCTGCAGCTATTGACTAGTTTCAAGAGTTACACCTTATTGTGCACCTTAGAATTAATCTGGGTCATCCTTAATCATGAAGTATGATTATGTACTTCTGATGTATTCTCTGTGGGCAGTGACTAAAAGTCCTGGGATTGTAAGAGTATTAATGTCCAGACACAAAAAAAGTTAAAGTGGAGATGAACACGCAGCTATGTGATAAGATCAAAGGAGTGTCTATTTTCACATACTATATATAATTGTACTGCGATACAAGATATATATACTGTAAACAATAATGACTTGCTACCTTTGACTGGGAGATGGCAACATACTGAAAGCTTTATATTTTGTTCACTGGTATAATGACCTTTGTCTTCATAACTTATAGTGCGCGTCATAGAGGGAGAGTGAATGAACCAATGTGTAGGGTTTAATGGGGTTTTACACCCTAACAAGGACCTCTAGAATTTTAATATTTTATAATTTTTGAAATAAATCTACTACAGAATTACAGAATGTTTTACATTTGTCCTGCAGGATATTTTTCTATGGTAGATAGACAAATGATATCATACAAACATTAGTTGAGAATTTGGAAGGACTGTATTTCCATATATTCATCAGAGCAGTATGAGATGAGCCATCTATGTAAGACCAAGAAGAAGAACATTTTGCAAAGGGAAAACAAGGATGGCATCAAAACTGTTTTTAATGGCTCCATAATGTAATTGCAAGACTCAGACATGTAAGCACAAAAATAAGTATGAGGGTTCAGGAGGATCACCATTTCCCTTTAAATTTGTTTTTTATAAGAAGCCAAGCCCTGCCCCTGCACCCACCTAATAAGAGGGGTAGCGTTCCCCCACCAAAACCTTTAATTACTATGAGACTGTCATACCTCAGGAAAAAGGGGCAATCTGAGAGATGGCAATCTTGGACTGTGTGTGTGTGTGTGTGTGTGTGTGTGTGTGTGTGTGTGTGTGTGTGTGTGTGTGTGTGTGTGTCTCCTTTTTTTCTTATTCAGTGTCACTGCTCCATAATTTGCACAAATGCTAATTGGATTATCAAGTGGTTGCTATTTTTAATGGAAGTGAGAGATAGTTTGAAAGGTAAAAGGGTGACATTTTTAGTATTAAAAAAGGCAACAGGAGATGTATGTATACTAATGAGGAAGAAAATTTGAAATAATGGAGAACACTGGCCCCTGCTAGTGTTTCCCCTAACAGCCAGACTGTTATGACAGCAGTATAGTTTGACAGCTTCTACATTATTTTGGTAGCTGTAGAAACTAGATGAGATTTTTTTCTTAGTCATTCATTTATAAGGGAGACTGGCATCACTTCAACTCCCACTTCCTTATAAATGGAATTAATCATCAGTCTATTCATCTGCTTATCTGCTACCTGTCTGCTAACACCTCAAGCTGTGAAGCTGTCTCTCTGAGTATATAGTTGCCTACCTACAGATGCGCCTACCTATCTACTTAAATTAAAATAATGCTAGATGTCATTAGGAAAATTATGCACATGTCCTATCTGTCTGTCTTTCAGTGAGTCTGTTTGCCTATCTAGATCTATTTACTTATCTGTCTTAAAATCATGTTGGTATAAGTGGATGAAAAAAATCCTAGGATGTTACTGACCAACAGACAATGTGATCGGTTCAAATAACCTCATCACTCGATAATCTGCGCCTGCACTTACAAAGGTCCTGTGGTCTGTATTATGGATAACAGTTTAAGGTATAAAAGGATACTAAAGATGACCATAAAATAGCATGATGTAATGGCTTAAGAGAAGGCATGAGATTCTGATGGGCTGCGCTGGTTAAAGAAAGAGATCTAAACAAGATTTACTTACTGTACAGGTCAACAGAAAGGTGGTAGATGCAAAAATCAGTTACGGCTTTAAATTATTGTTTGTTGGCATTTTCAGTGGAACAATCCATAAGGGTCATTGGATAATTATTTAAAACAACATTTTTACATGATAGTAAGTGACCTAGATTCCCCTTTTCTTGACTGGTAAGGCAATGTTTTTGGTAGGCTTGTTATTTCCTTGGTTGGGAGAACTAGTTCTGAACTTGATTACATTCAGTTAGTAAGGCTTGGAAATACAACATTCTTGATGCAGTTAGGATTTATGACACTTTAGAATACAGTTATTGCAGAACAGAATATGAAATATGTGGGTCAAACCATTTGTCTATTTGTTGGGAAGTTACTGAACCAATGGTGATGTCAAGTGTAAAAGATAATCTACTGACATTAAAATTCTATTAAGCTGATTATTTTGCTATTAATTGGGAATGAAGTAACTGTATGTGGCAGAAAGCTATGGAAGTTTAAGATATTTAAGCATGTTGTAATATTTATTCACAAATGTATCTATTATAGAAAGCTTTGTTCAAATGTCAAGTAATAGCAAATGTATTAATTAATCTGAAGAAAAGTGGTCAAGAAAACTTGAAAAGCTCAGAAAAAATAAGGCTAGTTGGTAGAGCTATAAAAGGATATCTAACATGGTTGGCAAAGCTAAGAATCAGGAGTTAAATTCAAGTTTGGGAGGCAGTTGAGCTCTACAAAAAATAAGTTCACGCTGGCAAGCTTTCCTGTTGATAACAGGAAAGCCCAGCAAAGCCATTTAAGTAGTTACAAGAAGGATCCCAGTTTGAATTTTAAATGTCATTAAACTTGGAGCTGTGATTACCAGTCAGATGCATTTGGTAGAGCTATTTAATGATACATTTTACCCTTATAAAATAAATGTTCCAGGTTATCTCTTTTTTAAATTTAATTGATGATAGAGAAATATATCCTACTTTAACACTGTGTTGTTGAAAAAGCATTAAGCAACATTAAGCCATAATCTGTGGCTGGGGTTGATGGCCTTAATGGTAATTTATGGAAAAAAAATGTTTATTTACTTTATATTGTGCACACTTGGGTTGATTCCAAAAGATTTGTTCTCATTGCTAGTCTTCCCGCATTCTGAAAGACTTGCTCACAGTAAAAGTGACTTACTTAGGTGTAAGACCAATCTATTAACAAGTTTATACTGGGGTCCAGATTCCAAAACACCTGGTCTCAGACTGCTTTCAATATAAGTGGCCACTTTCGCTGATAGCGATTCTTTTGGAATCAGGCCCATTGGTTATTTCAGCATAAATCAGAGGAATGATTTATTCCACATATATGGAAAACAGCTGTTGCTATTCCCTTATTTAGAGGAGGTAACAATTACAGACTGGTTAATTACTGTCCAATTAGTCTCACATATATTATAGACAAATGTTTTAAAAGAGTGATTTTTTTCCCTAATGACAGAGATGTTATGTACCACATTGTCTATCTTTCAGTGTATTTTTTCACATGGTAAATCATGTCAGACTATGTTTCTCTCAAAATGTATGGGAATCAGTGGATGTAGGCCTATCCGTAGATGGCCTTTGGGGATAACTCACTCTGTAACTAGGTGGATTTGTGGTTTGTTGACTGAGAGGTGCTTCAAGGGTGAAACTGAGGAAATTAATTCAAATGATAGGATGGCAACAGCTGATCTGGAAAAATAGTTTGGTGACAAGGTCTTTGGAGTTCCTCAGTAGGTAGAAAACTCATTTATGGTCTCTGCTGAGGCCCAGAGTTTGTGTCACACTAAACACTAAACATTGAATAGTTCTTGGGATGGGTGTGTAGAGAAGTTCCTACAAAATATGTCATGCATGCATAATAATGCCCTTCTAGCCTGCCACTATATACCAAAACAGTCATTTACAAAATAGATCACCTAGGTGTTCTTAAAAATATCTAAACTAGCCCTTGCTTTAGTACTCTTTGATAATCTCAAACATTCCCAGAGGTAGTTGTCTCTAAATGATCTATACATATATATATATATATATATATATATATATATATATATATATATATATATATATATATATGAAACTCTGTACAAATTCATATATTTTAATCTTCAATAATAGCTTAGTTGTTTACATCTATGGATGCCCTTGGCATATTTCCACTGTACTCTTTACAATGTACTCATGATAGTTTTTTATAAGGATTCCATAGTATTATTCCATACTAAAGTTTGGGTCTGATGTTACTTACAATGACTTCCTAGATTTTGTAATTTTTTATATACAGCTTACCCATATATCCCAGTCCTTAAATGAATCTGTAGTTACAATCACTGTCTACTGTATTAAATATTTACCACTCAATCTGTCTGCCAAATCGCATATGTTTAGTTTTTATATGTATCTATTAGCACATAAATGATGTGAATTTAAATGAGGAGGAAGTACTGAAGGAGTAAATAATTTATTGAAGATATGCCACAGAGATTTGAAGGATTACCACCAAGAATACAATAGTATCAGACAGGGGTTTATGCATATTGGATTATTTGCCATCATTTGATTTTTACTGAAGTTTCCAGAATGGTGCATATAGACTGTTTGGTGGCTGTAGATATACTGGTATATGAGACAGAATAAAGAGGGACCTTGGAAATTTGGGTCAGAAAATCCAATCTTAGATGAAAAGGTATGAAAAATTCAGTTTACAAAAGTTTGTTAGAACTTTTGAAGAAGGCTGTGTGTGTGTGTGTGTGTGTGTGTGTGTGTGTGTGTGTGTGTGTGTGTGTGCGCGCATGAATGCATGTGTATGATGATAATGGCTGATAGTGCAAGTTTATATGCATATCTGTGTCAGGACATTTGAAGAAGGCACCTTGTCATTCCAGTGGGATTCAGAGATATGATAAGATGATTTTAAGTATGCATAATACAACATGTGGGCAGGTCCCATATCTGACTAGGTTAGTTTGGTTATAGTCTGCATGCTGTTTGACTTTTTTTTCTGAATCTGAAATTTTTTTTCTGGGGTTGGGTATTTTCCTTTTGTTTTAATGGAGGCATTAATTATTTTTATCCTCTGGACCCAGTTTTTTGATAACTTCTTTCCTTTCTCTGGCTTACTCTTCCTTCAGAAATTTGTCATGAAGATAATACCATGTACAACGTAAATCTCATGTAACCATCATTGAACTTGTGGCCTCCACACTCTGGGCCAGTAATCAAGGAGCCTGAATCCTGACCACTGACACTGGGGAGGGACCTTCACTTGGAAAACAAACAAATACACCTAGTATTTCCAGATGCAGACATTTCTGTATCAAGCACAATTTCTTTAAGAGCACACAGCAAACACAGTCAGCCTAGGGCCTAGCTTTCTTTATAACCGTCTCCCTCCACGGCCCCCGATAAGGTGCCACACTATCATAGCTATAAGGCTAAGTCCTCAGCTGAGTGTCCAAGCCAAGTCCTCCAGCACCCTCTCTGTGTAACCAGTGTTTTGTTTCCTTGCTCCAAGTAGTTCACACACACACACACACACACACACACACACACACACACACACACACACACACACGCACACACACACACGGGAAAGGCTGTCACAGATTTACCTGCTGTGCCTCCTTCTGCCCAGACTATAAGGTAGTTATCACTGCCACCAAACACTACAATGTCAGCTATCTAATTCTCTGAAAGGATAACCAATTATACTGAGTGAAATTAATTTCAATACAAATGGTATTGTTGATCAAACAGCCAGGCTTCAGGTGTGGCCACAATGTCACCAATAGATATAAGTACTGTCAAAGGTTAATATATTCTCTAAATGACCAGCCACAATGAAAAGTTTAAATATATTTAATAATAAATAATAAAAGAACATCATCATCTCCTTTCGCCTTATCCCAGTTAGGGGTCACCACAACGGAACAACAGTCAGCTGAACGATTGGCAGTGGAGTTTTACAGTGCTGAGTTGCCAGCCCGGTGCTCAACCTTCCACAGCACACACACACACACCTAGGGCAAATTGAGAGTGTCCAATCCACCTTCAGCATGTCTTTGGGATGTGGCAGGAAACCGGACCACCCGGAGGAAACCCACGCGACCACAGACTCCACACAGAAGGCACCCCAGCCAAGAACTGAACCAGAGAACCTCTTGCTGTGAGGCAGCAATGCTAACCGCTGCACCACTGCGGCCACCCACAAATAATAAAAGAACATGAAAATACAAAATATCTATTTACTGTAAACACTAGAGTTTCATCCACAGGAAATATTAAAAATAACACAACCAGAAAGATTTACACAGTTACAGAAAAACAATACTTAACTGTTCTCACTATATTCTCCTTACTGATCTAGACAATTACTGTTCCTGCTTACATAATAGAGGAAGGCAAGATGAAGTAGGTGAGTGATCCTTCTATGTCAGGTTCCAAGAAACAAACTGCCCTGAGACTTCTGTCTCACCAAATATTAAAACATTTCTGTACAGAATGATATCGCATACATCTGGTCCTCTGACTTCTGGGTCCCATGCAAACACCCATTGCTAAAAAACTGCCAGGATTTAGCATATACATGTAAGGGTCTACTACCGGAGATTGAAATTACACTATTTCGAAATCCGGTAGCAGATGCCCACTAACGCGAAAGTGCACTTCACTGAAAGTGCACTTTCGCGAACACCACTAGAATGAACGGGTAATGTCATCCACTGTGGTGCAGTAGTCACGGACCTTAGGGTTAGAGCTTGGGTTAAGGATAGTGGATAGCCTTACTAGGTGTCCACTATCCTTAACCCAAGCTCTAACCCTAAGGTCCATGACTACCGCACCACAATGGAGGACATAGGTCCATGACTACTGCACCGTGGAGGACATACAATTTCCTCCACTGTGGTGCAGTAGTCATGGACCTTTGGGTTAGGGCTTGGGTTAAGGATAGTGAATAGCCCTACTAGCTATCCACTATCCATAACCCAAGACCTAACCTTAAAGTTCGTAACCGTTCGCTCAAGTGGTGTTCATGAAAGTGCACTTTCGGTGAAGTGCACTATCTCATTAGTGGGCATCTACTACCGGATTTCGAAATAGTGTAATTTTGATCTCCAGTAGTAGACCAACATGTAAATAAAGCACACACAAGAGCATTGATCAGATCTGGTGCAGCTTCTGGAAATCAGAAAATAATTTCAAAACTCTATTATGCCTACAGAGACTAACAAAGCATGCTTCTTACAGACATTGTGTCTCTGGCTTCATTCAAAACTGTGAGATAGCATCTTTATGGCCTAGGCCCAGTAAATTAATTTCTTACTATTTTCCACAGTTAGCTGGAGCTGAACTTATCATCTTCTCTTCCAGTATCATTTGTAAACATATATATATATATATATATATATATATATATATATATATATATATATATATATATATATATATATATATATAAAATTCAGTTACAATACAATCAGCACCCACTGTTAGTGCATTTTTAACAGGAGCAACTTTGCAAATACATTTTCAACACGAGCATCTGTACAAATAAGTTTGATATTCAGATAACATATAATTCTTTACTAAATTCCAGCTAGCTGTGTTGGCATATGTTATACATCCACTGCTCTACTTCTCCTGGCATATCTGGCAGTACCTCCTATCATCACATCTCTCCACACTTTGATGGCTCAAGCTAGTTTTTCAACTTTGCTTGAGTAGAATGTGCCTGTATGGGAATACATTAACCTATATCCTAGCTTGAGAGCCCATCTGCATTGGCATTGCTAACCCTACTATGGTGCTGGACTGTCATATCATATGCCTGCAACCCTAGGCTCCACCTTACTAACTTGGCATTTTGCTGGCTGGCTCAATGTGGCTATGTTAAGGGGTTGTGGTCTGTAACTACAGTTCATTTCCTTCCATACAGATAGAATTGAAGTTTCTGCAGTGCCCATACTATGGCTAAACATTCTTTTTCTACAGGTGCATAGCACTCCTTCCTAGGTTGGAGTCTATGGCTGAAATATATCACTTGGTGCTCTTCTCTCTCTGAGGAAACCTGGCTGAGTACAGCCCCCACCCCATGTTTCAAAGCATCATCCTGCACAACAAATTCTTTGCTGTAATCTGCACTGGCTAACACATGGGTTCCTCCCAAAATCCTTTAAGCTTTTGGAATGGCTGCTAATAGGCTATGGTCCACACTACCTTGTCTGGCCTGTTTTTCCTCATCAGGTCTGTGAGGTGAGCAGCTATTGCACTAAAATTGGGAACAAACTTTCTATAGTACCCCACTGTCCTCAAGAATGCCCTTACCTGCCTTTTAGTAATAGGGGCAAGCCACGTCTGAATGGCTTCCACTTTGGCAGGTTCTGGCCTGATTGTACCACTCTCCACTCAATGTCCCATGTGGAAGACCTCTGCCATGCCCACCTGACACTTACTGGGCTTAATGGTCAATCCTGCCCATTGCAGTCTGCCCAGGAGCTCCCTGACATGCTGAAGGTCTCATGCCAGGAATAGCTGTAAATGGAAATGACAATATCATTCAGGTAAGCAAAGGCATAATCTCCTGCTCCTGCTAGGACACAATCTACCAGCCTCTGGAATGTTGCTGGGGCATGTTTTATTCCAAAGGCCATCTTTGTGAAATTGTATAATCTGAAAGGAGTCACAAAGGCTGACCTCTCTCTAGTAGTGGGAGTCAAGGGCACCTGCCAGTAGCCCTTGCTCAGATCAATAGTGGTCAGATACTTAGCCCCATCCAGCTGCTCTAAGGCTTCATCTGTCCAGGGTAAGGGGTAAGCATCTGACTTTGTGTGACTATTTAGTTTCCTGTAGTCCACACAGAACCTGGTCCTACCATATTTCTTTGGTACCAGCTCTGTTGCGGAGGCCTAGGGACTGCTGTACACATGGATAATCCCCAGTTTCAACATTTCCTGTATCTCCTCTCTCAGAGTCCATCTGACTCATTCAGGGGGCTGCTTAATAGGCTTTTGTGGTCCTGTATCCACATGGTGCTGCACCAGGTACATTCACCCAGGTTTACCATTGAACATGCCCTCAAACTCCTGTAACACTGCTCAGATTTATTGAACCTGGGTAGGGGATAGCCACTGGGACATTGCTACCCCTTCCACTGAAATGTCAGTCTGAGCCCCACTGAGGAGATCAGTCACCAGATCCCCCCTCAGACTCCTCCTGCCATCCATTGCAAATACTCAGCACCAAGGCTTCCCTATCATGGTATGGTTTCGTCATGTTAACATGGTACAGTTTGTGCTCCTGCATCCTGCCTAGCAATTCTACCATGGAGAGAACATCACTGACCTTCCTTACCACTTTGAAGGGTCCCTCCCAAGCTGCATGTAACTTATTGTGTCTGACAGGAATGAGAACCATCACCTGCTGTCCCACAGCATACTCTTGGGCTTGAGCATTCTTGTTATACCAGACCATTTTCTGCTGTTGGGATCCTGCACGGTTCTCCTGTGCCAAGCCCGTGAGCTCTCTAAGCCTTATCAGGAAGTTTTGGGCATATACCATACCAGACTCCTTGTGGAATTCACACTCATACTCCCATTCATTACAAATCAAATCTAAAAGCCCCCTCATCCTATGTCCATAGAGCAACTCAAAGGGTGAAAAACCTGTGGATTCCTGGGGTACCTCTCTGTAAGCAAACAGATGGGTCAATCCCACTCTCTCATAAACTGGACTGCAAATGCCCATAGCATGGTCTTTAGTGTTGATAATAGAGGTGGTCTTTAGGTGCTTCACCCCACAGCACTTCCACAGACAAGCCAGCAGGTCTGACATGAAATTGACACCTCTGTCAGTATTTTTCTTGGGAAAGCTACCCTGCTGAAAATCTCTAACAAAGCATTTGCCACCTTCTCTGTCTCAATGGAGGACAGAGCCACTGTCTCAGGGTATCTAGCAGCATAATCTACTTATCATCATCTTTCAGCTGTTCCCATTAGGGGTCGCCACAGTGGATCATCTCTTTCCATTTCTTCCTATCCTCTGTATCTTGCTCTGTCACATCAACTGCCTGCATGTCCTCTCTCACCACGTCCATAAACCTTATCTTAGGTCTTCCTCTTTTCCTCTTACCTGGCAGCTCCATCCTTAGCATCTTTTTCCCAATATACCCATCATCCCTCCTCAGCACATGTCCAAACCAACGCAATCTCATTTCTCTTGCTTTGTCTCCAAACTGTCCAACATGAGCTGACCCTCTAATATACTGATTCCTAATCCTATCCATCCTAGTCACACCGAGTGCAAATCTTAACATCTTTAACTCTGCCACATTCAGCTCTTACTCCTGCCTTTTTGTCAGTGCCACTGTCTCCAACCCATATAACATAGCTGGTCTCACTACCCTCTTGTAGAACTTCCCTTTCACTCTTACTGGTACCTGTCTGTCACAAATCACTCCTGGCACTCTTCTCCACCCATTCCACCCTGCCTGTACTCTCTTCTTCACCTCTCTTCCACATTCACCATTACTCTGAACTGTTGATCCCAAGTACTTAAACTCGTCCACCTTTACCAACTCTACTCCCTGCATCCTTACCATTCCTCTACCCTCCCTCTCATTTACACACATATATTCTGTCTTAGCCCTGCTGACCTTCATTCCTCTGCTCTCTAGAGCATATCTCCACCTCTCCAGAGTCTCCTCAACCTCATTCCTACTCTCACTACAGATCACAATGTCATCTGCAAACATCATAGTTCACGGGGCCTCCTGTCTGATCTCATCTGTCAACCTGTCAATCACCACTGCAAATAAGAAAGGACTCAGAGCTGATACTTGATGTAATCCCACCTCCACCTTAAATGAATCTGTCACTCCCACTGCAGTCCTCACCACTGTCACACTACCCTCGTACATATCCTGTACCACTCTTACATACTTCTCTGCCACTCCCGACTTCCTCATACAATACCACAGCTCTTCTCTAGGCATCCTGTCATATGCTTTCTCCAAGTCTACAAAGACACAATGCAACTCCTTCTGACCTTCTCTGTATTTCTCCAATAACACTGTCAGAGCAAACATTGCATCTGTAGTGCTCTTGCCTGGCATGAAACCATACTGCTGATCACTAATCATCACCTCCCTTCTTAACGTAGCTTCTACTACTCTTTCTCATAACTTCAAGCTGTGACTGATCAATTTTATCCCTCTGTAGTTACTGCAGCTCTGCACATCACCCTTATTCTTAAAGATAGGTACCAAAACACTTTTTCTCCACTCCTCAGGCATCCTATGACTTTCCAAAATTTCATTAAACAATCTAGTTAAAAATTCCACTGCCATTTCTCCTAAGCACATCCGTGCTTCCATTGGGATGTCATCTGGGCCAACAGCCTTTCCATTCTTCATCCTCTTCATAGCTGTCCTTACTTCCTCCTTGCTAATCTGTTTCACTTCCTTATTCACTATCCCCACATCATCCAACCTTCTCTCTCTCTCATTCTCTTCATTCATCAGCCTGTCATAATACTCTTTCCATCTACTCAACACACTCTCCTCTCTTTTGAGTACCTTTCCCTCACTATCCTTTATCAACCTTACTTGCTGCACATCTTTCCCAGCTCTGTCCCTCTGTCTAGCCAATGGGTACAGGTCCTTTTCTCCCTCTTTAGTGTCCAATCTCTCATACAACTCTCCATACGCCTTTTCCTTAGCTTTCACCACCTCTCTCTTTGCCATACGCCTCATCTCCTTATACTCATGTCTACTTTCTTCATCTCTTTGACAATCCCACTTCTTCTTCGCCAGCCTCTTCCTCTGTATACTCTCCTGTACTTCCTCTTTCCACCACCAGGTCTCCTTGTTCTCCTTCCTCTGTCCAGATGTCACACCAAGCACCTTTCTAGCAGTCTCCCTTACTAGTTTTGCTGTAGTTACCCAGCTATTCGGTAACTCTCCACTGCCTCCCAGTGCCTGTCTTAACTCTTCCCTAAACTCCACTTCACAATCACCCTTTTTTAACTTCCACCATTTAATCCTTGGCACTGCTTTCACACTCCTCCTCCTCTTCTTGAACACCAATGTCATCCTACAGACCACTATTCTATGCTGCTTAACTACACTTTCCCCTGCCACCACTTTACAGTCTCTAATCTCCTTCAGACTGGCCCTCCTACATAGGATATAATCCACCTGTGCGCATCTTCCTCCACTCTTGTACATCACCCTATGCTCCTCCCTCTTCTTAAAATACGTACTCACCACAGCCATGTCCATCCTTTTTGCAAAATCCACAATCATCTGACCTTCTGCATTCCTCTCCTTAACACCATACCTACCCATCACTTCCTCATCCCCTCTGTTCACTTCACTAACATGCCCATTAAAGTCCGCTCCAATCACTAGTCTCTCAGCCTTGGGTACATTCACCACAACTTCATCCAACTCACTCCAAAATTTCTCTTTCTCATCCATCGCACACCCAACTTGTGGAGCATATGCACTAACAACATTCATCATTACACCATCAATTTTGAGCTTCATAAACATCACTCTGTCAGACACTCTCTTCACGTCTAAAACACTCTTGGCATATTGTTCCTTTAGTATAACCCCTACCCCATTTCTCCTGCCATCCACACCATGATAGAACAATTTGAACCTGTTTCCTAAACACCTGGCCTTACTTCCCTTCCATCTGGTCTCTTGCACGCACAATATATCAACCTTCCTTCTCTCCATCATATCAGCTAGCTCTCTTCCTATACCAGTCATACTGCCAACATTCAAAGTTCCTACCCTCACTGCTACACTCCTAACCTTCCTCCTCTCTTCCTGCCTTCGGGCATGCCTTCACCCTCCTCTTCTCCTTCGGCCAACAGTAGCCCAATTCGGTAACTCTCCACTGCCTCCCAGTGCCTGTCTTAACTCTTCCCTAAACTCCACTTCACAATCACCCTTTTTTAACTTCCACCATTTAATCCTTGGCACTGCTTTCACACTCCTCCTCCTCTTCTTGATCACCAATGTCATCCCACAGACCACCATTCTATGCTGCTTAACTACACTTTCCCCTGCCACCACTTTACAGTCTCCAATCTCCTTCAGACTGGCCCTCCTACATAGGATATAGTACACCTGTGTGCATCTTCCTCCACTCTTGTACGTCACCCTATGCTCCTCCCTCTTCTTAAAATATGTATTCACCACAGCCATGTCCATCCTTTTCACAAAATCCACAATCATCTGACCTTCTGCATTCCTCTCCTTAACACCATACCTATCCATCACTTCCTCATCCCCTCTGTTCACTTCACCAACATGCCCATTAAAGTCCGCTCCAATCACTAGTTTCTCACCCTTGGGTACACTCACCACAACTTCATCCACCTCACTCCAAAATTTCTCCTTCTCATCCATCCATCGCACACCCAACTTGTGGAGCATATGCACTAACAACATTCATCATTACACCATCAGTTTTGAGCTTCATAAACATCACTCTGTCAGACACTCTCTTCACGTCTAAAACACTCTTGGCATATTGTTCCTTTAGTATAACCCCTACCCCATTTCTCCTGTCATCCACACCATGATAGAACAATTTGAACCCGTTTCCTAAACACCAGGCTTTACTTCCCTTCCATCTGGTCTCTTGCACGCACAATATATCAACCTTCCTTCTCTCCATCATGTCAGCTAGCTCTCTTCCTATACCAGTCATACTGCCAACATTCAAAGTTCCTACCCTCACTGCTACAATCCTAACCTTCCTCCTCTCTTCCTGCCTTCGGGCATGCCTTCGCCCTCCTCTTCTCCTTCGGCCAACAGTAGCCCAAATTCCGCCAGCACCCTGTTGGCTAACGGTACTGGTGGCGGTTGTTGTTAACACGGGCCTCGACTGATCAGGTATGGAAATATGAAATTTTTGTGCCATAAGTGATGTGGCAGAAATTTTACGCCAGATGCCCTTCCTGACGCAACCCTCCCCATTTATCTGGGCTTGGGACCGGCACAAAGTAATGCACTGGCTTGCATACTCTACTAACAACAGGATATAGTTCTTCCCTGTGGAACTTGGGGTACTCAGATGCCCCACAATATCCATAGATACCCTCTGAAATGGCTCCTCAATCTCATGCAAAGGCATCAAAGGAGCTTTGACCTTGTCTCCTGCCTTGCGTACTTTTTGGCAGTGCTCACGGATCCTGAAGTACATTGTTACATCCCTTGCAGTCCCAGGCCAATAAATGTTCTGCAGTGTATGTCTCTTGGTATGCTTTATGCTCATATGACCTGCAAAAGGAATGTGATGGGCTATGGCTAAAAGTGCCAGACAGTAAGCTCTAGGCACTACCAACTGCTGTATTACCTCACCCTCTAGCCCTCTCTCAGGGGTCCATGCTCTGTACAGTAACTCTTTGTTAGAGCTAGCTGTGCTGGTATTTTTTACACATACACTGCCCTACTTCTCCTGGCATAGCTGGCAGTACTTCCTATCATCACAGAACTCATAGATTTTTATTGCACTAGCTCTCACACTTGCCAAAGTACCCTTTGTTTAAAATGACCCAAACTCTTTTGTAAGTTTTTATCTCTTATACAACTTAACTCATTATATGCGAGTGACGCCTCCAGGTGCATCTGCGGTTAACTCCTACTGATGCATCTAGGAGTCAAATATTGCTTGCTCATATTTGCATCAATAATTCCAAAACTATGCTATGTACAAGGTTTAAAATGTTTCATCCTAAAGCTTACACAATGGCAAACTCAACTGCATTACTATTTGACCTCTGTCCAGTGCAGATATTAATTGTTTTTATGATATTAATTTATATAGATATAATTATGACATTTTTCTAAATATCTCAACAAACAGAGCCCTTTAGCTTCATATGAAAGCTGTTAGCAAGATGGATAAAATGTTGCTGACAGTATGTATGTAATTTGAGTGGCTGCTGAGATATTGTAAGTTGTTTACAAAAAAACTACAACTATAACATTTACTGTGTTTACTGTGACTTATAAAATTTGGTTTAAGACCTAGAACCTAAAGAATACTACCACTATAAAAATAGTTTGTGCTGAAGATTTTGCAATTTATACTTCTTTCAGAACCTCTATGGTTCCAGAGATCTGAACATTTGTTTGAAATGTGAGGACATCATTTGATTCTGTCAAAAGGCTTAGGCTCTGCCCATTGGAAGTTACAGTGTAAACTTCCTGAGCTCCATTGGAGTGAATGAGTTAATTTGCATGAGGGTGGTACAGTGGCAGAAAAAAACATATTATTACTAGATGGAGGCAGAGGGTACTGTCTTCAATGAACAGAATAGAATATAATCTTGTAAGATTTGTGATAATTGTATCCAGTGTACTAAAATTTTTTCATCACCAGTTTTTTACATGCAATACCAACAGGAATTTTGAAATAAGCAAACGCATTACATGTAGTACTTGACAGTCAATGTGTATTATACAATTCATCTTTAGATCCTTTACAAAGGGCAAACCTCTCAAATGTTTAAGGAGAAAATTAGTTCACATGCTAATGGCATTAGATGTAATAGGGAGAGGAGTGCCTTATCTAAGCATCACAACGTCTAACCTCAGGCTATATTTATGTTTATTGGAGTAGACAAGGGCAATACAGAATATTAATAGCATGACTGATTTATGTGGGATACGGAACAGCAGAAAAGATTCTAGATTAGTAACAGTACAACACTGTTTGCTTCTGGTTAGAAGGAACAAATGCTACATATCTTCTATGTGGCTACACACTGAAATGTTGGCACTCATAAAGCTGACTGAAAAAAATCCATTAAAAATACAGGAGAAGAGTGAGTCTTGAATATCACGCTTCTCCTTTAAAGTTTTTTTTTTGCAGGGGGGCAATTACCTCACACCCCCTGAACTTATATATACCAAGTCCAAGATCACCATACCTCAAAGAAAAAGGACTGTTCCAAGAAATAGCAATTTAACACTTGGTATATGAAAGTCTGATTTTTTTTTCAACCATTTAGTGTCAGCATTTTGGGACTCATTAACGTGGGTCGTGACATTTAAAATGGTTATCCTTCTATGTGCTTGTGGTCATTATGAAATATATAAATGTAATTACCAAAATCTGATATATTAATGATTATATAACATTATATTAATCTCTGAGTATTGGATTATAATATAGTAGAGGGCCCATAGCCTCTAACACCTCTTTACAATTATTTCTGTTAGGACTGGATTAATACCATTTATTATGATTTATTTCATAATTTTTCATATGTTATATTTTTGTATTGTGATTTTTTTCTCAACTTGGATACTTGACTATCTGCTGAATATGAGTATTATGACAATCAGGTAGTATACAGTTTAAGTTTTTTTTTTCTTAATTTGGAATAGTGATGATGTCAAGAATCATGTTACCTTTGTTTACATTTAAACATTGCTTGTGAGCAACATGTTTTCATTATAGCAATTAAACCTTAAAGTGAAATGGCCTGTAATTTTAGTTGCTGCTAATAAAGCTTATGTTATCCCTCACTACTATGTTGTGTGGACTAATATTAATTTATTTATTTTTTATCCTTTGTTGACCAGGTTAGTCCCACTAGGCTAGTACCCTATTTTGAGGTGAGGCCAGAGGTGGTATTTGTACTACTAGAAGAACTTTGGCCAGGGTAACAGGGAACTTCCCCTACTCATCATTGCTGTGAGTGGGATACATTTTGCATGAACACTTCCTGTTTCCATTCCAGTCACAGAGGTGGAATGGAGAACTATGGAGGCAGGTGGAGAGAGAAGGAGATAATGCAGTGGTGAGAGAAATGTAGGAGAATGTGACTATCGAGATTGGAGAATATGTGCAGGACTTTAAGGAGATGTTTCAAAGAAATCTGTTTGACATAGAGGAGTCATCTAATTACCGATGTAAAATAACAAACATTCACTTTGGAGGGTTGTAGGATGATTTATTTCAAGGATTGGTGGTCGCCTTGGGGACATTATGGAGAAAATGCAAAAAGAGGATGGAGAGAAAATCCCGAAGAATAGTGGTGAGATGGAAAAGAAAACATATGCAGAGAAAATAAGAGAAGGCAAAAGGATAGTAGCAGAAAGGAAGGCAGAAGAAAATGGGAACTAGAAGTACATGGTAAGGATTCAAAGTAAAGAAGACAAAGAAGTGGGCATGTATGTACTATGGGACAATTTAATAGCTCCTTTGAGTGTAAAAGCACATGAGGTAAGACTATTTATTCTAATTAACACAGAGACATTTTGTGACACTATAATTGATACTGTTTTTTCAATGGAAAATTTTCTTGGAGAATATGAAAAAAAGAAAGATTGTAATCTATGGAATCTTTATGTGATAGAAACATTTAACAGGGCAGCAAAAAATAAATATTCATATACAATTTCAAACAGAGGTGGAAAGAGAGACTTTGAAAAGACATTAGAAAACTTCTTGTAAGGAAGTATGGGGCATTGCAACAGTTTATGATAAAAAGAGTTTATGGACTGATGGATGGGATTGTAATATTGTGTTAAAACAGATAAAGAAAAAAATATACATATATCAAGCATGATAAATGTAGAGAGAAACAGGTGACAACCCAAAACATGTTTTTTTTTATTGTGGAAAAGTACATTTGATAAGTAAGTGTGAATATTTGTGTGGAAATTGGACATGATGCAAAAATGTGAATTAAAATGCTATAAATGTAAACAAAATGTAACATTTATGGATGGATTTTAAAAATGAAAAAAAACATAAGAAAAAAGAAAGAGAAGAAAATGAACAAAGAAGACATTTTAGAAATAGTAGAAATAGAAGAGAAATTAGGTGAGAAAAAATAAAGAAGACACAGAAGAAGGCTCTGAAATAAGTGATAAAAAAGGCATAAAATGGGAGGTAGTAAAAGAAAAAAAGAATTATATTGGTAAAAGGGTAAATGAAAAAAAAAATTAAAAGGATAAGTAGAAAAGAAAAAAGAAAGGAAATTGATGGAAAATAATATATGTAGCTAATGAGGGAGGGTTGGTTCAATAGTTAACATGTTTAACTCACAGCCACAAGGTACAGTGTTTGATTCTCACCTTTGGAAGGGAAATTTTCTAGGTATAGAATGACCTATTGAGGAAACTAGCCTAGCAATTAGCTATAAATGTCTGAATTCACAAATCTAAAGAAAACAGAAATACAACTTTTAGCGTGGTTTCTGTAAATGTGAATAGTATTAAGAATATATTAAGAAAAATAGGGATTTTGGAGTGGTGTAATACATGTGATATAGATGTAATTATATTAGAAGACACGTGATTTTTAACAAATGAAGAAATATTACAAATAGAGAAACTATGGGGATGAAAAATAATCTGGAATTTGGGAAATGAGAAATGTTCTGGAATAGCCACATTCTGTAGAAATACAGTAAATATATTAAATGTAACTTTACCAAACATGGGAAGATTAACCATTATAGATTTAAAATGGAAATAACAAGTATATAGAATTATAACACTATATGCTTATACTAATAGTAAATGAAGGGAATGCATATTTCATCAGACTTTAGGCTATGAAGTGATAAATGTGAATATTATAATAAAAAAAGACTTTGTGATTTAAGAGGCAAGTGTAAAAAGAAAGAAAATGATATAAGAAAAATGTTAGAAGTTATAAGATGTGGTCATTTAAAACTATGGGACAAAAATCTATGAAAAGGGTATGTATAGATATGAAATAGATTATTTTACAGTATCAGAAGTTTTAGTTATAGTAAAACCATGAGAAAACGTAACAGATTGGAAAATTAAAGCTAGAAAAATAAAAAGCAAATGGTTTAATCAGAAAGTAGAAGTAGTAAAAGGAAATATGTCATACAAAAGGAAAAGTGATAGAATATGTTTATGTTGTCAAGGAGAAGAACTAATAAACGTGTGTTGCTGAAATGTAAAAGAGTGCAAAAGTTATGGGGAAACTATATAAAGAAGATTTTTTCAAAGATATAAAAGAAATGGATAAAATAAACATGGATATGATTAAATATCAATTTAAGAATAGAAGTGAAGAATATATTAAAAGAATAGATAAAAAAGTTATTTTATGTCATCTGCATTATATGGAATAAAACAATAAGTGAAATTATGTTTAATGGTAAATGAGTTTTAGCAACAATATTAAGTAAATCAGATGGTGGTTATGAAAAAAGGAGTGGAGGTCTAATATGGATGAAAATTTAGTATGATTGTAAGGAAAATTTGTAAATATTTGTAAATATGTAAACCTGTTATAAATAAAAGTTATTTTTATATATAAATAAACGACCCTACTCTTTTTGATAGGTGCTGTGGGATCTTTTATATCCACCCGAGCTAGCACCAGCTCAGACGGAGTCTAAGTTTAATGTTTCATCCAAAGGAAAGCATACTCAGGAGTGCAACAGCCCCTTTATTTTGCACTGCAGTGTCAGAGATTGAGCTACCCGGTGTTAGGAATAGAACCAACAGCCTTCTGTGCCAAAAGCTAGGGTGCTACCTATTGTACCACTTCAACTGTTAATCCTTAAAGTATTATACAAATATAACGTTTTCTGGCTGATACTCCTTGAAATCAAGAAAAAAGAGCCATGAACTGTAGAAAACTTCATTTAAGACTTCAGAGTAATCAAAAGTTGTATAAAAATCTATAATTGTTTATTGAAAATAAAATATGTTAAATGAATGAGCATGCTCACCCTTAATTGGTCTTCATCAGATCAGATCCTTGTACATAACTTATATATGCATACACACATTGGCTCTAGATGATTGCCACTGTTATATTGACACCCTGACCCCTTGAGCTAAAAATGCTAAAAAGGGGTTGTGGATGGGTGGATGCATGGATGGATAGATGGGTGGGTGGACAGATGGATGTATATTCATATATATGTATACATACGTACACACACTTTTAAAGAATGAAAGTTCACTACTTCGAACTTCAAAAGTACACCCACACTAATGCGAAAGTGCACTTTCACGAAAGTGCACTTTACCAAACCCGCTAGACTGAATGGGCTAGCAGTCACGGACCTTAGGGTTAGGGCATGGGTTAGAGTAAGGGGATAGTTATTAGGGCTGTCCCCTTAGCTTGACCTGTGCCCTAACCCTAAGGTCCGTGACTATCGTACCACAGTGGAAGACATTCCAAATCAGGCTATGTACTCCACTGTGGTGCGATAGTCATGGACCTCAGGGTTAGGGCACAGGTTAGGGTAAGGGAATAGTTAGTAGGGCTATCCCCTTACCTTGATCTGTGCCCTAACCCTAAGATCCGTGACTATCGCACCACAGTGGAGGACATAGCCCATTTTTCAATGTCCTCCATTGTGGTGCGGTAGATTTGGTCTAGTGAGCTTAAGCGAAACTTCACTTTCATTAAAGTGCACTTTCGCTTAAGTGGGGATGTACTTTCCCATTTCATAAAAGTGAATTTTCATTGTAGGAAAGTACACCCGTGTGTGTATGTATGTATGTATATATATATATATATATATATATATATATATATATATATCTATATGTGTGGGCACATTTGTGCATGCACACACATGAACACATATAAAATATATATAAAAAAGGCAGGTGCTAGTGCTACTAAGAACATTTCTGCAAGATTGTCTCTTTATTGACATTTGATTACCTGGAAAGTCTGACTGGGTAAGTGCTCATTTTCAGTGGAGACCCAGGCAGAAAAGCTCCCAAATATTACAAACATTAAAGAGCAGTAATATTACAATATTCAAAAATGATACAAAACATCTACAATTTAAATAATGATTCCAAATTAGACATAATGTGTAAACATTGGTTAAGAATATATACAACTTACATGACGATTTAATATTTAGAGAAATTTTAACCATTTTATAGAGAAAATAAGGGTAACTTAGTATAATACAAACAGGAATTGCAGTATGAATTGAGAGAATTAACAGGGTTATGGTATATTTAGAAATATGGAAGTGAGTGATTAAAGGAGTAACCAGTGTGAGGTATGATTGGGTACTTGTTCATATTTAGGGATATAGTTTATCCTAGAGCTGAGCAAAAATAGAGCCAAATTTTGTCTAGTAAGTCTTACAGAATGGTTTAAATGGACTGGAGGGAGGGTATTGATCTGATAAATACAGGTAAAGAGTTCCAGGCCTTGGCATCTTGGTACGAGTGCAGACAGTGCTTAACATATTTTATATGTTTGTGGCCCAAGAGAAGATGCTGTTCATTGGATTGGAGCATAGTTGTGTAGAATGGTATTTAGTTCTATATATGCAAATGGAGTCTGGTTAATTTTATAGGTTATAAGAAGCTGTGTCTGTGGTAGATGATGGAGAAGTTCTAGCCAATTTAGTCTTCTTAGTGCTATACAGTGATGGGTTCTGAAAGGGGTATTTGCTGTAAATTTAGACACTATTACTGCATTGTTCAAGTTTTGATTTTTGTTAATACCTTGAGGTTAGTAAGGATTGGGAGCACCATAAAGTAGTGAGGGTAAGAGGTAAGCATTGGTAAGCGTAGTTTCAATTGCTATGGTGAGAACATTTTTGCTCTGTAAAACATCCTTAGTGAGCGTGATTTTTTTATGCAGTTTTGTATATACAGGTTGAATTGAAGATTATCACCCTCTACCATTCCCAATAATTTGTCAAAAGAAATTACTTCAATTACCTTATTATTAAGAGAGAGGATTTTACATTTTTTCATCATGGAAATATCAGCATTCAAAATGCAGAGTACCAACAAGCTGGGGGGGAAAAAACAGATGAGAACAACGAACTTTGAAAATCACTCTTCTCCTTTAAACCTCTTTTTGCAGGAGGGTAAGCCCTCCATGCACCCCCTCAACTTATATATACTAACTCTGAGATTAACAGACCTCAGAGAAAATGGAATATTCTGAGAAATGGCATTTTGGACTTAGTATATGTAAGTTAATTATTTCACAAATTCTGTTGGCATGTTTTAGGGCTCACTCTAGTGAGTGCCAACATTTCAAAAGGTTGCAAAGAGGGATTTCGGGGAAAAAAAATAGTTTTTTGTTTTGTGGTGGTGGGGGGGCTCAGCATGTGAAACAAAATATAGATTTGAAAAAATCCTGTAAATGGAAGACAAAAGTTAAAAATTTACTTTTCAACAAAGTTTTCTTCAGAAAAATCCTTAAAGATAAAACAGCAATCTGTAACTGACCTAAAGTGAATTTTGCCTTTTAAACTGTCTTTGAATAAGATGTGCAGTTTAATTGTCAATGTAACCATAATTTCCATTTTGCAGTATGTTTTCATAGCACATTTTTGCTTTGTTTTATATAAAATTCAGCCACTCTAAGATCTGATCTACTAGAGAGTACTGGATAAGGCAACTAAAATGTTGTAATGTATTATTAGTGGAAAGTCCACATTTCTAGAAGTTATTTATATTGCCATATCAACAATGCTGTATCTGTCTTATCTGTCTTCAGAGGTATATCCAAAATTAGATGTTATAATGATTTAAAACATTCAGAAGCAGTTTTCAAAGATAACAATGTCCTTTGGTTTCAATGGTCAACACAACAAGTTGCCAGGAAGCTGATTATGGAGCAACAGAGAGAAGGAAACTCAGAAACAGCAGAGACAGAAAACTAAATGCAGTGCTGACAACAGGGCAGCCATAAAACAAGGAACTCCAGGAGCAAAAACAGACATAAGGAGGACATTTTCCAACTAAATATCTATATGTAACTGTAAACTAGCTTGGAAACTAAACCCCACTGGACTGTGAATTCCATGATTGAAGTATCTATAATTGCATAAGCCCAGATTCACTGGTATGTAAAAATATCAGACTGTGATTTTAAGTTAGTTTGCATCTGAGAGCATAATAAGTGAAGGTCAGTGATAGTTCATGGTACTGCATTGTTGGGATGCAACCTTCTGAAATAAAGAGGTAACATTTGTTTTATTTTATTTTTTTTACAAATAGCTGACTTTCCCATTTCAGGCACTCAAAACTGTGCATTGCCCTGTGATTCTATGAAAAACAAAAATGTAGAATTATTTGGTTAGATTATCATCATTTCCTTTGGGCTACTAAATGAAGCAATGAGCAGCCTTTCCTATTGGTTCCGGTTATATCACATGACTAGTACCTGAGGCAGCCTGAATCAAAAGTGAAAGCACTTGCACACATAAATGGGAATCTACGAGTATGAGAACAATATTTTTTTCTTATTAAATACATTTTTCAAATTAAGTAGTCTGTGATCTCTTGTGGTGCCACTGCCAGCCAGTGATACAATATGTGAGTGTTTTGTGTGTGTGTGTGTGTGTGTATGTGTGAGCATGCGCAGTGGGGTTCCCTATTCTTCTCATATTAGTAAACTGAAATACATCACTGTGTTCATTATGTTTACACTTATTTATTAATTTGATCACATCAGGATTTCTAAAGTGACTATAATTGGGTAGGGACTCACGCAGATTATGGCTGTAACTGACAGATGCTACCTGCAGTTTTATATTGTGCTTGATCTCTCTCAACAGAGCTAGAGTATGCTTAAATAAAATATGCTGAAATACATTACTCTGAGTATTTTTAATTGCTCATGACTGGACAACGTTCAATAAAGTGGCTATAGCAATTGGATACTGAGTCAGGATATGGATGACAGTTACCTGATCGTAACTGTCATTTTAAACATTTGCTGATCTGGCTTGGGAAAACTAGTGAATGTGTTTAATAAAAATATGAAAAAGTAATTACTGTTACTATTATTATTGTTTTTATTTAATTACAGTATTGTTATTTAATTGCAGTTGATAATTGAGGTGTATATAGACAGTGAAGTAGCTATGATGAGAGGGAAGGGAGATAGCCTGCAGATAATAGTGACTGGCTCCAGCTGTTGTTTGATCACAATTAAACTTTTATTGACATGCCATAGCATGGGTCCCATTCAGATTGTCGAACTTTTAAAAGATCAACTTTCATATGGCCGAGACCATATGATCAAACTTTTAAAAGTTTGAACGGTCTGAATGGAGATCTCCGTAGAGTGTGGAATGAGAAGATTTCCCTTTTCCGCAATGTAGTGCATTCTCGAAGTTGCTATATTTAAATAGCGGGGGGTGCAGGGGGGCTTGCCCCCCTGATAGCAACATTTAGTTTTTTTTTTGTTTTATTTTTTGTTTTACATGTTTGAACATTTAAATGTTCAATCATATGATCATGGCCATATGAAAGTCAAACATTTGAATGTTCTGCCATGTAAAGTAGACCCCATAGCATAGCCATACCTTATCTTAATTAGCCATATCCATTAATTTACTTCCTGCAGCATCGCCCTTTGCTTTGAAGTTACTAGTCACAACTGGTGAAGACAGATACAGTCCTACGCAAGGAATGCATAGGAAAGTAGCCAAAAGGATGCTCCATGCCACGAAACCTGCTTATCAATAAATAATTCATTTGAGCCAATCAAGAGCAGAGGCTATGACATCATCATACAGACATTTCTAAATGTTTTAAAATAGATATATTGTACATTATAAGACATTTATATTGCTCATTTAAATACGTGATGAATTTCATTGACTTAATTGATGAAGTCCTCTATGAATGAATTGGAATGAAAGTAATTCTTTTTCCTCTCACTGCTACATTCTTTTGTGTTTTACACATGTGTGTATATGTATGAATTAAACAGTTACTGACATGTTATAGCATAGTATTACCTGGTGGAAATTGTATAGTCCATGGCTCACATTCATTCAGTTATTTCTTGCAGCACACAAAGAGGCCAGTCACTAGCACAGTCCACTGGGATCAGTGCTGGGTCTCTCCTTTTTGGCATCCACTTCTTTGAACTCAAGATGCATGTCAAAGGCCTCAGGCTGACCATGTTTGCAGACATCTGCAAACTAGATGTGTTAATTGAATCTCCTAAATAAACAAATATCCTTCAAGAAAGCTTGATGCAGACAAACAACTTGTGCCAGAGCCATGGACTAAAACTCAGTTTAAAAAATAATGTATAATGATATCCTTTGGA
Organism: Protopterus annectens; assembly: GCF_019279795.1. Classification (NCBI taxonomy): domain Eukaryota; kingdom Metazoa; phylum Chordata; order Ceratodontiformes; family Protopteridae; genus Protopterus; species Protopterus annectens. Next base: position 528,261,198 of record NC_056751.1, on the reverse strand, counting down.
AAGATGGCTACCTCTGGAAATTACTTAATTGCTAATTCACCTCTAAAAGTAAACCCAGTGGTCAGGGATCTGGAACACGTGTTGACAGTAACCTCACCTTTGACCACCATGTGTCTATTGTGGTGAGAAAATCATTCTGTGTTGCACACCTTGTAAGTAAGGGCATGACATCCAGGTCCACCTAAACAGGCATTTGAAACAGCTTGAAAGACCACTGAGGTTATTCATAAAAGAATACAGGGAGTAAACAACATGGGCTATGTGGGCCATCTCAAAGCATTATCCCTCTCAGATCAAGAAATCTGGATAAAGCTAAAAATAATGGAGGGACAAAGGCCCCCAAAATAGGCACAGATTTAAATATTGCTCTTATAAACTTAGACAGTTGCTAGAAATAGCAGGTTTGGCATTATTATGTATTTTCTGTAGGATATGAAGTCTGAAATGCAAATGTTTGTTATTATTTAGTAAGATTAATTTTCAGTGATTTGCCAGAAAACCACATATTGTATGAGGAACAGACCAAAATTTTGAGGCAAGAATCTGGACATTCTATGAAAATCTGGACAGTTGATAGATCTGTCTTAGTATTTCCTGGTTTCAGGGAAGTGCTTCTTGAAAAATGTTGGCATAATCAGAGATTACACATTATTTACTGGTGAACCTTATTTGACCTTAGAAAAGGTCCTGCAAGGTTCATAGCTATTTTTTCAAGTGTGACTTCTATTATAGGTAAATGGATCAAAGGGTGCCTAAACCATGAGTTAGGTGTTACCTTCTGTCATTCTAGACAAGCTGCACAGAAACTTTTTTTATCTGGTCAGTAAAGCCTAGCTAATATTCCAGCATTTGCTTTGTCTATACCTAAATGTCCACCCAAAATGTAGCTATGGAACAACTTCTTTGTGAGAGGTCTAAAAGTTTTTTGATTGAGAGGAATGATCCCACATAACTTATGGGACCTATACTTTTCTGGGCTAAAAAAAACTCTTTAGGGTTGTTAGCCTAGTATTCTCCTATGATCCCAAGAACATGGGGAAAAGGATGCTGATGCTGATTGACATCAGGTTGTAATTACGGTCTCACTATAAGTTTCTAATCAGCCATCCATGACGTTATTGGTTTGTTCATAGTGAATATCCAGTGAATAAATATATCTGCCTGTGCATCTGGTGAAGGAGCCATTGTAGTTACAAATTATTCTTTTAGTTTTTGGTAATTATGGGCATCCCACTCTTCCATATCTAAAAAGGCTTTTAGAGTGCTATTTTTAAGATGCACAAATTTCAATCTTGCTTGTTAAGTTGAGAGCTAACAATCTCTCGTAATATACTTCTCAAAGGGCAAGAGGTAGCCTTTCATATCATTTTTACTCCCACTTTCTTCAGCAGTGGATTATTTCTTTATGCCTTGGATTGTTGACTGATTATGGATACTATCGGTTATGCTGCCACAACTTTCTGTTGCAAGTTAACCAGATTTTCCTCAATGGCTGCACACCTGGTGTCACTTCACTCCTAGACATTTACATAACTGATGACTGATGTTGCTAACCATTTGTTTTACTTTGTTTCTGGTATTTATGATAGCTTTTTGATGGCTTTAATAACATCCTCCATTTTAGGACCAAATGCGGGTCTATATTAGAACACCGAACGTTCAAAATTTTGAGTGTTCTAATATCAACCCGTTTTCAGCGAACGCTGAAAATATCGAAGAAACAGAAAACCGAATTTTTTCCTAGGGAAAGAATTTGGTTGTCCTTTTCTGCTATTTCGGTATTTTCAGCACTGTGGTGGAAAGTTATGGGTCGGGTTCAGGTAAGTGTGCAATTGTGTGGACGTGAGGGTTAGGTGAATTAGGGTTAGGGTGCGGGTCAGGTAAGTGTGCGATTGTGTGGACTTGAGGGTTAGGGAGGGGTAGGTGAGTTAGGGTTAGGGTTTGGGATAAGGTAAGTGGATAGTTAGTGGTGTATGTATAGTTTAGTGTACGGTTAGGTGTAAGAGTTTAGGTGTATGTGTGTGGATTGCTGTTTGTTTGGTGTGCTTGTGTTGTGTGTATGTGTTTTGGAACAGCAAATTTTTTCCCTAGGAAAAAATTTGCTGTTCTGAATGTTCGATGTTTTAAATTTTCGATTCATAGGGTTCGATATTAGAACACTCGAAATTTTGAATGTTCGGTGTTCTAATATAGACCCCAAACATGGCAGTTGTCATCCATGGACAGAGAGTCAGATGCAAGTGGTAATACAGTGCAGTAACACTTTAGAGTTGCATAGGATTAGAAGTTTACAAAGCCTAAAATACACAGTCCACATGTTTTATATTACAACATAAAGATGTGTATGCTATACTTCCACAGATCAAAGCATATAGTAAACACTTTTCATTTATTTCTGTGGAACAGATTGCGATAATTTCTAGGAGGTTAATGGCAGGGATCAAAACTGTCTACAACCAAATGCCATATTTCAGTTCAGTGGTAGTCACAAAATACTCTTTATTTTTATTTTTTATCAGTTTTTCGACCCAGCATCTGTTTATTTAAAAGTATAATAAAACCATGCTCTTCTTTTACAAAACAAGACGCAGAAAGCTTAAATGAAATGCTGTCTTTAAAACAGCATTTATAGTTTTGTGGAAAATAGTTTTAAATGGCTTAAATCCCATGAAAAATAGTCTATACAAAGAATATCTCAAAAATGGTCTAAAATGTTGAAAGATCATACGTTTTCCCTTTTGAACTGCTACAATATGAGTAGTAACAATTCCAGAGGTAGGGATCACTCCTTACAGCTTTCCACACAAAGAAGGCAAATTTCACAGGTACGCTGATTGTACTTTGATTTTCCTTTACCAGACAGCAGATCCACACTGATAAAAACGTGTTCTTCCACTTAATGATGCTGGCAATTCCTCCTCAGGGTTAGAGGTAATAACATAAGCCTACTGAGCTCAGGTTTAAAATGCAGACTGTTTCATGCTTATATGACATCCCATTTCCTGCCTGTACATATTTTACTTGTTGCCAACAGACACTGTAGTGCACAGCCTTGGTTCAATCAGGACTTTTCTACCTTCTTCTATGTCTGCATTTTCTTTTCAAAACTGTCAGAGCAGCCAATATATTACATGTAGCGGCAGTCTTGCTAGTAACCTTGGATTTTTGCAGGAAAAAAGTTTAGCTCTATGAGCTGTTTACCAAGGTATTTTAATTTATTTAGTCCAAAACAAAATAAATGTGCTTCTCTTCAGCATAGCAGCAGCACAAATTAAATGGGTATTACTTCAGCAAAACCAATTTTTATTTGTTTCAGGCTGAACAAAGCCATTCTGCACTACTTTAACTTGATAATGTATATCCAAGTAGCCCACAAGTGGCTTCTGGTTCTCTCAAGCAACATTTACCTTCTTATAAAACCTTTGGAGGTACAACACACTGGGTTTAGCTCTCCTGTATAGTAGATATCATCTAAATTAGTAGCAACAGGCTTTTAAGTCAGCATCTACAGTTTTAGGTCAGATATAGCAGTTGTTAAAGTTAGCAGCAATGATATTTACACTTCAGCAAAGGATTTACAAACCATCAACAAGCTCTTCAGTAAGCTCCACTGGAACTCTAATTTTTTGTTTTAAATAACAGTAATACAAAAACTGAGAGTTTTCCTTTTTTACTGCCTTGTAACTCCTGAGATACCTTTTAGAAATTAACTGCCATGCTGCATAACTGTCAGAGTAAACACTTCAATATAAAAGGTACTACAACGTTTTCCACTAGGACAGCAGAGGACACATAATCTCTCAGGAACCATGTTCAGTGGATATAAAAACTGTACACACCCCTGTTAAAATGCCAGGTCTTTGTGATATAAAAAATGAGACCACAATAAATCATTTCAAAACTTTTCCCACCTTTAATGTGACCTACAACCTTTACAATTCAATTGAAAAACAAACTAATGCTTTGTTGTATGCACACACCCTTAAACTAATACTCTGTTGAAACACCTTTTGATTTAATTACAGCATTCAGTCTTCTTGGGTAGGAGTCCATCAGCATGGCACATCTTGACTTGGCAATATTTGCCAACCATTCCTTGCAAAAGCACTCCAAATCTGTCAGATTGTGAGGGCATCTCTTATGCACATCCCTCTTCAGGTCACCCCACAGATTTTCTATTGAATTTAGGTCTGGGCTCTGGCTGGACCATTCCAAAACTTCAATTTTCTTCTGGTGAAGTCATTCTTTTGTTGATTTGGATGTATGCTTGGGGTCATTGTCGTGTTGAAAGGTGAAATTCCTCTTTATTTTCATCTTTCTAGCAGATGCCTGAAGATTTTGGGACAAAAGTGACTGGTATTTGGAACTGTTCATAATTCCCTCCACCTTGACTAAAGCCCCAGTTCCAGCTGAAGAAAAGCAACCTCAAAGCATGACACTGCCGCTACCATGCTTCACCATGGGGATGGTGTTCTTTTGCTGATGCAAAGTGTTGTTTTTGTGCCAAACGTACTTTTTGGAATTGTGGCCAAAAAGTTCAACTTTGGTCTCATCAGACCATAACACATTTTCCCACGTGCTTTTGGGAGACAATGTATTGTTTTGCAAATTTTAGCCAGGCCTGGATGTTTTTCTGTGTAAGAAAAGGCTTCCGTCTTGCAACCCTACATCATATTCCAGACATATGAAGAAAAGGGAGATTGTTGTCACATGTAGTGCACAAGCAGTGCTTGCCAGAAATTCTTGCAGCTCCTTCAGTGTTGCTATAGGTCTCTTGGCAGCCTCACTGATCAATTTTCATCTTGTCTTTTCATCAGTTTGGAGGGACATTAAGCTCTTTGCAACGTCACTATTGTCCCAAAATTTCTCCAATTTTTGATGACTGTCTTCACTGTGTTCCATGGTATATCCAATGTTGTGGAAATTTTTTTGTACCCTTCTCCTGACTGATACCTTTCAACAATGAGATCCCTTTGATGCTTTGTAAGGTCTCTGCGAACCATGGCTTTTGCTGTAGCAGGCAACTGAGTAAATGTCAGGAAAATCCTACAAGGACAGCTGAACTTTTATTGGGGTTAATCAGAGTCTCTTTAATTGATAGCAGGTGTGTACCCAAGAAGACTGAATGCTGTAATTAAATCAAAAGGTGCTTTAACAAAGTATTAGTTTATGGGTGTGCACACGAAGCAAAGTATTAGTTTAAGGGTGTGCACACTTATGCAACCAGTGGATCATACGTTTTTTATTGTTTATATTTTTTCCCCTAAGAGAGTTATTTGTTTTTCAATTGAATTGTACAGGTTATAGATCATATTAAAGGTGGGAAAATTTTTGAAATGATTTAGTGCGGTCTCATTTTTTTATATCACAAAAACCTGGCATTTTAACAGGGTTGTGTACACTTTTTATGTCCACTCTATTACTTTTCACCCCCCACACCACACACATGTATGTATATATATATATATATATATATATATGTGTGTGTGTGTGTGTGTGTGTGTGTGTGTGTCTGTGCATATATATATATATATATATATATATATATATATATATATATACATGCATGCATATATACACACATGTATGTATATGTATATATATATATATATATATATATATATATATATATATATATATATGTATGTATGGGTCCCCTTCAGAAACCTGAATGTTTACTTACCTGACTTCCAAAATGCCGAGATGAAAAGGGCAATGACCATAGAACACCGACATTCCAAAACACCAACTTTCCACTTCAAGTAAGTAACCGCTTGGCCATCCTGTTGAACTTTGCCCCTTACCCCCACAGTAGTGCGATCTCGAAGTCGGTATATTTAGGTGGGGGGTGTGGGGGCACAGGTGGGTTTGCTTTCCTTAGGTTTTACTTTTTTGTCAGGATACTCAAGCAGTTACTTACCTGGAGTGGAAAGTCGGTGTTCGGGACATCAGTGTTGTGTGGTTGTCGGGCCTTTTCATCTCGGCATTTTGGAAGTCGGGTAAGTGAGCATTTTCTTAAGTAGACTCTATATATATATATATATATATATATATATATATATATATATATATATATATATGTATGTGTATGTATGTATATATATATATATATATATATATATATATATATATAAACAGATTACGCAAATATTTTTAGTTTCTAATTCTAGAATAAAAAATGCCTTTTTGATCAGCACATAGTTGGAGATAATGTTGTTGCTTACCTTGCTTCAATTTAAGGTCATATACCTAAGTTTCATAGTTTCATAGTATAGTACTACTATCTGCCCTGGGGCATTTGTAAGCCTAGCCATAGTGATGTGGCTTTTGCCACCCCATGAAATGGTACAAAAATGTACAGAATAAATTTAGAATACTGTGCCTCTGTCTAGTAGTGACACAATGAAGGTTCCCTTATATAATAGAATTAGTTTACTGTGCCCCTGTCTAGCAGTGACACAGATGTGACCCCTGGGGTAAACTTACGATCTCCCATCCACTCATCAAGATTTCTCTTGAAGAGAGTCAGTGAGGGGCTCTGCCTAATATGAACTGGGATCTTGTTCCAAAGCATGGGAAGCCTCTGGGTTATGAATCTATCCCTCCAGCATGTCCTATTCATACTTGTGCCGAGGGTTAAGTCTTTAGCTCTCATGGTCCTGATTGATTTGGATTTTTTGAGGTGGAGCATGTCCATCAGATCCTGATTGGACATGGCCTTGTACGTCAGGCAGAGATCACCTCTGAGCAGGTGGTATGCTACTGAATAGAGCTGAAGTTTCTTTAGTCTGGCAGAATAAGACATATGTTGGAGACCCTTGATCCTCTTGCTGAGGTACTTTTGTGGTCTCTCCAGCTGTTGCAAATGCCGGGTGAGGTACATACCAAATGGGGCATTGTACTCAATCATGGGTCTGATGAGGGAGGAATATAGGGGTACAATGACATCCTCGGATCTGGATGTGAATCCCTTCATGATGAGGTGTGCAAGGTAGAATGTTTTTCTAACCACTTTGGCAACGTGGGTGTCAAATGAGAGGTCGCTGTCAACTTGGGTCCCTAGGTCTCTGATTACTTTTTCCATACTCAGTGGGTTGCTGTCTATGTGATAATTTGTGGGTACTTTGTTTTTCCCAAATGGGATGACTATACATTTTTTGGCATTTAGTTTAAGGCCGTGACTCCGGCACCAGTTGCCCGTTTCTGTGAGGCCTTTTTGTAGGATGTATGTGTCTGCTGGTGGATCGACTATGGTGCCTAGTTTGCAGTCATCTGTGAACTTTGTCAGCCACAGCCCTCCCATGTTTGCTTTAACATCTGAGGAATAAATGCCGAACAAGAGGGGTCCCAGGACAGATCCCTGTGGGACACCACTTGTGACTGGCTTTGAGTCTGACATTGCTCCAGTGATTTTAACTTTATGGGTTCTGTCCTTTAGCCAGTTTGCAACCCATCTAGTGTCATAAGGGTTTACTTTTAAGCTGTTGAGCTTATCTATGATGCCTGAGTGGGGTATTGTGTCGAAGGCCTTAGCCAAGTCCAGGTATGCTGTATGGACTGCTTTGCCCTCATCAATGGCTCTAGTGACTGTTTCAAAAGTCAACCAGGTTTAAAAGGCAGGATCTGCCCTTTACAAAGCCGAACTGGGTGGGGTCAAGTGTCTGTAGGTCCCCTATGTCTCTGTTTATGAGTTCCATAATGATTCTTTCCATAGCTTTGCAGACCAGGCTGGTTGCTTATGGGGTGGTAGTTTCCAGGGTCAGTAGAGGTGCCCCTTGTGGAGTGGGACCACTGTTGCTGTACGCCAGTGTTCAGGTACATATCCCGAAGTAAGGCTAAGGTTAAATAGCATTTTTATGTGTGGGTTTAGCTCCTCTTGGAGTTCACGTAACACGCAACCCGGGATACTGTCAGGTCCCATTGATGCTGTGTTTTTTGCTTTGTTTAGGGCGGTTCTCACTTGGACATCTGAGATGACAGGGAGATTACACTCAGCTGGGATAAGTATTTCTTCTTTTGGGGGTGAGGGAGGGGAGAAATTTGCACTGAACCTGTCAGCCAGAATGTTGGCAATATCTGTGGATTCAGTGTATTTTTTGTTGTTGTGAACCAACTCTGAGCATATCTAAGGGTTTCCGCCTAGGTTTCTAACATAGCTGAAGAAGGCTTTGTGGTTATCTTTAGTGTCCTTAGCGATTTTTCTCTCAAAGTTGGCCTTGGATGTTTTTATGAGAGAACGTAGTTTTCTGCTAATGTTGATCAGAGATGTCTTCCCTTCATGGGATTTTGCTCTGATGTGCAGTAGCTTCCTTCTTTTGTTATACAATTTGTTTATGGCTGAGGTCCACCAGACAGGACGCTTACCTTTGGTGGAGAGGGACTTGTATTTATTTGGGATTGCATGATCCATGCATTCTTGGAGATGTCCATAGAAAGCATTTGTGAAGGATTCGGCATTGTGGGATGTGGTATCCACTGGCACAGTGGGCTTAAAGGATACCATCTCAGTCTTAAGAAGAGTGAAGTCTGCTTTTGAGAAGTTTTTCACTGTGGTCTTTTGTGCTGGGGGTGGAGGTGGGATATGTATATCCAGGGTGATTAGTTTGTGGTTAGATCTCACTAGTGAGGTGTATACTTCCGGTGTGGAGCATTTTGTCCCCATGTTTGTAATGATCAGGTCTAATATATTATCTCCCCTAGTGGGAGAGGTGACTAGTTGTTCCAGTGCATTTGAATTTATGAATTCCAGGAACCTTTGGGCTAGGGTATTAGGGCTAGAATAATGTACCCAATCTATGTTTGGGTAGTTGAAGTCTCCCAGTATGATGGTATTTTGTGATACATTCATATCCTCCAATGTCTTCAGGAAGGCTGAGTGGGGTTCTTGAGATTGGGAGGGTGGTCTGTAACATGCTACCAGTTGTATAGCAGTTTTGCCTATGGTTAGTTGCACCTGTATGGTCTCTGATGCTTCATGTGTTGCTACTAACCTGGAGGTGTGGGTGTCCTTGATGAATATGGACATTCCCCCTCCCTTTGTGGTTCGTCCCAGGTTTTGGGGACAAAAGCATGATACGAGGTATAGCCTGGCAGCGCTGGGGTGCTCTCAGGAGCCTTGAACCAGGTTTCAGTTACTGCACAGACGTCGATGTTCTCCATGCTGTGGAGTGCATCAAGTGCCTGCATCTTGAGATTTAGACTTCTGGCGTTGAGCAGCATTACCCTTAGTTTTTTTCCATTTTTGTTTTCTAAGGAGGTGGGTTTGTCTTTTGAGCCTTGCCTAAAAAAGGCACTATGGGGGGTGGCAAGAGCCTTAGCCAATATCCGGAAGCCCAGTGGTGACAGGTGTAAGCCATCCCTTGTGAAGCAGCGTGGCTTGTCCAACATGTCATCCCAGGCAGACAGACATTGGATCCCCTTACCAGTACTTGAGCCAATTATTAAAGCTGATCATCTTGTCTTTGTATTGTGGTATAATTCTTGGTGAGGGCAAGATGCTGCTCAGGGTCAGGGTCATACCAGCCTGGGCTACATAATCGGGGAGCTCCTCTATGTCTCTTTTCATGTAGTCCAGGGAGGTACGTCTCAGGTCATTCACACCAGCATGGACAATGACGGAGTCATATTTGTACTTGCTTTGGAGTGACTTGAGTGCATGTGTTATGTGGCGTATCCTAGCTCCTGATAGACAGCTCACAGTCACCCTCTCCTTGTTCAGCCTGGTCAGCGGGACATCAGTGTGTCTGACTATAGAGTCACCTATTACTAGTGTATCAGGCAAGGTGTTTGGCCTTAAGGGCTGTGATTGGTTGACACACTGATTTATTGAAGTATGTGTTGCATGTGTTTTGTTTTGAGGTGGTGGATTTTTGGATGTCTGCTTTGGGAGCCTCTGTTGTTTTGGTAAGTTTTTTATTAGAGCCTCTGAGTATGTCTTTGTGTTTTTATGTGTTTGGTTTGCAGTTGTGGTAGGTCTATGTGGGACTGGGATTGTTGTGTGTGTGGTTACCATCTCCTCCTGTCTGGTCATTCCAGCCCTGAGTTGAGAGAGTTCAGCCTCCAGTTTGGCTATATAGTTGCATCTCTCACATGTATTTGTGTTTGTTGGGAGGAGGAGAGGGTTGTCTGTGTACATGAGACAATTGTAGCATTGTCTCAAGATACCCAGATTGACCAGCTGAACTGGAGAGGATGCCAGTAATCTACCACTCAACATGCTAGAACAGTATAAGGGAGTGCTGTACCTTTAAGGGAAATGGATATTCACAGGGGTGGTAAGTAGATGTAGTGCTTTACTTAGTACGAGAGTGCTTACTTAGTAGAGAAGTATTGAGAACAAGTGCTAGGCTTATAATATAGTGAGTAGTCTGATTATACTAAGAGTAGAGCTTCCTTAAGGGAAAATTTGAAGAGCAGACCTGGCGGAGCCAGAAGAAGTTTAACCTTGTTTAACCAGCGCTGCACTATGCGCACAACCGCGCAAAGCCGTGCAAACGCGGATTTTAAACAGTGAACTACAAAAGAGCTAGAAATGGTCCAAAACAACCAATTACTACAGCTTCTTGTGCTGAGGTCACTTCCTACAGGGACAGGTAGGCTGCTCAAGGCTCCCCACTCCCACTGGTGAGCAAAGAAACTTCCTTCTATCCAAGTAAGGTAATGGACAACACAGGAGCTATACCACAGCCCAGAATACAGCAATGCCTGTAAACTGGTCTAAACTAGTTGAGGAGAGGCGGGAAAACAAGGATTATTTTTTGTTTTTTTTTTTTTGATAGAAACACACAGAAAATGCAGAAACAGTGATAAATCAGTTACACAGGCTAGCACACTTAGTGGGCAGCCTCAACAGTTAAATTAAACAGACAAACAAACAAACTTTCGATCAAATTCGACTAAAATGTAACTTTAAGTGCAGATTTTAAAATAATGCAGCAAACAGTTAAAACACAGTTCAAGCTAGTTCAGGGTAAGCTACAGAAGCTATTCCAAGTGAAAAAAAGCAAAGATACTTAAATCCAGAAAGTAGTCGCTTTTCTGAGTTCCCTGCTTCTAGGACCACTCTGCAGGACCACGAGGACCTTGTCTGAGCAGTATAGCCAGAAAAAAATGCCCAGAGGCGGATTTTAAACAGTGAACTACAAAAGAGCTAGAAATGGTCCAAAACAACCAATTACTACAGCTTCTTGTGCTGAGGTCACTTCCTACAGGGACAGGTAGGCTGTTCAAGGCTCCCCACTCCCACTGGTGAGCAAAGAAACTTCCTTCTATCCAAGTAAGGTAATGGACAACACAGGAACTACACCACAGCCCAGAATACAGCAATGCCTGTAAACTGGTCTAAACAAGTCGAGGAGAGGCAGGAAAACAAGGATTATTTTTTTGTTTGCTTAATGGAAATAATCATTAACTACAGAAACCTGTACTTTTATTGCAGTTATTTGCTTTATATTGATGCGTTTCATAATTTCTTCTCTTCTAATATACCTATAATATAAGTGAACTTTAACTATTGGCTGGTTCACTGCCTCTTTTTTGTCTGCAGATTATTTGACAATGCACTGTGTTTTGATTTTCCAGATGTAATGATTTGTAATTCATTCAGTAGCATTTATACTGAAACAAAACATTCAGTAACATTTATACTGTATCATAACTTAATTTAATATCAAACCAACATATGCATTTCATTCATGATTTGATGGCTTGGTCTACTATTATAGCTATTTTTATCCCAGTTATTACTTTATCTGTACATATCTTGGCAGAAGAAGTACCTCAAGTTTATATAGTGTCATCAGAACTTCACAGCCCTTCCTGTAGCTTTCAGCTTGCATAGCAAAGAATTGTGCTAGAGTATTATGATCTTCTCTTGCTAGATATTTCAGCATTTTTCCAATCTCTGTTTGACAGTGTAGGATCTGTAGGGTAGCACTTGCAAAGCGTCCTGGGTTCAGAGAGCCATCTTCAATTTCCTGGATAAAATTGCTTTCCATTATCAACTTGGAAGTTTCTAGACTACTATTCAGCATCAAGTCATAAAGGTTGTTGCCATTTTTTGTACCTGTACAAAATAAAATAGAAGGTGTAAGATAAACTGCAGTTCTCTTCAGATGTGCTCTTTATACACAATACTTAGAGGATACAGTCAGACTTCTCTAGGCTCTTTATAGCACATAATTCTGTTTCTGTTACAGAAACATTCACCATCTAACCTAATGAAATAAACATCCAAGTCTTCCATCTGCCATCATTAGACACTCACTTCCCTGTTTTCAGATGAGTATTCATCTCATACATCACCTGTTCCAATAGCAAATTCCATGCTAAAACTATCAGTTCAGTAAAAAAAAATGCTTGTTGATACTGTTTTAGCTGCTCCATGTCTCCAGCTTTTGCAATGTGCCCATGTTAACTTCGTCCTCCCTTTATGAGCAGTTCCTGTGTAGTTTTCTATTACGTTGTCCCTTGTATATGAATGTTGAGTCATGCAAAGTTTCAGCTGGATGTTACCATTTTATTATGCTTGCTGATGGCAGTCACATTTTTGTTGCATTACCAATTCTTACTTATCGGTTATTTTACTCATATTTCACTGTTGATAGTGTTTTAGCAATCAGCACCTCCCATGTACAAATGCAAGTATGTGCATTCAAGGAGCTTTAATCAATCCCTTTGCACAGCAGTACCTTATATTGTTTTTTTTAAGCCATCACAGCCATCTGGTGATACCGTAACATGATCACTGTGAGATGACCACCTTACCTCATATTTATAAAGCATACAACAGCACAATTAAATTGCTTAATATTATGGGCTTCCTGGTGGCTCAGTGGGTAAGATATTTGCATCAGAACTATGGGATCAGGTTCATTGCTGACCCCCCCCCTCTCCTTTTAAGCCACTGCATCTGTGGAGTGTGCATGCTGTCTTCATGGCTGTGCAGGTGTTTTCTGGGTAGTCAAGTTTCCATCCATATAACAAAATCATGCAGGTGGATTAACATTACCCTTGCCTTGAGATGCTCATTATGATTGAAAAGCGGATCTAGCTCACATAGTCTGGCGCAATATTAATTAACTAAAGTAAAAAGAAAAACATATCTCATATATCACATTATACTTTCTTCCTCAGAAATCTTCAGATAAACAAATGCAATAGTTTACCTTTTGAATTTACTTTCTCTTCAATTTCTGTATTTTACGTTCCTTGCTAAATTTTCTTTTCTCAGGGATGATACTTTTAAAAGACAGATTTTACCAGGTGTGAAAAGGAGGTACATTTCTGTTAGGCATTGAGAGACCTGTGCCTTGTCTTCAAATTTATAGATTCCCTGAGCCCCCTAATTACATGCCTAAGACCACTACCATGCCTTATTGCATTTAAAATTGTGCAAAATCTAGAGCTGATTGATAGCTCATTCCTACTCTTTCAAAGACCACCCAAGCCCACTGAATATCTTACTGTAGCAAATACTGAAAACAGCATTGTCTCGCAGTGTAAGTCAAGCCCCTCATTTATGTGGCTGAGTGGAGAACACTATTTCTAGATATTAAGATTTTAATGAAAAATTAAAAGTACTTGCCTTGTATTTAACAGTCTCAGGTTGGACAGCCAGTCATTTAAGATTTATGTCAGTTATCAATCATACATCTTCACTGTCCAGATTTTTGTAGAATACTTAAATATTTTCCTAATATTTTTGGTCTGTTCCTCATAAAATTTATGTTTTTCTGGAAAATCACTGACAACTGAAGTCACTAAATAATAACAAGCATTTGGGTTTCAGACTTCGGAAAATGCATACTAACACAAAACCTATAATTCTGGCAACTTTATAAAATTATGAGAGCAATATTTAAAATCTGTCCCTATTTTTGGGCCTTTGAACCCCCATTATTTTAGGCTTTGCCGATATTTCTTGTGGTAAGAGGTTGAAAAGTATGTCATCAGTTTATTTTATGATATTGATAAACCAAACATTTTCTGCTGCAGAAAAGATGCTGTGCACTTATGCAAAATATAGTTATATCTCTTGAGTTAATGATATTCTTAATATGAAATGTGGATAAAAAATATACAGTGAAATTTCGTTTTAACCTAGGAACTTCACAACTCAAAAGTGTGTTAAAACACATGATTTTGAATGAAATTGAACATTTATTTGAACAAATCAGCATTAATAAAAAAATAAAAGTTACCATATGTTACCACAGGGCCTTCTAAAAACATTTTCTCCCAGTCAGCTGTTAATTTTCGCCTTTCATTTGTCCCTCCTTAGTAGAGTAATACTGCAAATTCCTATGTTCATACATTTGTATTGTACACTGAGGGATGCACCCTTTGCCTACAGGGAGTGACACTATTTTTAATTTCTTGAATTCTTATTTTAAACTGCTTTAGAGGATGGCCTTTATTTGACTGACCTGTTTCTTTCTTTCTGCTTTAAACCTCTATGTCAGCTGAGATGTTAAATCTTTAATGAAACAATGAAACATTGTTATGTTTTTCTTGATTATTGACCATCTGTCTTTTCTACTGCCCCACTGATTTTCACCTGCTACTACAATAATTTACAAACAATCTACCCACGGCCTTCCACTACTGAACATACCTGGCCTCTAAGGACCACCTGAACTACCTCAGGCTTTGGCCAAGTTGGACCATCTGTCTTTTCTACTGCCCCACTGATTTTCACCTGCTACTACAATAATTTACAAACAATCTACCCACGGCCTTCCACTACTGAACATACCTGGCCTCTAAGGACCATCTGAACTACTTCAGGCTTTGGCCAAGTTGGACCGTCTGTCTTTTCTACTGCCCCACTGATTTTCACCTGCTACTACAATAATTTACAAAGTATGTTTGAACTTTTGGAACATCTTGAAAGATATTACTTGTTCATTGGCTTGTACATTTTGCTTTGCCTCTGAATCAGGTATTCCAGCAGCCAGACTCCTCTCCCGGCCCAGTATCACCTGATAGTCCTTTCCCCTGTTTCTACCTTTTCTTTCCCCACCTACGCATTCCTTGCCTAGGTTACTTTCAGTATCTTCCATCTGCCCACTAGGTGGCAGTATAACACAGCTTTGTGCCCTCGCTGTCTCCCCCTCTTATGATTCTTTAGCCCAATAATTTCTCTTTTCTTCTATTTCTCATCTATTACCTTGCTGCTTCTCCTACTAGCCCCTCCTCTTCTCCTCCTTCACCTACATTAGACTATATCCACTTCTAGCTTCCCTGCCTCTTTTTCCTCTCTCCTGCACCTTACCTTAGATAGTTAGGTAATACTCACATTCACACCTTATCTATCTCTCCATCTTAAGCTTTTGCCTTGTAAAGGGCTTTTACAGCTACATTTGTATCACCAGATTCTCTATCTTCTCACCCAGACTGTATTTCCTACCTTACCAAGCTTCTTGGTGCTGCAGCTCTCCTCCTGGACTGATTGGCTACGCTTTCTCCAGTAGTTGTTTCTGCCCTGCTTCACTCCCCTCCCTACCCCCTTATCCCACCCACCCCACGTATCCCTACACTTATACTTCACTAACCACACCCCCTACTGCTCTACCCTATCCCACCTACCTACCCTCATTTACATAACCTCCCCTTACCTTTGCCCTCCCACTCTTATTACTCTCTTGTATATCCACCCCGTCCGAATCCTATAGCCTTTTACCTCCCAGCATTTTACTTTCCTTTCCTCTTTTACCAATCTTATATACCTACCTCTACTCAAAGTTCCTTGCTCCTCACCTCAGAATGCCATCCAAAAATAGCAAACCCCATTACATGATCAGTACAACTAGAAATATCCTAGGTAAACTATCATTCCTACTTATTTCTTCCCTAGCTCTTTCACTACCTTATCTCCTTACGTCTTATGAAGACGAATTTATTTACCAAGTTTATTACCCTCATAGGCAAACAGCCTCAAATCTTTCTACATTAAAATTATCTCATTCAAATATTACATCCACCCCTTCCTATCTCCCTGCCAAATATCATCAACTCTCCCATATTAAACTGAATACCCTCACTTCAAAAAGAATAAAATACCTTGCTAACTCCTCCTTCTTACCACATTTCCAGTTTAACCCTTCTACCCTAATAGATGGTGACATACATCCTAACCCTGGGACCAGAGCTACCTCTCTTGATGCTAGACCTACTATTTCTAGCCCCTCCCTCCCATCCCTTACCTCTCAATCTAATGCTTTACTTATAGGACACCTGAACATACAAAGTGTTAACAACAAAGTCACACATCTCCATTCTCTTCTTGATCTTCACTCCTTTGATATTCTCTGTCTGACAGAAACCTGGCTAAAACCCTGTACTAAGGACAATGAAATCATTCCCCCAGGTTACAATATTGTGAGACAGGATCGAAATACCCACAAGGGTGGGGGTGTAGCCCTGCTATTTAAGACTAAACTACACTTATCCTTAGTTCCCTATGAACCTCAAGTGGATACCAAGGCTGAACTTCTTTTTGCTAAATTGCAAATTAACCCAAATAAATCAATCTTTATAATTTGTATCTACCTACCCCCCGGAAATAACACTACTATAATCGAAAACATCCTTAGTTGGACATCTTCAAATTACCCCCAAGAAACTATCATATTAGGAGACCTAAACCTCGATTGGTCCTTAATTAACTCAAATAACCTCGCCACCCATATTAATCTGCATGGCTACTCTCAAATAATTAACACCACTACTAGGATCAATAAACCTAACAACAAAGAAAGTATACTAGACTGGATTCTAATTAACAGACAACAACAATCCTACCTTGCAGGTACCTTACCAGATGACATTAGTGACCACTACCTAACCTATATCATAAGACAAAAGACTATTACTACTAACACCCCAGCCTTTAAGACCTCACGATATAATAAACACTTTAACCTTATCCTCTTCTTATCTGAACTAAATGCCTGCAACTGGAACCCTCTAAAAACTCTCCCACTTGCAGATGCTGTTGAATATTTCAATTCCAAATTCTTATCAATCCTTGACAATCATGCACCAGAACGAACCATCAGAGTTAAAACTAAACCTGCCCCCTGGCTAACTAAAGAAACAAGACAAAAAATGTTACTCAGAAACAAATCTTGGACAAAATGGAGATCGAGCAAATTTCCTTCTGATCAACTGATCTTTAGACAATTAAGAAATTGTACCAAAAAAGCCATAATCTCTGACAAAAGAAACTACTATAGTAATCTCCAACAAATTAATACTAATAAACCACAATGATTTTGGGCAACCTTAAATAAACTTATTCACCCTGGACTGACTACTACTCCCTCCCCCTCTGAGTCAGAAAAACATACAACCCTAGAAACTGCCAACACCTTTAACTCCTTCTTTACTGAAATCATTAACTCTCTGGCCTCTCATCTTTCCTTAGATAATTCATCCATCCCTGATCCCACTTCTGCTAATCTCCCTACCTTTAAACTACAACCTATCTCCACCTCCTTTATTCAAAAATGTATCCAAAAACTCAAACCATGTACCACCCCCGCCGACCAACTTCCTGCCGAATACCTTCAAAAAGCAGCAACCAAAATAGCCTACCATCCTTATAAACAGAACTATTAGCGAAGAAACCATTCCTGATATCTGGAAAATCTCATACATCATCCCCTTACATAAAGGTGGCAACTCCAATGACTACTCTAATTATAGGCCCATAGCTCTCTTGTCTCCAATAGCAAAGATTATGGAAAAATGCATACACTATCAACTAATGGGTCACCTGACTAAACATAATATTCTGTCCAACTGCCAACATGGTTTTAGGCCTTTTCACAGTACTACCACTGCCCTCCTTTCCTTCACTGATTTTATCAATAAAAATCGCAATAATAACAACCTATCTTCAGCACTCTTTATAGACCTTTCCAAAGCCTTTGATATGGTCAACCATCCCCTGCTCTTACAAATCCTGGAATCTATCTCTTGAACCCAAGGCTATACACTGGTTTGCCTCTTACCTCAGCAATAGAAAGCAGGCTGTCCTCTGGGGTAACAAACTCTCATCTCTGCTACCAATCACACGTGGTGTTCCCCAGGGCTCTATTCTAGGTCCTCTTCTTTTCTCTCTATTCATAAATGACCTTCAATTGGCTTTACCCCAAGCCACATGCATTCAATATGCTGATGACTCCACACTTATCTGCTCCGCTAAAACTACCTCTGAGTTACAAACCCTTACTCAAAATGTCTTCAACACAGTTGAGGCATGGTTCTTAAAACGCTGTTTACTCTTGAATGCTAAAAAAAACAAACTCCTCCTATTTAAGCCCACTTCTAGGTCCCCCCCACTAGAATTCTCCATCTCATCTAGCAATGGTACCCTTATATCCCCTGATTCTACCACTAAGCTGCTAGGTGTGACAATAGACAACAGCCTTACTTTTGATACTCATATTAACAATACCATTAAAACTGTCAATAGAAAATTGGGCTCCCTCTACAGAATTAAAACATTCTTAACTCCCAATGCTAAATCTACACTCGCCCACTCGCATCTTATTTCTACTCTCCTCTATGCTTCACCTATTTACACTAACCTAAAGAAAAACAATCTCTAAATTGGCTAACACTCTTAATAACATTGCTAGATTTGTTACCGGAAATAAAAATAGAACTCACCACTGTCTGAACCTACAGCAACTTCACTGGCTTGAATTACACAACATGCTATTACTCTCTCAACTTACCTTTGTCCACAGGATATTCTACCAACCTAACAATACACCTATCCTCTCTAATCTCTTTACCCCTTATACAAACCTCAATTCCCTTCGGTCCTCTAACAAACTTCTAGTAACTATATGTAAATCTAATAACTCAGCCGGTGACTCTCTTTTCTCCAACACCATTGGTAAGTCTTGGAATCAGCTTCCTACTGAACTCACTTCCATCACATCTCCTATTCTCTTTAAACATAAACTAAAAACACACCTAAAAAAACACTGGTTGTGCCCTTGTTTCAATCCTGACTAACCATGACCACAGCAATATCTCTCCTTCTATCTTCCTCTACTCTTTACCTGCTCACTATTATATGGTTCTTATATTTTTATTTCCTTTCTCTATTTCTTATTTATCATGTTTTTTGTTTCTTTCATATATGTCCGAAACTGCTAAATATATGTATTACTAAACCAGGATTTAATTCCCATTTGTGGCACTATACTTGCTCATCCAATCAAACTTTGTTCTTATCATTTTTATGTTATAAACTGTTTGTACCATGTGGAGCTTTTCTCCCCGGGCCTCTGCTGAAAATGGAGATGTCTCCAGTCAGATTAGCCCGGTTAACAAATGTTAAATAAATAAAAATAAATTATCATCTGTAGATGCTGAATACTTATCTGTTTTGTATGCTGTTGCACAGGCTAACATGTATCTGTCAGATAGTCTTACAATGCATATTTATCAGCCCTCTGATAATATTCTGATTTCTTCATACTCACGGAGAGGGTAAGATAACACAGGTGTGCAGGAGAACACAGTCCTAGAAATAATTCTTGTAAAGTAACTCAAAAACCCTCTAGTCTGTGTTCTGTACCCAGATATACAATACAATATATAGATGTAAAACTATTCTTTTCAGTTTTTTTTTACAGTTCCATTGCTGATTTATAAATCCTCCCATTGGCCCCCTGTCGACATCTCAAATTACCATGTCCAAAGACACAGAAAAAATAAGACTAAAAATTCAGGAGAATAGCAAATATAGAACATCACTTTTCTCCTTTAAGCATTCTCTGCACCCAAACACCCCTCAAATGTATGTTTACCAGTGACAAGATTACCATACCTTGGAGATAAGGGAATATTCTGAGAATTGGCAAAATTACACCATGTATGTTTGTCTGGATTTTCAGCTTTTTGGTGTCCTTATCTTGGGACTCTGCAGTATGGGTCCTAAGATTTAAATAATGACCACCCCATATCCCTCATGGATCACCAAGGACCAAAGACTGTGAAATAACTGATTATAGTAAGCATTTGAAATATTTTCATGCATTTTAAGTCAAGCCCCTCAGTTATGCGAATGGTAGCAAGAAGGCAATAAACAATTTCTATAGACAATCTTCATATGAAAAACTGACATCCAAATTGTCTGCCTTATATCCAAGGGGTCTATATCACATCATCGAACTTGTACAAGTTTGAATGATGTAATATTGAACCCAAAAGTCCGAAACACAAAAATAGCGAAGCCACGGCACATCGATTTTCTTCGCAGGGAAAAAAATTGGTGGGCTGTTTTTCAGGGCTTTGCTGTTTCCTCAACTGTGGTGAGATCTTGGATATGGTGGGGGTGTGGGGGTCAAAGCCCCCCACTTTAGTTTAAGGTTTATGTTTTTTTTTTTTTTGTTAGGGGAACAGCAATTTTTTTCCATGGGAAAACAATCGCTGTTCTGTGTGTTCGTTATTGTGCGGTATCAGACTTTGGGTTTGATATTACATCGTTCAAACTCATACAAGTTAGATAATGTGATATGGACCCATATCCAAGTATGGAGAATATTATAAATGTTTTTAAGGTTTGTGTAAGGTATTTCTTACCTTAGAGCACCCTCTGCTGGGTAAGAAAGCACTGTGCAGTGTATAGACTAATGGTGTTTTGATGCAATACAGAAAATAATACTACATTTCATGTTCAATTAATGATATCTTCTTTATGAAATCTGAATTACACAATTTAACAGTGCAATACTGCTTACATGAGGCAGTTTTACAGCTGAAAAGATGCTGATGTATATGACAAAAATAATGGGAGAAACTGTAATGTTATTTCAAGAAAACAACAGGAAAAAAAAAAAACAATGCACTTAGTTCCTTCTGTTGCTTTCTGTGGTCCTTTAACTGGCCCTTCAACTAATCTCACTCTCCCAGCATCAGCTTTGTCTGAATAACATAGATGTGTTCAGCTTGTACATTGTTAGATTATTTTTTTCTCTTCTATGATTTATAAGCTGTCATTTCTTTGAAGCCCCCAAAGCGCTCAGTCATCCTTAATAACATCTTTACATACCTGCGAGACTCAAGCCACCTTACTGTTGCCCTCTGGCTGAAACTGCTCAACCTTCTAAACACTGCTTTACTCAACCTTACACAAAAAAATGGCAACTTGTGTGCTCTCCTCCAAAACTTCCTTACCCAGCCCCCAAAAAATCAATTCCTCTTCTCTTAAAGGCTGTCATATAAATACTGATAGTATTAGGAAAGAGTTACTCATCAGACTTCCTTTTGGGGGGTCTGTACCACTTGTGCATTTAACAAAGAAATTCTTCATTGAAATATAGCAGGCATTTTGAGTTTTTTTATTTTATTTTCAGAACTGACATTAGCACAAGAGTGAAAGCCCTTGAAGGAGTCAATATAAAACAAATCTAATCTTATCCACAGTGGGTTCCAAACCTCTGATATGTTTGCTAGGTTTTGAAACGTAAATGTTAATGCATCCCATGCAATCTATATAGTACATATAGGTTTCAGTCCTTTTCTGCCATTATTACAAATATTTGCAGACTTTAGTAGGCACTGTAAACAACACCAGATTATGTGGATTGGGATCTGCCTTATAACCATAAGTAACTATAAATGGTCCAAATGAAAGAACACTAAAAGGCAGCAGTGCAGGAAATTTTACTGAATATATTTATATAAAAGCACAATACAGCAATGAAAACAAAACAGCATACAATGTGTATGCTAGATTTCAGATTATGTATTTGCTGGTCCTTCTAAACATGTGCAAGCAACAGAATTTGTATTGCATGCAATCTGATGAAGGGCCAGCATTGGTCATAGCTGTTAACATATATAGACAAGAATCAGGGACAATGCCAGAAAGAATGGGAAGAGACAGGCCTAAAATCAGGGACAGTTTTTAAACATTACTGTAATTCACTTCAGTTAATAAAACAGCAGATTTTGTATTGACCTGTGTTTTCTTAATGTAACAATGTATGACACACTAATGCCTGGCATTATTGATTCTGTGATTTAGCAGAAAACCAAAAGTTTTATGAAAGACAGAGCACAAATATGAGGCAAAATCATAGATGTTCTACAAAATTAGGGCTAGATGAGAGGCATGGTATTGAAATAGTTGTTCTTTCCTAGATGTGATAAAAAACATACAGGATCTCAGGACAAGGAAACATCTTGACTAACCAACACTACAGGAAAGGGTGAACCATATACCTCTACATGTAAGAATTACCAGGAGGTTCTCCTGGACTGGGACAAAGTTAAGTTTCAGCATTTCTGAAGGCTCAGGCTACCTATAATCCTAAGCATTTGTTTTACCCAGAATGCTGTGCAGAAGGTAATTTAACTCCTAGCATTCTGGCCACTGCCCCTCTGGGTTTTGGACACATCAAACAAAACCATTACACCTTATATCTTGTCCTCTCCCTCTTTCTCTAAAAACTGAGGCTCTAAATACTAATTATCAAAATAAGGCCTCAGAGAGGACTGTCATCATTTTTTCAACAAAAATTAAAGGTTTATACTCTGTCTGCTTTTTGTTTTTTTTTTCTTGCAGTACACCAACAAATGAAAAAGAATCTACTCTACAACTGACTTAATCTTGTAAGGTCACCTTGTCTATAAGATATATGATGTCATATATTTTATTATAAGCTTAGTAAATATACAAATACTGCTTAAATATTCGTGTACTCTGCAAATTTGTGCACACTATTTAAAATAACATGTACTCTGTAAATAACTGTATACTGTTTATATTCTGTCATTCTGCGTGTAATCTTGATAAATAACGTGTTTGCCTGACTCTGTCAGACCATTGGAGTCAAATGCAGGCTCTAATAACACTTTTAAAATATATAATTTATTTAACACAATGGGTATATTTTATCATTTATTTGTCAGGACAGTGGGAGCCAATGGATCCATAACTAACAGGCTAGTTCTACCCTCCTTCTTTGGGGCACATACATGAATGGTATAAATAACTAATTATCATGGAATGGGCTTTTTTTAGCTCATATTAAAATGACATCCTTTGATATGTCTGGAACATTTGCAGACCTTGGACTGCACCAGTCAGGTAGTAAATCTCTAGAACAAGCCCATTTTCAGGTAGTCATTCACTGAAGTACATTGTCACTAATATTTCTCATTTATTTATATTTGACATTTGTTGACTGGGAAAGTCTGAGTGGGAAAATATCCCATTTTTAGCAGAGGCCTAGGAAGAAATGCTCCACATTAACATAATATGGTTACAGTTAAATAAATATATTACAAAACCTAACACAGAAAACTGATATATTAACTAAATAAAAATTCAACTTCAGTTTGAACCTATAAATACAAAGTAAAATATTTGGATAGATATAGCAAGTTGAAAAAACATTGTCAATAATTAAATTATTTACAAATTGCAGTTTATAGAAATGACACTAAACACATGCACAGTATACTGTTTGGAACAAAGATGACTTGGTAATACAGCCTAGGCAAATATATATTAGTCCTTTAAGAAATAAATTTAACTAATTCCTTCTCTTCATGCTTTAGCCCTAAAGTATGCTGAGGCAATGTAGTAGGAGAACCAAGTGTTATTTAGATAGTCTTTTAGTAGCTGTTTGAAGTTAGAAAGGTAGATGTAAGTTACAGAGGGATAGAATTCCATTCCTTTAGTATGAGTGTGAGTAGAAACTTTGGCCAGAGGATTTGAAGGGTTTATATATGCTGAGAAGATGTTACCCATTAGACTGAAGTAGTCTATTAGAGAGACAATAATGGAGAATAGGAGTCAAAACATGGCAGCCACTAGCTTTGTGAATAATGTTGTATGTGATAACAAGCTCTGCGTAATTTAAGTGATGAGACAGTTCAAGCCAATTCAAAGTCTTAAAAGCAATGCAGTAGTGGCTGAGGTAATGTTTGTTGGTGATAACTTTTGCAACCTTATTACAGCACTCTTCCATCTCATATTTAACCACAGCCTAAAGGTTGGCTAGGATGGGTGCACCTTATAAGACAGGTGGGAGATGGTAGATAGTGGCAAGGGTGGTTTTGGTGGAAGTTGTTAATGGCTGTAGAGTATTTCTAATATTTGGTGAGTCTTTTTATGTTATTTTGAACATGCAGGTCAACTTTATGTTTATCATCTATAATCACTCCAAGAAGTTTTGTATGGTAGACTACTTTTATTTTAGTTTTGTTTAATGAAAAGATTTTGAAATTCTCTTTATCAGGCATCTGTGATTTGGGGAAAAAATAGCATTATAATTTCTTTTAGGGTTGAATAATATAGCTTGGCATTATGGAGCCATTTCTCAACTGTGGAAAATGCTTCTTGCATGATATGGAACATTTGAGGCAGGTTATTAGATGCACATATAAGCATGGAATCATCAGCATGTTGCCTAAGAAAGGCTGGACTTACAGCAGTACTGAGATCATTGATAAAGATATTAAAGAAGTGCGATCCAAGAATAGAGCCTTGGGGTTCACCAGTGGAAACTTGCAGGTAGGGAGAGAGTATTCTGCCATTTTACAGATTGGAGCCTGTCAGTGCGATATCTATTGAACCTCAGTAATGAAGAAGGGAATATCCCAAGTTGACAGAGTTTATATACAAGTTTAGGGTGGGAAACTATATTGAAAGATTTTAATAGGTCAAGGATTAAGGAGAGCGGAAGTTTATGTGAGCCTCTATATTTTTTCATGGTGTCATTGAATGATAGGAGGGTAGTAGGTGTATTGTGCCTTGGACAGAAGCAATGATGAGTGAATGTAAAGAGCCTTCCTTGTAGAAGATAGTAGGGAGTTGCTTATGGATGTATCTTTCAAGAATTTTTGAAAGAAGTAAAAAGGGATAATATAGGAATTTTGTCATAGTGGGGGTACATAGGACTCAGCCATTGATCTGTTGATAAGGACAGACACTAAGCATGCTATGGCATGGGCAGCTATCTTTATGTTTTCAAGTGAGAGGTTGTCAGGTGCAGTGGAGCAAAGTTTGAGGTTAAGTAGATTTTTTATCACTGATGTGGAGACACATCCTAAGTGGAAGTTGCAAGCAACAGATATAGGTTCATATGTGTTTACTAGGCTAATGACCACAAGGGCCTTTTTAAGCCTAGCCATTGATCCCAAATCTCTGACAAGTTCTTGTACCCTTAATACGTGTGAGCAGGGGCTTGGGAGATGAAACATTTATAAGCAGTGGCCTAGGAGATGAATCATTTACAGGCTGCCTATATTGAAGGTGAAAGTGAGAGTGTTATGTGAGGATGTTGGTTTTAATCTAATTTGTTATTTGTTGAATTACTAAGATTGGATGTTATTGTGGGGGTGGTAGAACCACTGAATCAGGTGCAGAGCTTTTAGTTAGAGAGGCAATGCTTTCTGTGAAGTAGATATTGAATAAGGTAGAGATTTCTAAAGGAGATCTATTATGAGAAAGGTTGGGTTCCTTGTTTGAGCCCAGATATAACAGCTTATGTATTGATGTCCAGAATTTTTTTTTTTTTATGCTGAAGTTGTAGATGGCTATTATATATTTTTTACTTTTTTTATCTAGGTTAACTTGTTTTTACTTAGATTGCACAATTCTCTTCATAGTTGCAGTTTATAGGGAGATTTAAGTTTAACCATTCTTTCCAAGCTTTGTTTCTGTTAGGCATTGTAGTTTTTGTCTGGGTAGTGAGCCATGGTGTGTGGTTAATTTTCTCTCTTTTTTGCAGTCTAGATTGTGGCTGTTTAGAGTATTTAAGAATAAGGTATTAAAAATAATGACTGCAATGTTGAGTGAAAATGTTTTTAGGGCAGATTAATTAAAGGTTTTCAATGTTTTGAAGATGGAGTCTTTATTGAATTTGGAAAGGCTTTGGGATGCTTTAAGTTGGTGAATGTTAGGTTGGTGGGTGGTATTTCTATGGGTATAAGCTAGAAGGTGGTTGCTAAGTAAGTTTGAAAAGGTTTCAGAGGGATATTTATTAGGGTCAGAGACTAGTATCCAGTCTATAAGTACACCTTTATTGTTGGTATTTTTAAATCTAGTGTGTATTTTGATAAGTTGTGTATAACCATAAAGGTTTATACTAGTTGAGGGAAAGTCTGACACAAGGTTTTGCCAGTCAATATTTACATCTCCTCATAAGGTATATTATTAGTTTCCAGGTGAGGATTTCTTCTAAAGTTGTTATATTATTTCCAGATGGGATATAGACTGTGATAAAGCATAGCTGTTTGTTTAATCTTAAGCTTTATTAGTGATGCACTTATTTAAGCATTTTGGATTTTTGGAATGTTATGTGAATAGGGAGATAATTAATTTCACCCAGATGTCTCCCAGCTAAACTTAGTGACCAATGTCCAGATGCGTATTCCTTAAATATAACATTCCAAGAATACTCTTTCATTTTCTTCAAACTCAGATCCCATGAAAATCATACCTGACACAACACGACTTCTGTACCATTGGCCAGATCATTATATATGGTAAATTAGGAGCCTTGCTACCCTCGAACATTCTAAAAGACCTACAAAGTAGTGCCTATCGACCAGTAAAATTCTACAATAAGCTAAGATTAACCTCTGCTTGACATAAGCACTAAAAGTCTGCTAAAATAAGAAATGAAACCTAGTTTAAATGGAAACTTTTCTATACTGATTCTCACTTTTTCCAAAGTTAACAAAAAAGAAATTAGATAACATTTTGTACCATAACAAGTAGGCTACATTGCTGAACAAAACCGGAAAACTTTAAAGAAAATTAATTTAAAAACAAGCTACAAAAGTAACTTATTTTTAACAGTAATGTGATCTGTATCACAAATGGTTCTGGTTTACCTGATGACTTTTTCCAAGAAATCACAAAGATGCTAGAAACATTACTCCTGCTTACTATCTTCTTGCAACAATGAAGCATGAGTTCCTTCATTCTGTTTTTAAATAATCGCTACAAATAAAAATGGAAGACCAGTTGACCAACTTACAGAGCACATTCTCTAAAGACCAACTGACCCCTTTCCAATACTTTAGTTTCTGTGTAAATAACATTTTACATTCCCTTGACTATGTGTACACTCTCTCAGTTAACTACAGTGTGCTCCAGACATCTAAACAAATGTCATAATTAGACCAAGCTGAACTTTCCAAAATCAACAGCTATCTTTAGGCCAATCTCACATATCTTAGAATTTGGAAAAAAATACATTGAAAGGCCAGTCCATGTCCAAGCCTGTCAGGACCTGCAGAAATACTAGATTCTGTTCAGATATCAACATGGATTCTGAGCAGGAAAAAGTACTTTGTACCTGACAATAGCTGGTGCTATCCACAATGTAGTTAAAAAAAAAGATCTGTTAAATTGATCTGCTTTTATAGATCTTATAGAACTTTTGACCTAGTAAATCACATCATGTCCTATCTATGTTTAAAAAAAAAAAAAAAGATTAGGTTTCATTGCAATCATAGACAGTTGTTTTTTAAACTACCTCCACAAGTCCTTATTGGTCAAAATTGACCAAAAGTCATATATAGACCCAGTTTGCCAAAATGCTCAGAAAGGTTCCATCATAGTCTCTCTGCTCATTAATATTCTTCCTGTAGTCTTACCAAACCATAAAACCTTCCTTTATGTAAATGATATGATCATTTAAAGATTAGCATCATTCAAAATGATCAACATATCACTTGATGAAGATCTCTGTAAAATAATAATTAGGCTCATACACAATAGTCTCCAACTCAGGCCCAGTAAAGCAAAAATTAATCATCTTCAGGTCCCACACCAATTTCTCGCCCTACTAGTCCAGCATTAACCACTCGCATACTAAGGTCAAAGAATCCTCATCTAAATATGGTGGACTCTGATTACACCATGTCCTGATTTCTATATTCCCAATTAAATTTACCAGCTCAAAACTTGCTTTCTTTTTTTTGTTGGGTGTGGACAATTTCCAAATTTGCTTCCCTTGAATGTAAAACTGCAATAGGTAAAAATATACTTTTGGCATAACTTGAATATGGACTTCCTCTAATAGCCAGTGCCATGCGCAAAAAAACTTTTCATCTGTACAAGTTACAGCAACCATATCTAGAAAGAAACTGTGGTATGCTTCGCAGAAGGAAAATCTTTATGCTGAAACTGCATGCATATGTGGGACAAGCAGTGAAAGAAAATGACAGCCACTGCAGACATAGAGAAGTGGGTGGACTTTGATAAACAGAGACATAGTCAAAAAGAGATTAAGAGTCTTAGAAAGTGAGACAGGAAAGTCCAGAATTCAATGAAATTATTATTAGGAGTTAGAGTTAGCATGACATTGGAGAAGGTGACCAATATGGTCTTTAAATAGAGAGGAAGATACATTTTGTGGTACACATAGACACTGATGTCCTGTAAGAGGAGATAGGTGAAGTGGCAGCAAGCAGGAAGCAGCTAAGATATGCACGATGGGGGTGGTTGGAAGTGACATGCTCAGATGTATTACCTGTGCTATCTGCTAGCAGAATGAGGAAAGGAAAAAGTAGTGAGTGTAATGATTGCCTGCAGTAATGGGAAAGGGAGAAGGGATTCACACTGCTAATGGGAAAGGGAGAAGGGATTCACACTGGTAATGGGAAAGGGAGAAGGGATTCACACTGCTAATGGGAAAGGGAGAAGGGATTCACACTGGTAATGGGAAAGGGAGAAGGGATTTACACTGGTAATGGGAAAGGGAGAAGGGATTCACACTGGTAATGGGAAAGGGAGAAGGGACTCACACTGGTAATGGGAAAGGGAGAAGGGATTCACACTGGTAATGGGAAAGGGAGAAGGGACTCACACTGGTAATGGGAAAGGGAGAAGGGACTCACACTGGTAATGGGAAAGGGAGAAGGGACTCACACTGGCAATGAGAAAGGGAGAAGGGATTCACACTGGTAATGGGAAAGGGAGAAGGGACTCACACTGGTAATGGGAAAGGGAGAAGGGATTCACACTGGTAATGGGAAAGGGAGAAGGGATTCACACTGGTAATGGGAAAGGGAGAAGGGATTCACACTGGTAATGGGAATTCACACTGGTAATGGGAAAGGGAGAAGGGACTCACACTGGTAATGGGAAAGGGAGAAGGGACTCACACTGGCAATGAGAAAGGGAGAAGGGATTCACACTGGTAATGGGAAAGGGAGAAGGGATTCACACTGGTAATGGGAAAGGGAGAAGGGACTCACACTGGTAATGGGAAAGGGAGAAGGGATTCACACTGGTAATGGGAAAGGGAGAAGGGATTCACACTGGTAATGGGAAAGGGAGAAGGGACTCACACTGGTAATGGGAAAGGGAGAAGGGACTCACACTGGCAATGAGAAAGGGAGAAGGGATTCACACTGGCAATGGGAAAGGGAGAAGGGATTCACACTGGTAATGGGAAAGGGAGAAGGGATTCACACTGGTAGGATGATGGTGAAACCTGGCCAGGAGACCAGTTCTAAACCATGGAAAAGCTCTATCATAGTCAAAAACAGACAGCAGTACATTTCTGTACATGCACTACACTAGCAGATATGGGGGTACTTAGTCAGACAATAGACACAGAATATGTCAACGGAATGGAAACGGTTATCTAGATAGGTAATATTACTTAGCATTGCAAGATGTCTGTGTAGGCAGATGGAGAACTCCAAGAAATAATGCAGAAAGGAAGGTGGACAATGCTGCTAACCCAGAAACATGGTCTAAATGGAAAAAAAAAGTGGGATATATAGATGTGAAGGGTTTACAGGAATGAGAGAGACAAAATAAGTGCAGGTAGACAGTGATGATAAAGTGATGATAAAGTTGAAAATCAAGTGTGTAGTCATTGAAGAGGAGGAACAAACTTTCACAAAAAATATAAGAAAACAATCAGGATTAGAGTCTATCTTAAGTACCTTAGCAGTTATGGGACAAGAAGGTGGGGAGAGCTAGTGCATTAATGCAGCATATCATCCCACAGACATCAAGGCACGTGAAAACAAGATTCTAATTGACATACCCTTCAACCTGCAGACATTGAAAATATTTACAAAGGCCCTTGAAAAGTAAGTACATCCAGCCAATAATCTGGACATCTAATCAGCATAAAATCTGAATATCAAATAGCACATAACTCTTCCTACTTCTAGTAGGAATGTAGGATACTACTCAGAAACACATTTATAAACAGAGTGATAAAATAATGGAAAAATATAACTGCATTATCAAAGAGACAGTGTAGAATGTTATTTTTGTTTCTGAATAAGGAAGTAGTAATGTGTGTCATCTTTCTTGACGTTATTGGCGTTACTAATATGGCAATCATGTAGTGTGGTTATCTATGTACTAGATAGCTTCAAAATTAATGTGTGATGAAGGGAGATTCAGAAAATTGTGTAAATGGGTAAATCATACCTGAAAAAGGGACATACTTGTAAAAATAGTCATGTCATATTTAGGGGTAAAGCAGGCCTAAAATAGAAATGTTCCTCCAGAATAGGGACAGTTGGGAGGTTGGCTAATAGAGAATAATGTAGTGAGGTCAGAAAAGGTAGATGACACTCACAGATTCATAGGTTGTAACTAGGCAGATAATTGGCAAGATCTTTAGTAGCCCAGCTGCTATAGCTCCCATTACTTAGTGCCACTTTCCATGAGGGTATGTAGGATGAGACTGGGGATGTATTTGCTGTTGCCCATTCACTCATCCAGGTTATGTTTGAATATGATTAGGAAACTACTTTGCTTAAAATGCAGTGGGATTCTGTTCCAGAGGGGAATAATTCTTTGAGTGAGGAGTATATCATGAAAGTTGTGATGCCCCTACACTGTCCCAGTAATCAAGGGGCCCCAATACTCACCACTGGTAACAGTGAGGGATGTACACAATGGGAGGATGACAAGTACACACACAGTAAAGTGCAATTTCCCTTAAGAGCACACATAGATCACAGTTAGTTTGGGGCTGGTTTCTCTAGATCCCAAATAAGATTCCCCACTGGCACAGCTATACGGTTAAGATCTCAGCAAAGTGGCTAAGACCTCCAGCACCCTCTCTGTCCAAACAGTGCTTTGTGTCCCTGCTCAAGTAGCTGACACACACACACTTTGAGATTGATATACAAACACACACATGCACACACATACACCCGGGAAAGACTGGCACAGGTTTACTAGCTATGCCTCTTCTGCCCAGACTATAAGGTAGTACCAGCTGCCACCAGCCACCCTTACTTATCAGCTGCTGTAAGGCCCTTACAAAGGGTATCCAATCCTATTGTGTAATGTTACTATTATTCCAAATGGTAGTTTTGACCAAGACTTGCAAGGCTATTTAGAAGTGTCATGTACAGTGTCACCAAATTCATATGCAAGTACTAATCTAAGAGCTTAAATATGTTTCACAAATATCACCCACAAAGATAGGTTTAAATACATTTAATAATAAATAATAAAAGAACAAAACAATACTCAATAAACAAACACAGTTACTTCAGAGTTCAAAACCACAGGAAATATTTAAAACAACAATGCACGACAGTCTCAATTAAATACAGAAAACATCTAAACTAATCTTTACTATATTCCCAACTATATTCAAAAAGAGTTACTATGCCCTAAAAAAACTTACTTACAGAGACAGACAAGTTTAGAAGTTGATGAGTGGATGTCCTTGTTAGGTCCAAGACAAAATACAAAATGCCCAGTCTCTCTCTGAGAGAGTTCTTAAATTAATAATAAACATTACTTAGCTTGGATGATATCTCTGTTTGTCACATGACTTTAGTTCCCAGGCTAAACAGATACTAACAGGATTTTAATATCTCTGTGGGAAAAGTACATATCTCTTAGAAGTTTGCAGAATTTGGAAGCCATAAAACAATAAAACGCTTTTACATTTGAAACCTCATAATTATTTCTGGTTCAAGACAATACAAAAACGTCTAGCTCTAGACATTGTGTCTGCTATTGAACTGAAACTGAGAGATAACACAATCATAAAACACTTTAATTTCAACTTATTTTCTTGAAGTTTTGCAAGTTGGCTCTGTATGTTCCAGCTTCTACTATTAAAACATACATTTGCACAGGTATATGGGTGCTTCAATAAAGTATCAGTTTAAGAGCGTGCACACTTATGCATCCAGCTTATTGTACATTTTTTATTTTTTTTTCCCTAACAGATTTGTTTGTTTTTCAATTGAATTGTACAGGTTATAGGCCACATTACAGGTGGGAAAAGTTTTGAAATTATTTATTGTGGTCTCATTTTTTATATCACAAAAACCTGGCATTTTAACAGGGGTGTGTAAACTTTTTATATCCACTGAATTATCTTACATTTGTAAGACAAACATATGAATCATGTTGATATTCACACATGGCATATGATTATTTACAAAATTCCAGATAGATGGGTTGGCAGTGTCACAAAAAATATTTGGTTTATCTTACAGAGAAGGCTACCGGGTTCAGTCCAGGTGTTAATGATGTTGCTAGTTTTGCAAATAAGAAGGAAGACATTTAGCATGGGGTTGTTTTTGGCCTTGAGGACCAGGCAGAGGATATCTCTAAGGATTATGTATGAGATAGAGGAGATAGTTAGAGATTTAAGGCACTCTGCATAGATAATGGTACTCTGGTGCTTCAGTTTCATTGTAAGGAATCTTTAGGGGTCTTTCAAGTTAGATCATAAGTTTACGCAACCAAGTACCAAAGGGAGCATTATATTAAGGGAGGAATAGCTAGATATAACAAACTTGGACTTGGAGGTCACTCCCTTAGTAAGCAGCTGGGCTAAAAAGAATTATTTCCTTATATATAGGTTTTGGAGATAGGAGATGTTTAATTTCATGGTTTTATCAGTCTCTGAAATATCCTTATTGAAGCAACATAAACCTAATCACTTATGGTACTTCTTAAAAGTGATGGTTTTGAATCCACAAAATGGTCTATCAACATGGACTCATAGGATCATAGGAGATTACTAGGTAAATGACCCTAAAAGACCTTTTTAAGTCTAGCTATGCTTCACAGAAATATAAAAAAGATATTTGTCCCATAAGTTATGTGGGTGATATATAAACCTGGGAATAACTGATCAGGCATTTAGCAGCTTGCTCTCCTTAATAGTCATAGGTATCAGATCATGGGTAAAGCCGCAGTTCCATATCTACTGATCCAAGTTTTGCTTGGTAGGTGCAGGGAAAAGGTTTGCTTCACACAGATGGAAAGACCATTCCAGAGGAACGGCAGCATCTGAGACATATAACTGTGCTTCCAGCATGGCCTAATTATGTTGTGGATTAGATTTAGGTCCTTGGATTGGGTGCTTCTGGCACTATTTGTTTTATGGATGAGCAACAGTTCCTTTAAGCCTGGATCAGAAGATGCTTTGCGGGCTAGGTATAGATTGATTCTCAGTAGCCTGTAGGAGACAATGCTTTGAGGTAGCCTACATTAGACTTGTTTTCTATACTGTGTATTCTTTTGGTGATAAAACTCTGTGGTTGCTCCAGTTGTTACATATGCTTGGTAAGGTACATGCTGAAGGGTGCATTGTATGTGATGGTTGGCCGTATGAGGGCTGTGTAGAGTGGAACAATGACATCTTTGGACATAGATGCCACACCCTTGCTTGTAAGTTGTACAACATGGAATGGTTTTCTTACTATTGTAGGCACATGACGTTCAAAGGGTAAGTCATTGTTTACATGCTTTCCCAAACCCTGAATACTGTGTCTACTCCTATCGGTGTAGTATCAATGTAGTAATTTGCAGAGGTGGCTGTCTTACTGAAGGATACTATTATGCACTTCATAGCACTGAGTTTAATACTGTGACTCTTACACCAGCAAGTAGTCTATGTCAGGCCATCTTGTATGATGTTTGTGTCTTTGGGGGATTCAGTAACTGCACCTAATTTGCAATTATCTGCAGGTTTGGTCAGCTACAGGTATTTAAATGCCAAACAGATGAGAAATCAACACTGTGCCTTGATATACTTCACTAATGACTTGCCTTTTTTTGATGGTATCTTAACTTCTTGTGTACTATCTGTGAGCCAGTTGGGTATCCAGTGGGTGCTGTAGGGGTTTATACCTAATTAATTGAGCTTATTTATAATGCCTGACTAAGGAATTGCATAAAATGATTTGGCCAGGTCAAGGTTGAAGGTATGCACCATTTTGCCCTCAACCATTGCTTTGGTGACTTTCTCAAAGAAGTTGAATATGTTAAAAAGGCATGACCTTCCCTTGAAAAAACAAACAAACTGAGTTGGATCCAGTGTCTGAAAGTTTCTTATGTCATTATTTAATATGTCTATGATAACTCTTTCCATGGCCTTGCATACGACACTAGTCAGGCCTATGGATTGGTAGTTTCCTGGTTTCATGGATGGCACACCTTTGTGTAGTGGGATAACAGTTGCAGTCCTCCATTTGCTTGTCACAATGACTGGTGGCTATGACTAAATACTGCTTTTATTGCCACCAAAAGGTCATAGTTCATGCTATTAAACAAGCATCCAAGGATATTATTAGGTCCCATTGATGACATGTTTTTTGCCTTGGAGACCCCGTTTAGGACCTGTTCCCTGGTGATAGATGGGGGAGCTATGGTTGAAGCCATTTCTAGAAATGTGTCTTGGGGAGAGAAAGAGTGTGGTAAAACTGGAGCTGAACTTATCAGTCAGAAGGTTTACAATGTTCTCAGGCTCAGTATAGGTGGTTCCATTTACAATTAGTTCAGCACATTGTTATACATTGCCTTTGAGATTTTAAACATAATCAAAGAATGGCTTGTTGTTGTCCTTACTTTTTACCTCATATTTGGCTTTGGTTGACTTAATTTGTCCCTGAGGTGTTTATTTGGTTTGATGAGGGAGTTTTTACCTTGCTGGGTACTGCATTTCCTATTTTTGTCTAGAATTTTCTTTCTTTTGCTGTATAATCTATTGATGTTGTGATTCCACTAGGGTGGCTTGTTTTTTGTTTGTTATGAATTTCTTTTGATTAAGTACTGCAGCCTTTGTGCACCTGTGTACACGATTCTAGATGGTTCTTAAGAATGACTCACTGTAGGCAGTGGTGTTCCCTGGGTTTGAAGGGGGGGGGCTTGAAATTTTGCCAGGGTGTCACTTAGAAGTAGGATGTTTGCCTTGGAGTAGTTACTGAAACTTTCTGGGTTACCTAGAGCCCCAGGTTTTATTTTTACTTCAAAGGAGACATCTATATTGTCTGATGTGACTATTGAGGATAACACACTTGGAAAGGTACAACATTCCCCCATGGTGGTGAGGAGTAGATTTAGGATAGTAGCATACAGACTATCTGACCCAGGGTATTTGTTTACAAAGTGCAGAATCTCTGGGCCCGTGTGTTAAATTTTGTGTATTATACCTATTTTATAGTGGGGTAGTAATTATCACCAATGAATATGATGAAGGTTTGAATGGGGATTATATCTAATACATTTAAGTATGTGTTATCAGTTTCCTGGATAACAGAAGGGGACATATAGCTTTCTAAGGGTATGGTATGGGACTTTACCTATCATAATTTGGATGTGGAGAAACTCAAGTGCATCATGCTGTTTGGCCACCCTCGAGACATGTTTTCTTTTTGATACAAATTAAGGAACTTCCACCTTTTGACCCTTCCTAAGAAGTAACAGGTCTAAATGTGTGGAAGGCATTATAACCCTGCACTACCAGGGTGCTCTCTATGGCTTTTAACCATATCTCAGTAACTGTACATGTCTAGGTTCTCCAGGGTAAGGAGAGTTGCAAGGAGTTGAGTTTCTTTTTTAGGCTCCTGGTATTGAGCAGTAATGCCATTAGATTATATTGGGTTAATTGTGCTATGTCAGAAGGTTTATCAGGTTGGTAAAGCCAAAAAAATCCACAGAGTCATACATGTAGGCAATGGAGAGGTAATGAAAAGGTGAGATAAACGGTACCCAGGAAAAAATCCATAGTCACTGAAAATAATGGCAGAATAAATGTGCTAGTAATAAAATAGTGCAAAACCACTGAATTTAATACTAAGTGTTTTTGTTCCTATCAAAATGGACCTTCATCAGAGTAATGCAGGTTGTTGCAATACTTAATTAAATACTATACTTCATCCAATGAAATGTTAAAAATTGATAGATATTCACCAGTTACTAATATATCTTAATAAACTGTGTACAGCCATTGCTATGTTAATATTAATATATATATATATATATATATATATGTATATATATATATATATATATATATATATATATATATATATATATATATATATATATATATATATATATATATATATATATATGTATATATATATATATATATATACATATATATATATATATATATATATGGTACTTTACAAACTAAAATATTAAAACCATTCATTTACAAATATTTTCATGTCTAAGAACTACATTAGTGGTATCACATCTTTTTATAAAGCATATGTGCTGATAGATTCTTTTTTTAAGTGCGTTCTCCATCTTACCGACATAAAATTCTGGTCCCCTCAAATTATCTATGGTGTGATGCCCCTCCTATTGGCCATTAATTAAGGAGCTTCAATCCTCACCATTGATACCAGTGGGAGACTTGCAATTCACATGGAACAAAAATAGATACACACACTGTTTCCAGATGCAGCTCTCTGCACCAAACACAACTTCTCTTAAGAGCATACACTCAAATCTGGGGTTGGGTTTCCCTATTTTTCTCCAGGCCCCAAATAAGGCTTCCTGCTGGCACAGCTGTAGAGGTGAGTCCTTAGCCCAGTGCTCCAAACCAAGTCCTCCCCCACCCACTTTGTGAAACCAGCGCTCTGTGTCCCTGCTGCAAGCAGCTAGCACATACTCTTTGATATTTGATTTTCACACACACACACACACACACACACACACACACACACACACACACACACACACACACACACACACACTTGGGAAAAGCTGGCTCATATTTAACAGCTATGCCCCCCCACTGCCTAGACAATAAGGTAGATACTGCCACTAGAATACTCCAACGCCAGCTAGTCTAAGGCTCTTACAAGGGTACCCAATTATACTGAGTAAAATTAATACTCATACAAATGGTAGTGTTTGACCAGTGCATCAAGACTTTCATCAATTCCTACAGTGTCACCAAATAAATATAAGTACTCTCAAAGCTTACAATATTCTCTAAAAGACCAGTCATAATTAAACATTTAAATATATGTAATAATAGATAATAAAATAACATGAAAATACTAAATATCTATTTCCAATAAACACCAAAGTTTCAGTCATGGGAAATATTAAAAATAACAACACACAGATCCAGAAAACCAATATTTAACTAATCTCATTATATTTTCCTGAATGGTCTAAAGAATTGCTGTCCCCTAGTTCACTTACTAGAGCAAAGCAAGATGAAGTAGGGGAGTGGTCCTCTTTTGTCAGACTTAAAAACAGACTGCCCTTAGACTTCTGTCAAATTTAGTATTAAAACATCATTTCAGTGCTGGATTACAGAATGACATCACATACATCTGGTCATCTAACTTGATTCCCACACTACACCCTTAACTAGAAACTGAACCAGAATCTAGCACATATGTGTCACCATGCACACAGATAGAGCTTTGCTAAGATGTGTTATAGCATCTGGAAGCTATAAAACCATTTCAGAAATGTCCACCCTTCCAGAGTACCAATTAGTGCACTCCTAAGGACAATACAGTAGGATTCCTAGTCCTGGTTTTCACAGACATATTTTCTGTGGCTGCAATCAGAACTGTAAGATGCAATCTTTATCACCTAAACTGGGTAATTTAATTTCAAACTATTTTTCAAAATTAGCTGGACTGAGATTAACCTCTTCTTTTCTCTTCCAACATGCTCTGTTATAACATATTCATTTCAACAGTTATGATACAGTATGACATACAGGTATATTTCTTTTCTGTCCAGTAGGACCCACTGTTGGTACATTTCATAGGTTCATAGGAGGGTACTAGGCTATTGGCCCTAGGGCCTATATAAGCTTAGCCAAAAATGTACCCTGGCTTTCGCCACCCAAGAAAATTATTTTCCTGTGCTCCTGTCGAGCAGAGCCACAGAAGTGATCCCCCGGGTGAATTTCCTATCTCCCATCCAATCATCAAGATTTTTCTTGAAGAGTACTAATGAGGAGCTCTGTTTCACATAGATAGGTAGTCTGTTCCCGAGTATGGGAAGTCTCTGGGACAGGATTCTATCCCTACAACATGTTCTGTTTATTGTGGTGATAAGGTTTAGGTCCCTAGAGCATGTAGCTCAGAGGGATTGGGATTTCTTTAAGTGGAGCATGTCTAACAGCTCTGGGTTTGACATAGCTTTGTATGTTAGGCAGAGATCGCCTCTGAGTAGGTGATATGCGACGGAGTAAAGCTGGTGTTTTTTGAGACGGTCTGCGTAGGGCATCTGTTTGAGGCCAGTAATCCTCTTTGTGAGGTATTTCTGTGGCCTTTCCAGTTGTTATAGATGTCTTGTGAGGTACATACCAAAAGGAGCATTATACTCTATAATGGGTCTAATGAGTGATGAGTAGAGGGGAACAATGACCTCTTTTTTTCTGGATGAGAAACCTTTTGTGATGAGGTGAGCCACATAGAAGGATTTCCTGACCACTGTGGCGATGTGATTATCAAAGTAGAGACTACTGTCCTCCTGTGTTCCAAGGTCTCATCACATTTTTGGCGTTAAGTAGACTACCAGATATGTGGTAGTTCATGGGTACAGATTTTTTACCAAAGGGGATGACAATACACTTTTTGTCTTTGAGCTTCAGGCCATGGCTTTGACACCAGGCATCTGTCTCAGTGAAGCCCTTTTGTAGTATGTCCACAGCGTTAGGATTTTCGATTATGGCTCCTAGTTTGCAGTCATCTGCAAACTTTGTTAGCCACATACCTTCTGTGTTAGCCTGTACTTCAGAGAAGTAGATACCAAACAGGAGCGGACCCAGGACTGAACCCTGTGGTACTCCACTTGTCACTGGTTTGAAGTCGGATTTGGTGTCTGCTACTTTCACAGTGTGGGTTCTGTCCATGAGCCAGTTGGCAACCCATCTTGTGACATAGGGATTTATACCTAGTTTAGTGAGCTTATCTATAATTCCAGAGTGGGGGATGGTGTCAAAAGCCTTGGTGAGATCTAGATAAGCTGTGTGAACCACCTTACCCTCATCTATGGCTTTGGTGACTGCTTCAAAGAAGTCAATCAGGTTTAGGAGACATGATCTGCCTTTTACAAATCCGAACTGGGTAGGCTCCAGAGTTTGGAGATTACCAATGTCTTTGTTTTTGAGTTCCATGGCCTTGCAGGCCAGGCTCATCAGGCTAATGGGGTGGTAGTTCCCGGGGTCTATCGTGGCTCCCCCTTTGTGGAGTGGGATAACCGTTGCGGTGCACCATTCAGTGGGCACAAAGCCTGAGGTGAGGCTATGACTGAACATGGTACTTAGGTAGGGTGCAGGTTCATTCTGTAGTTCATGTAGAACGCAGCCTGGGATATTGTCAGGTCCCATGGATGCTGTGTTCTTGGCTTTGGAGAGTGTGTTTTTTACCTGTGCAGCCATGATTACAGGAACTTTGCATTCTTCCGGTATAGAGATGGGCTCTCTAGGGGGTGAGAGGGGGGTAAAGTTAGCATTGAACCTATCTGCCAGGATGTTGGCAATATCAGTTGGTTCTATATATTTAGTGCCATTGTGCTGTAACTCAGAGCAGATCTGAGTGTTGCCATTGAGATTCTTGACATAGCTATAGAATGCTTTGTGGTTGTCTTTAGAGTCAGTGGCAATTTTGTTTTCGTAACTAGCTTTGGAGGATTTTATGAGGGATCTCAGCTTCTTACTGAGGTTGACCAGGGCATTCCTCCAGTCATGGGATTTTACTCTTTTTTGCAACAGTTTCTTTTTTCTGTTGTAGAGATTGTTTATGGCAAAGAACCACCAGATCATTTTTTTTGGTGGATAGCATCTTGGTTCTATTAGGGATAGCATGATCCATGCACTCGTGTAAGTGCTTATAAAGTGCATTTGTGTAGGATTCAGCAGTCGTAACTCTATTGTTCGTCTGCATGGGTGTCATGAAGTTTGCCACTTCTGTCTTAAGAAGTGTGAAGTTGGCTTTGGAGAAGTTTTTTACGGTGGTTTCCCTAATTGGGGGTGGGGGCGAGATGTGGATGTCTAGGGTGATTAGCTTGTGGTCGGATCTGACCAACAAGGAATTGACCTCTGGTGTGGAACACTGGTTGCCCATGTTGGTCATGACCAGGTCTAGGATATTACTGCCCCTGGTGGGGGTGTGAATAAGTTGATCCAAGGCGTTGGAATTTATAAATTCCAGAAAACATTGAGCAAAAGAGTTGGTACATGAGTAGTTTTCCCAGTTAGTGGTGGGGCAGTTGAAATCATCCATTATTAGGGTGTTAGGTTGTACCCTAATACTTTCCAGTGTATCAAGAAATGAGGAGTGGGAATCCTGGGTCATGGTGGGGGGTCTGGTCTGTAGCAAGCTACAATTTGGATTGCGGTCTTGCCCAGAGTTAGTTGCACTTGGATAATCTCGGATGCATTATGCTGTTCAACTAGCCTGGAGGTGTGGATATCCTTAATGAATATGGACACGCCTCCACCTTTAATGCTTCATTCTGGGTTAGGTGGCCGAAAGGTGTGGTATGATTTATAGCCTGGTAATGCAGGGGTGCTCTCTGGAGCTTTGAACCAGGTCTCTGTCACTGCACAGATGTCGATGTTCTCCATTTTAAGAAGTGCCTCGAGTCATTTGTATATCAACACAAGCATCTGTATTTCAACACAAGCACCTGTACAAATCAGTTTGATATACAAATGACATACAATTCTTTACAAAACTGGGGCTAGATATGCTGGCATATGTTAAACATCCACTGCCATACTTCTCCTGGCATAGCTGGCAATATCTCACACCATCACATATGGTATGATCCCATTTATTCTCATTAATAGTAACGTATAATTGTCAAACCTAGGATGGGTAGGACCAGTTTCCAGCCAAATTGGATATGTTAATTTCAAGCACAAAAACGAAAACTGGCTAGGTTTAAAATGGCTCACAAGAGCAGCTCACCTATTATTTACCTATAGATCTATTTACCTATGAACCTATAAAAATGCTGGACAAGAAATACACTTTTAGCACTGCAGTTAAATCTTCCATTTGGGGACAATAATTTAGGAAAATTCCCAATATTAATGTTGATTGTGTCATAGATAAAAAAAAAATGTGAACAGAAACCACATTTTGTCATGCCTTTATTTGCTGTGGAGTGAGCCTTTCTAGAACCTTTTTCAAAGTACTTTTTACAGTTTCTACCCCATTTGTATACTGTGGTCAGGCCATTACCTAACTGGGGGCATAAATCCATTGGACGAAATACTAGTGACCAATATTTTTGGCAAAATAGCTTTATCGTCACCAATCCTGTATATATATTCACATTTCATAGCTATAGAAATATCTTTAATGCTGTCTCCCTTTTAAACAATAGTATTAAGTAATAAAGTAATGACTATTTGTTAATGCCACCCTTCTTAACTTCCTCATTGGTCTTGTCTATCAAGTCAGTGGAGTACTTACATTTTTAGGATCATAGATTTCAAGTACTCAGTTTGTTCAAGAAATACCTTATCCTCTGATATTGTTGTTAGGTACTGTCAAGTTGAGCTCAACTCATGGTGACTCTATAGACAGTTTTTCTAAATAGTTTCCAGTCTTTACAGAGCCTGGCAAGGGTTGACAGTGGCATGTTCATGTCTGCTTTTGCCATGTCATGCCAATGTATTGGGGGTCTTCCCCTCTTACAGTGGACACTTACCATACCAGTCGTAATGTCTTTCACCAGTCATGCTTTCCTTCTCAGGATGTTTCCAAAATAGGATAGCTTGAGCCTTGACATTTGAGGTTCCAAAATGAACTTGGGTTAGAGCTCAACAATAACTGACTACTTTATTCTACAAGCAGTCCATGAGATTTGGAATAATTTGCACTAACACCACAATTCAAAGGCATCAATCTTCTTCCTGTCTTTCTTCTTGATTGACTAACTTTCACAACCATATGATGCTGTTGAGAAAACAATGGCTTGAACTAATCTGATCTTCATGTGAAGAGACAGAAATCTACATTTAATTGCCTTTTTCAAACTCTGCATAGCAGCTTTTCCGATACATTGATGCTGTTGAATTTCCATGTTGATTCCATAATAATAAGAATGAAGTTATAAACAACTTTGATATCTTCTCCATCAAGACTGAAGTTGGTTGTGACACCAGTTATCAGTATCTTTTTCTTTTTCATATTGATATGCAGGCATTACTTGAGTCTGTGCTCCTCGATGCTTGATTAGTAAATGCCTCAGGTCATTATCACTGTCTGCCAAGATTGTCATGTTGGCATAATGAAGATTGTTGACAACTCTGCCACCAGTTTTCATTCCACTATTGCTTTCATACAGCCATGATTCTCTGATAATTTGTTCCAAATACAAACTAAACAGATCAGGAGAAAAAAGACATCCTCGGCAACACACCTTTGTTGACTTTGAATCATTCTGTTTCTCCTTGCTCAGACTGGACCATTTCTTCTTGATAGCAATAGAGATT
Source organism: Protopterus annectens (assembly GCF_019279795.1). Taxonomy (NCBI): domain Eukaryota; kingdom Metazoa; phylum Chordata; order Ceratodontiformes; family Protopteridae; genus Protopterus; species Protopterus annectens. Next base: position 528,218,476 of record NC_056751.1, on the reverse strand, counting down.
GCACATGAGAACAATTATAAAGTTGCAGTCTACATTGTATAATTTTAAGTCAAATTTTGCTAGCGTGTGAGATGAGGGCAATTGCACAGTAATTAGAACAGCCCTTCTTCAGTATTGGGAGTATTGGATTGCCCTTCTTCAGTATTGGGAGAAATATGGACTTTTTCCAGCCATTTGGCTGTGATGATGGTGACTTCTATATTTGTTGGTACAGTGTTGTCAACAGATCAATAGCTTAATTTGAGCACTTTAGTATTTCTATTGGAATTCCATCAGAACCAGGAGCTTTGTGTTTTGGTAAAGTTTTTATTGCTGCCTCAACATCCTCCTTCCTCACTATTGTTTCCTATTCATATGTTGTAGCCTGGGACTGCTATTTTACTGGTCGATCATTCTTGCCACGTACCTTTCATCTCTTCACCTTCATTCAGCATATCACCTTTGGTATTTTTCAGCATGCGGATTCTAGGTTGGAATGATTGCCTGAGTACACTCAGATTTAGAAAGGCTGATCTTCTTTATCTAATGTTTTCTTCTTCCAGTTGCATACATATGTCACTGAATATTTTTCTTTATCCCACCTTGCAGCTGATTGAAAAGAGCAGCTGAGCTCCATTACAGTTTGTTTTTCTCCTTTAGCTTTGGTCTCTCGACATTTCAAAGCAATTTCTAGTGTTGCATTGGACATCCATTTCTACTTGTTTTGTCTCACTACTTAAAAACTTGTTGCATTCTTCAAGTACAATCTTCTTCATGTTTTCCCACAATTCCTCTAATGACATTTTACTGGCTTGCCTGTTCAAGATGGTGAGATGATTGTCTAAGTCATCTTTGAATTTAATTGGTATATCAGACATATCATATATTGGAACACGAGCAAGATGTTGACTCTTTCTTACCTTGACCTTGACTTTGAAGTTAGTGGTCTGTGCCACGATCAGCTCCGGGTTAGGTTTTTGTAATATTGAGCTTTTCCAGCAAATATAGTCTATCTGATTTCTATGCAGTCCACTGGGAGAAGTCCATATTTATAATCTTCATTTGTGCTGCTGGAAAAAGGTGTTTGAGATGAACAGGTTGTTGGTTTTGTAGAGACTGACAAAACCTTGTTTGACATCATTTCGAATTCCAAGACTATATTTTGCAGCTGCTGGGGAATCGTTTCCACTTCCAACTTTCATATTCCAATCATGCATGACTACCAGCACATCCCGTTTGCATGTGCATTTGATTTCTGCTTGAATTTTGTTCATAGAGTTGCTCAACATCTTCTTCCTTAGCATGCAATACTATATCATATCTCATTTTATTATTTTCCATAGATTTTTTTGGAATAATATGGAAGTAGATTGCCAGAACTTTCTTCTTTGCAGATGCTGCTGCTGCCCTGGTGGTTTGTCTTAGCCTGGCATCTCTGCTGAGACCATTCTATCATGGGAGACCCTACCAGTATATAATTCGACAGATAGCATAGCTCTCAGCTTCACTGATGTACACAAGCCCTCTTGGCAAAGTAAGCAGACAAACCATGCAAGAGATCACCTGATACCAAATGAGATATACATAACATCTGTTCCTTGATGATATTCCTTTTTTGCCAACGAGGGTGCCAACTCTGGTATTATTAGAATATGTCTATTTTCAAAAAATAATTGATTCAGATCTATGCAATAACCCATTTTTGGTCACTTTTACATCTAGAAAATCAACTAATTCATGGTGGTATTCATACTGAAATTTTAAGAAATTCGTCTTGTAATTAATACATTCCTGTAGTTTTGAATTATCAGAAATCATAACACAATAATATCATCCAAATAATGACAGTATGCCTTAATCCATTGGTTATAAAAGATATAAAAATAATTAAGCTTTCATTGCCAAAGCACTATGTTAGCAAAAATGGGAGAGCTGCTTCCCCCACTGCTACACCAGTAATTTGTTTCTAGTATTAGTTTTTGAAGAATACATACTTGTTAGTAAATTTCTTCCATGCAACTAACCAGGACATTTATATTCTTCTGGTGTAAATCAGTTTCCTTTACCAGTGCTTTGCAGAACCATTCCATACCAATGGAGTGGGGTATAACAAGAAACAAATATTTCATGTCAATAGTGACTAGAAGGATCGGTCTATATATCCTAATAGTGCTATTAAAATTAAAAAGTGCCAAGAATCAGATAAAATATGTAACTTATCCACATAAAAAATTTTCAAACTAAAATCCGCATATATGGCTAACGGTTTAGTTTTTGCACCACTGGCCACCACTATTGGTTGTAATGGCAGCTCACTCTCTACATGTGAATGTTTATGAATCATTTAAGAAACATAATTATTTTATTATAGAGAGATAACCTTTTTTGATAGGGGTGAGAATTGGTCAGCAGTGCTAGAATCTAAGGAATTACCCTGATTACATTGGCAAATAATATTAGAGGCCAAAATACACCTGGTTTAAATGACAACTTCCATTAGCAGTTTATTAATTTTGAAGAGAGCTATATTGTAACCAACGAATGGTTTTAAGATTTTAATTTGCTGAGTAACAGACACACACACACACACACACACACACACACACACACACACACACACACACACACACACACACACATGTATATTTGTATATTTTTAATAAGACTTTTTATTATTAACTTGGCTATGGGTGTATACAATTTATTAAGTTATGTCACTAATTGTTAAATATTTATGAATTTTAACATTTTATTGGTTTAAGTATGATATTTAAGTGTTGTACATCCTGTGTCAGTCTGTTGAAGCTCTCATTTGATAGGAATAAATGTGCTTAATATTAAATTTCAGTATTTTTGCACTATTTTGGTCCTGGCATATTTATTCTGGTGAACTGCTATTTTTAAGTTTATTTGAGATAAAAGGTAGCAATTTGTTTCAGCTGGCCATCAGCCAACAGTAATGTAACATAATGTAGTGCACTGATTGTTTTTTAAGAAGTTTCTTGTATCAATCCCCACAGTTTATAATAATCCCCCTTTACAGACACTTTCTTCCTTCCCATCAGTTCTCCACTTAAGGTCTAATGTCTTACAATGGGCTCACACTTTTATTAGTGGGAACATTGTAACAGTTGTGATAGTCTGTCATTTGTGCTGCTAGTTACAAAATGATACACTGATATTTGTTTGCATCCCCTTACTTTGATCCCACTGCTATCATGGAAATCTGTGTAAGATTTTACACCGTCACATTGTAGTTCCGTATTCAAGTTGGATGTAGTCTCCTTCTGCTGTTTACGCAACCTCTAACAGAGTCAGGTATACTCACATCTGCTTGGAAGCAGTTATTGCCTTTTCTTTTAAAAGCTGGTTTAACTTTGTCATTCATGCCCTTGCTTACTCACAATATTATGCCCCCTATTCCTGAAATCATTGTTTTCCTTATTCAAAGCCATTACCAAATTCCAAATTACAGAAAGTACTACTTGTGCTGTGATGTAAGCTGCAAAGGTATCCACTTTACAATAGATTTCACTGTGAAGAGTTTTCAGTAATGCATAAATCCTTATAATTGTTACAGTTTACTAAAGTATGTCTTCTTTTTCCTCTGGAACTTTTGTGATTTGGGTCTTCTGTTTTGATGAACCCTTAAAAAAAAACATCAAATTGTTTTATTTTTCCACTTTCTCTTCTGGCATTCTTCTTACATTTTTATTTTCTCCTCATTGTCATCTCTGCATACTTTTGCTTAGATAACAGTAACTAACATTTTCTTTTAACCTAAGTATTATTTTTCTTGTTCTTTATGTCTCTCCTCATTGTGTTGTTCCCCACCTTTTCATAATTCTCCATTATATAGGTATGTGTTTTTTCTCACTTTATCAACATCTCCAAATCCAATTTATGTACTCACAATTATTTGCATTCACTGCTGTTTTTCTTAAATTCTTTCCGTCTCTTGGTACTGGTGAGTTATAATTGCAATGTTTGGTGATTCATTTTTTTTTTTTTTTTGGTTATCTTTTGTTGACCAAGTTAATCCCACTAGGCTAGTATCCTCTTTTCAAGGGAAACCAGAGGTGTTTTTTATATTACTAGGGGAAATCTGGACAGGGCATAGTGTAGCTTCCCCTAATTGTTGTTGTTGTGAGTGGGACCCATTTTGCATGAACGCTTCCAGTTTTTGTTCCAGGCACAAAAGCCACCTGGAAAAACAGGGAGGTGAGAAGGAGATAATGGAATAGTGACAGAAATGGAGGAAAAAGCCAAATATCAAGATCAGAATATGTGAATGATTCTGAGGAGATGTTTTCAAAGAAATCTGTTTGATGGACATGAGTCAGCAAATGATGGATGTATAATTACAACCCTCCAGTCAGGAGGGTTGTGGGATGATTTGCTTGAGGAAATGATCATGTTGAGTGAGCCAGAAAATAAAGGAGATATTCCTTGAGGGGACATTATGGAGAAAATACAAAAAGAGGGTGCAGAGACAATCCTGAGGAATAGTGGGGAATGGGGAAAAAAACATATTCAGAGAACGTAAAACAAGACAAAAGTGAAGTACCATAAAAGAAAAAGGCAGAATAAAATGAAAAACAAACGTATTTGTTAAGAATTCAAAGTAAAGAACACAATGAAATGGACATGTATGAAGTGTGAGACAATTTAATAGCTCCTTTGGATATAAAAGTACATGAGATAAGAGCATTTATTCTTATTAACAAAAGAGATTTTGTAACATTGAACAAGAAAGACTGTAACCCATAGAATATTTATGTGATAAAAGCATTTAACAGGGAAACAAAATAGAAAATGTATGTACAATTTCGAACAAAGGTGGAAAGAGAGACTTTGCAAAGACATTTGAAAACTTTACGTAAAGAAATATTGGACACTGAAAATGTTTATGATAAAAGGAGTTTATGAACTGACAGATGGGATTGTAATATTCTGTTTTACACAGAAAGGGAAAAATATACATATACCAAGCAGGATAAATGTGGAGGGGAATAGGAGAGCCATGAAATACTGGAGAAAACGCAAAACATGTTTTTTTTTTTTTTTTTTGTGGAAAAGAAGAACTTTTGATAAGCAACTGTGATAAAAGAAAGTGTTATATTTGTGTCGAAATGGGACATGATGCAAAAATGTTAATTGAAATGTTACAAATGTAACAAAATTGGGCATTTATGGATGGATTGTAAAACTGAAAGTAAGAGTAAGGAAAAAGAAAATGGTAGAGAAAAGAAACGTACATAGAAGAAATTTTAGAAAATAGAAACAGAAGAAATTCAGATGAGAAAAAATAATACAAAGGACTCTGAAACAAGTTATAAAGGAGACATAAACTGGGAGATACTAAGAGAAAAAAGAATTCTATTGCTAAAGGGGTAAAAGAGAGAAAAATAAAATTTAAAGGGGCACATCCTCAGGAAAAAAGAAAGGAAATGAATGAAAATGAATGTATACAGGTAATTGTTGAGTGTTAATATAATGGTTAAGGTGCAGTGTTTGATTCTCACCTTTGGGAAGGAAATTGTCTAGGCTTAGAATGGTCCATCAAAGCAGCAAGCCTAGTAATTAGGTATGCACTTATGAAACCTTGCATCTAAAAAAAAGGAAAAATGAAAATTGTACAGTGCCTTCTGTAAATGTGAATATAGTAAGAAGAATAGGGATTTTGGATGTAGTTGTAATTATATTAAAAAGACAAGATTTTTAACAAATAAAGAAATATTACAAAAAGTGAAACTATGGGGAGAAAAGTAATCTGGAATTTGAAAAACAAGAGATGTTCTAGAATAGCCATATTCTGTAGAAATACAATAAAGATATTAAACTTAACTTTAGCAAAAATGGCAAGATTAGCCATTGTAGATTTGGAATGGAACAAACAAGTATATAGAAGTATAACGTTATATGCCTATACTAATTATAAAGAAAGGGAAAGGTAATTTCAACAGATTTTAGACTGTGTAGTGATAAATATGAATAATATAATAACAAAATACTTTAATTGTAATTTGAGAGGCAAGTGCAAAATTATATAAAAAATGCTAAACATTATAAGATGTAGTAAGTTAAAACTCTGGGACAAAAATTCATGGATTTACAAAAGGGATAGGTATAGATCTGAAAATGATTATTTTATATTATCAAGAGGTTTAGTTATAGCAGAAGGGGAGGTAGTTGAAATAGGATTTTCTGATCATCTTGCAATGTGGCTAGAAATAAAGGAAAACAAGGACTATATAAAATATGCAAACAGAATACAAAAGATAAATGAGGAAGCATGGAATGAAGAAGGGAAGAAATTAATAATACTGTTATGGAAAGATCGTGTTACTTCTAGAAAATTTTATAAAAAATGGACTGAATGGTGGATGAAATATAAGGAAAAACATAAAAACTGTTTTTACAGTGGCAATATGAAGTGAGACAAGAAGATAAAGAAAATATGAGAACTTATAACAAGACATTGGAAAATTTAGACAAATAAAATGAATTATATGAAAGAAATCAAGAAAAAATGCAAGATTTGTTATATAAGCAAAAATATTTTTACAAGCAAAAAGAGAAGTATTGAGTTACTTAAGCAAATTAGTAAAGGAAGATGGTAGCATAATGAGAAAAATAAAAACTCTACAGTCATAACTATTGCTAATTCCCCTTAGAACTCCTAATAAATATCCAGACATCTTTCAAATCAGTAGAGACATGGCTCATTAATAATCAGCTCATTCTCAACCCTAAGAAAAAAAAAGACTACTCTTTCTACCTAAATCTGAAAATCACATTAAACTTTCTTTTGCCATAAGGTCCCTAAACAATACTCCCATAGAAGTCAAAAGTAGCACAAAACTCTTTGGCAGTAACATTGACGACCAACTAAAATTCGATCTTCATAATAACAATTGTATAAAAAAAAAAAAAAAAAAAACACCAAAAGCTAAGACTGCTGTACAGGAACAACAAATTCCTAACTACTGAAGCTAGGATTTCTCTTACCCATGCCTACCTTCTACCATGCTTAACTTTTGTTCCCAAATACTCACAAATTTGAACTCCTCCCTACTTACCAAATTAGGATCAACCTACTACAAAATAGATAGATTTGCAACTCAACAAACATATGAATCTCACCAGTGTTTCTCCCTAAAATACCTGAACTGGCCCGAACTACCTCACCTGTTCCTACAATCTCAACTCCAAATCATGCACTCCATCCTACATCAGCCTGATTTCTGCCCAAGTCTATCTTCCCTCATCTCACACTACTCGCCTACCAAACTTCTCCGAAGCTCAACCCAAGACCTACTAAAAATACACAAACCCAAATCCAACACAGGGTGCAACTTATGGCTACCACCTCTCTATTGCATGGAACAAACCCCCACTACAAATAAGGTCACTGACTCACCCCAAACAATTTAAGCTAGCAACCAAGGACCACTTGAAAAAACACTGGTCCTGCCATTGTACTCACCCTCCCTGATTATTGCCTACCTTTTATAGTGCAGTCAAACTAACTTACTAAAACTTACCATTAACTACTTCATCATATGCTTCCTCCAAAGCTTCTTCTATACTCTGCTCCCTGAAATTCTTATGTAACCTTTTTAAGTTTCTGCTACTCTTCATACAAAACCTTATATTTACTCAACTCTATTTTTAAACCAAAACATACAAATTATTCTACTTTTTTAACATTCTCCTTTTTGTTTATAGTACTGTTTTATCTGTCAACAATATACATGTATGTAGCTTACATATTTTAACTACCAAAATTCTCTATTGCTATTTTTATTGAAATGTATCTGTATTGCTATTTTTATTGCACTGTATATCTTTGGAGCTTTTCTCTCTGGGCCTTTGCTGAAAAAGGGCAATAGCTCAGCTGGACACTCTCGGTCAACAAATGTAAAATAAATAAAATAAATGAAATAAAAAGAACTCAGGAAAAGACTGTGAATAATAGAGTAAAATATGCACAAGAAATGTTTAAAAAAAAGAAGGTAGTAAAAAAACACAGAAAGTAAAAAAAAGTTAAAAGAAAAAGAGAATAAGGAGTTGGAAAAGGAGATTTCTTTGGGTCTATATTATGTAGTTGAAAAACATGTTCAGCAAACATGTCTTCATCGACACATAGATATCAAACCCTGTAATTGCCGAACGGCCACATCAGTGACTTTTTTCCCAGGGGGAAATAGTGCTTGGCCTAAGGAACAGGAAGCAAATGTTCAAACACCATATAGTGGGGGGCTTTGCCCCCACACCCCCCAATGTGGTTGGCTGTGCCCCCACAACCCCAAAACTAAATATACCAAATCCAAGATTGCACTACAGTGGGGAAAAGGGCAAATCCCCGATGATGGCCAAGTGCTGTTTTCCCCTGGGAAAAAGTCACTGATGTGGCTGTTTGGTGATTACAGGGTTCGATATTAAGTGTTGATGAAGATGTGTTCATTGAACACGTCTTTTGATGACATAATATAAACCCACTTCTTTAAATCATCTAGATAAAGTAATAAAGTATTAGAACAAGTAAATATAAATTCAGCTGCAGGATCAGATGGAATAGGGTATGAAATGTGTACAAATTTAAGGGACAAGCAATATATATATATATATATATATATATATATATATATATATATATATATATATATATGTCTAGTTTTTTAAGATTTTGAATGAATGGTTAAGTGAAGGTTTTCTGTATAAAGACTTATGTAGTGGAATACTTAAATTTATATGGAAGAAGGAAGATAGAAGACAATTAAAAAGCTGGAGACCAATAGTGCTGAATAATAATGATTATAAGATTTTTATAAAAATAACATGAAAGAGATTTGAATCTAAAATGGAATTATTATAGAAGATTGTATATATATATATATATATATATATATATATATATATATATATAGGGGTGTCAAGAATTATTAATGATAGACAAATAGTGGATGATATTGTGAACAGAAAAGAAGAAGCAAAAATCATGATAGGAGACCTTAATAAGTCATGCAATTGGACATGAAATCTTATGGGTAATAATAAAAGAATAGAATATAAGTAAGAAAGTTAAGAAATCATGTATGTCAGAGTATAGTAATAATGAAGGAAAAATACTTGTACATGGTTGGTTAAGCCAAGAGGTGTATATGAAGAGTGTTGTAAGACAGGGATACCCAATGAACTGCATAATCTTTGCCTTAGTTATGAATGTAATAGTATGTGAAATAAATTACAAAATGAAGGAGGCAGGGTATATAACACCTGAGGGGTTAAGAGTTCCAATCCTGTTAGCATATGTAGATGATTATAATAATTACAAAAGCCTAAATTTGGATAAAAGAACTAATGATTTGCACAACTGAGTGTCTAGAGGTGATAGGGATGGCTTTAAATAAAATGAAAATTAAAGGTTTAGGTGATATGGTAAAGAAGGTGGTGTCTATTTTACAATGAATGAAATTTCTGTGCTAGGTATAAAATATGGCAATAAAGATGCAAATACAATTCAATGGGGAAAAACAAGACATACTTGTCTTTTCTGGAGAGCATATACTTATCATTCCGAAAAAAAGGCTTATTTGATAAATTCAGTACCGATGGGAAAATAACATACTTAGCAGGTATATTTATGTTGCCAACAGCATTTGAAAAGGAATAATTGCAGATATTTGTTTCACTTATATGGGATTTTCGATTAAAGCCATTAAAAAGAGGAGTTCTGCATGTAAGGAGGAAGGAGGTTTAGGATTAATTACCCAGTGGAATATGCTGCAGCATTAAATTTATACAAACTTTTACAGTGGATAAATTAAAAGGTGAAAGGTTAGTAATAAAACTGTATAAATATAGATATGATAAATTGTGGGGTATAGTAAAAAAGAATGAAAGAGAAAAAATATTGTATACATGAAGAAATAAAATGTTACCAGGGGAAAATATTTTGTGGAAAATAAAAATTGATTATATAGAAAGAAAGAAAAGTATGGTATAAAGATGTAATGATAAAAAATACTATGTAAAACCATGGAAAAATGTAACAGATTAAATAAATTAAAGCTATAAAAATAAGAAGCAAATGAACTAATCAGAAAGTAGAATATCAAGATTTTTTGTGGAGACTTGTAATAGTTGTATTACCAGTAAAATGAAGTTTGCCATATAAAAAGGAAAGTGATAGAATATCCCCTGGATGCAATAAACTCCACATAGGCTCTGTGTAGAGCCTACATAGAAAGTATCCTTGTATGCAGTCATGAAGTGGCATCTGTAGCATGTACTACATATTCGTGATGTGCATTATGTCTAAGTAAGGTTGTGTGGCATGCACCAGTAGCAATGGCTGTGAAACTTTGCAGAACAGCAGAGATAATGAATCCCTGTAAGTCTTGATGGTCTACTCACATCACACACCACCACCACAAGAATATGCAGCAATTCCTCACAACCACATCCCATTGACATATCTCATTGAACTGATCCAGAAATGTTATCCCATCTTCTGTCCTTTCGGCATGTTGCAGAGCATGCAAATGCTTGTCAGCTTTGTGCAGTGGGACCACCCAAGTAGCAGACATGACCCATGCATCTAAAAATAGAAACAGGAGGCTTTCACTTAATATAACTGTAGCCTCTGCAACACACCAACATAGTAAGCATAGCTGCACTACGCTGATACACTGGAAGGTATAACACCTAATAAAACAATGCTGATGATGTCAATACCCCAGTAGTGACATGGGTTAAGTTTTAGACTACAGTACAGATAGTCCTGGGTTCTAATCTAGGGACTGCACAGTTTCTGTATATGATGGTTGGAGATTGCAGCATACCCAAATAACCTGGTAATAGAAGGGAATGACTATGGAAGTGATGGCAATTTTATTTTTACTTTTTTTCTTTTAAAAGTTACAAGGTGCTTACCATCTTGCAAATATGAGGTTGTTTTTATACATATTTATATACTTTTCTGTCTGCCACACCATTTTCAAATGTATTAAATTGTACACAGTGCACACTCTCAGTAAGCGCAGGTGGCAGGAAACCATAGTATTTAAAGGGGAAATACTGGGAATTGCACTTTATACATTGAGAGTTCACTTGTGCAGCAATGCCTGGAGCAGGTGAAGATGTGCATTTTTAGGGCAGAGAGCTGGAGTGTCCAGGAGTCCAAGGTTTTTACTGGGCTCCAGGTTAGGGATCATAGCCCATGCTTGTTGCAGGATGACTATACTGGCACCCAGTACAAAGTGGAAGCCTGGTATAGTTTGGCAAGGGCACTTACCAGTGCAACTGGTATTTCCTGCACTGATGAATAATGTCTTCACCACTATGATGACCTCTATAGAAGAAAGGGGGGCACCTTTGATTAGTGGATCAGGAATTGTCAGTTGGGGAACACCCCAGTGATGTTTAAGTATGATGTTCATGTATTACCTGAAAATAATGAAGATGGCTATGGTAAACCCTGGTAGTCATAATTGCTTCTTCTTTTACCTTTCTCCACAGCTGCACAAGAGAGGGCCTCAAATGTGATGTCCCATGCTAGGTGACTGGGGTGGATGAGACAAGCATGTGATAAGTAAGAATAATTATATAAAGCACTCTTATTGCAGCCTTAACAGTTGTGGATGGATTACTAGCATAATCATACTTTGCTATGATTCTGGTAATGCATATCTGTACAGTACCTTTCAATAATTCCTATATCTGCTGAAAATTCAGATTTAAGAATCACTACTTTGCCCTGGTCATTGTAGGGTTCATGGTGGTCTGACAAGTACTTTATGAAGATGTCAATAAATGAGTGTTCATAAGTTATGTTAACACAAATCCTGTGCAACTATCCATGTGAGTAATAGCAACATTTGAAATATGTTCATAATTCAGGTTCCTTGTACACCCAATTATGTAATGATATGTCCAGATATCCTGCTCTAAAAGGTGTAAAGGTGTGGTCTGAAATGCAAAGCAACAGTTGCACATTCCCAGATAACAGTGTCCATGAGTCTATAACAACATAAAACAAAAGAGAGTTTGCAATATGTTGCATTGAAAAGCAAAATTATAATATTACAGTTGAAATAAAAATGAACAAGGCAGTGGTAATCTCCAAAAAACAAAGTTTATATAAGCTCTTTCGTTCACATCCAATACATGAACTTCATCAGACATCAATATATTGGATGTGAACGAAAGCATTTGCATAAACTTTGTTTTTTGGAGAGTACCACTGCCTTGTTCGTTTTTTTTTTTTATAGTATTACAGAGAACACCGCTTGTGGCTTGCAATACCACACTCACCAAATATAACAGTCATCACATTACACTACTATGTTAGCTTTACATCAACAGAAATATAGTACTGTTATGTAATGATCATTATAATATTTCAAGTGCAGAGTACCAGACCTGGTTTGGTGTCACGTGTAAGCACTGTACATGCAGTCCAAGTAATACAGGGATTTGTTCACAGTTGTAATTGTTTATAGCAGACTCTATCAGAAGACAATAGTTATTTTTGAAATGTTGTTGTATAATGTGTGAAGCTGCTAATGTTCTTTTTCTCTCTCACCTCACCCAATATCTTCTTTTTATTTATGTATTACTTATTTTTATTATGATTTTTGTCTTATTATTATAATTTTATTTCTTTATTCATATTACAACTTATTATATCAGTTTTATTATTTCTTATGTTTTGTTTATTATGTATATGTTTATATCTTTTGTTTCTGTTAAATTTCATTAAATATCATTCTGTTTGCATTAATATTATTTAACCTTTATTATAATGTTTTGTCATATTTCTTTATTTTGTTTAATGTTGTTTTCACTTTTTTTGTGTTAATACCACAGCACATCAGGGTAGGCAGGTTCCTGGTGATCCACCTACACTCACTCCACCGGCTGCAGCATGAAGGCATAGCACTTTTGGGCTGCCATTTGGTGGCAACCTCTACTGCCCCGCCCTACCTGGACCCTCAGGTAGGTCTTCCCTACAGGCCAGGCATGTGTTCTCCCATAGGAGCAGAGGCAAGGACAGTGCTTACCTCTCCCATACAGAGTTGCCAGATGTGGTGCATTGGACTGTGCACCTGGCTGTGGGCACACACCTACGTTGGATGAAGAACATGCTGTCAATCCTTGTATGGCAGATGGGCTGTAGGCCAAGATGTCAGCCACAGCAGCCAGTGGCACAGTGACAGAACAGTGTTGAGGTTCCAGTTGGTGAGGACTTGAGTCACACTGTTACTGTGCTGATGTCCATGGGACCTTGATTTCCCCACCCCACCCAAAACAAGGTGCTCACCCCATTTGTGTTTTTCACTGACCGTGTTCTTTTCATGTATGTCTTACCTGCCTGCAAAACCTTCCTCACCTTCCCAACTTGTCTTTCCCAGACTTGCCTATCTTCCTCTCCTAACATTCCATTTTCTACTTTAAAAAATAAAAAGGCACCTGTCCGAAAAAAATAATATTGCCCCATACATAGCTCTCTATGTCACAGATGTGTCTACCTGACACACCTAATTTGGTCAAATTGGCTTTAACAATATAATTATGTTGTTGTCACCCTTCTCTCTGATGGTGACAGTCCTAACACATCTTAAAATATATACATATGTCCAGTGTTAACTGTTGAAGACATGGACAGCTATGGTTCCTCCCTACACCCTCCCCTTTCCCCACTGTCCTATCTTCCCCATTTCATTTCTTTCTAGAATTATCATGTGCTGGTATGCAATGTACATCCTCTCCAAGCAATGGCAAAGACATAGAGGAGCTTATTAATTTATTTTATATTCCATCAGTTGTTTTACTTTGTAGAAGCATATTATGTAACATTTGTCCATATTCTTTAGCCTTTGTTAAACCACTATTTATAACTTTGTCCACACTTCTCACTGTAAGTGGTTGACAGGTTTAAATATCTGTAATAGTGACAGCAGTGCAAAGTGCAGCATAGCATTGCAGGTATTAATGTTGTCCTTTTTTTAATCATGAGTAAACATGGCAGTAATTCTGTGTCTCCTGTGCTACCTGATGTCTGTGTCTCATCACAGTCTGCTGCTGATCTTGGCCAAAGTGAGGCACAATTGGGGGATGCAGAGGCTGAATCTGACACAGAAGTTGACAACCATCACCCACACTCGGGATCCCTGGACACAACCAGTATGCCTACACATACCCAGTCCACTGAGGCCACAACATATTGGACAATTGGAGGGTGAGGACATAGATCAGAGAAGTGTGGCTACCATGGCTTCAGTGCCTGTTGATACTATCCATAGCCAAACTGGTGGAATGATAGGTGTGCTCATCAGAGCCTGCAGGTGTGTGTCTTCACATGTCACTCAACACATGTTTAGGGCCATAATGGAGGCACAGGCATGTTCAGGATGTCAGTCCAGTAGAATGCTTATGGTTTTAGATGCAGCACAGTCTGACATTCATGACTGTCTCCACTGTGCTCTTAATGCATTGGATCAGTTCAATGAGATATATCAATGGGATGTGGTTATGAGGGAGCACAGAGCATCTACATGGAGTGTACATTGTCTGTGCTGGAACATCTGCTGGGAGGGAAATGTTGACCTCATGGGCATAGGTCAACAACTACATCTGCTGAGAGCCAATGGGGCCATGCCTGATCAACCTCCCACAGTGGCAGTACATTCACTGCTCCATCAGAGAGTGTGCTGTCCACACTTAGATGTATCAGGCCATGGGATTGTGCTCCTGGCTGTTTCCATGAATGGAGGACATCCAGCAGACATCAGTCACCCTCAGGTAGTAGCACACCATCTGACCTTGGGCGTGGAGGTGCTGGTGCAACTCTTGGCAAAGCCAGTTCTTGTGCTCAGGGGCAGGGATGATGAACTGTCATCTCTACCATGCATATCTCACAGCTGTCTGACATACAGACACATAGGGCTAGCAATGAGCTTGGCTGTGTTCATGGAGACACTCACACATCAATGTCACATTTAGGGCTCCTACTGATACACATGCCACATGCTGTATCTACATATTCCCTATTGGCTTCTATGGTGTGGACAGCACACTTACTGACTCACATACACACTCACTAAACTTTTGCATCAGCCTAGGCTTCCTTCACCCCCACAACCCCCCCCCCCCTGTGCATATGATGACTGTGCCACACCCCTGTTGTCTACCTTTTATTCTTTTCTTGTGTTTCTAGCCTTCAGGTATACTGACAATATATGTCTGATGCACAGTGTGACTACCTACATTTATTATGTATTTCATGTGTGCATTTGTGCTGCTGTCCTTATTATTGTAACTGTCATTTATATTGTAGTTAGCCAGTTAGACAATTGCTAGTGTATTAATTCCTCTACTTTCTAGTTGATTCTTTTTTAAGGCGTGCAAAGTCAATGTGTCTCATTAATATATCTAACCCTCTTTTTCAGGATTGTTTACTACTAGCTTATGTGTGCACATCCAAAGTTAAGCCACTGGTGTCTGAGCTCTGGATTGCATGTCAGTACTACAAGCAGAGCTCACACCAGTAATACCATATAATGTTTTTTTGTGTTGTTTTTTTTTTTCATGCACATCACCATATGTTCTGAGGTTAATAGGCTGTGACAGGGGTATTTTCCAAATGGTGTTTAGACCTGTAGATGATAGATCAGAATATGATATGCAATGGCATGTATAATGCATGCCCATGAGTCTTACAGAGAGGACCACCCATGCCCAGCATAGAATCAGTGATCCATGGTGGATAACATGTTCACATGAAGTCTGCCAACCTGTGCTCAAACAGGTTTCTGGATGTGTTCTGCATGACATACAATTGGAGTTCTAATGTAGATGACATGTATGTGTCCACCCTGCATGTCTATGTATGTCATACTGTACATTAGACAGGTGGCTGTGGTCCCATATGACTTATGGATGTGCAGCATATTCATCTCATTTGGTCTAAAGATGGCCATGTCATGCTTCAATATTCTGGCTCAAAGTTATATATCTAATACTGCATACGATGACAGCCATTTCATTCTGCTTACAGAAGTGACATGTTGGAGACTCTCTGATGTTATCATAGTCAGAGATATTTGATGTCTGTCTATTTCTGCAGGTGTCTGAAACAATACTTATAAAAGTGAGGATTATATACATCAATAGGGCTAATGAATGAGTATAGGGGAATAATATACTTTTGGTCGATGTCATGGCTTCCCTAATTGGATGTAAGACAGAAGATGCCTTCTTCCCCAAAGTACACACATTTGTCAGTTGACATGCTTCTCAAGATATATTAATGCATAATTGGGGTATACTGTACTTTGGTGTTTTTCTTTAACTAAGCAGGAACATGTATTAACACAAGGTATGGTGATGCATGTTCGTGCAGTTGTTATAGCACCCATGACTTTGTAAGCAGTCATTAGTGGCATAAACTTTTTTTGCCACACATCCTCCACTTTCTTTTGGGACTTTTGATATGTATATGGCAAACAAGATGGGAGACAGCACTGACACATCTCTTACCACACAGGTGACAGGTCAGCTGCTTGAGGTGAGGTCTCCCATTTTGACTGAGTTTTGTTGGTCTCTGATCCAATTTGCAACCCGGTTAACAGAAGGTGGGATATTCCCCTTGGTCAGTTTTTCAGTGGGAACACAGGTTGGATTGCATTGAGGTGCCTGGCCAAGTCATGATAGAGTGAGTGCACAGCCTTATATATGTCTCTGCTCACAGTCTGGATTTCACACAGTTTTTGCAGGCAAAAGCTAACCATAGGAACAGATAACTGGAACAGATGTATTGTTTGGAGGTCACCTATGTCCTTTTTGTGTGAGATGCATGCATACTGTTTCCATTGCCTTAAAGCAAATGTTGAATACAGTTACAGGAGTATAATCCCATTTGTATGTTGCCTTTCCTACATTGTGTTGGTTGGAAATATTCGCTGTATTCCATTTCTTGCAGACAACAGCAGTACTCAGGCTGTCAGTGAATTTAGTGCCTATTGCATTAGCTCACTGTTGCAACAATTAACAATAAAGGCCAAAATGTCATATGGTGACATGGATTCTGTGCTTCTCATATTGGAGTGAGCAGTGATACCTTGCTTTTTGAAGATAACATGGTTTAGAGGGGATGATGCAACCATGAGGTAAGGTCGGTGTTGTGAGGGGGGAAACTTTACAACCACCTGTGTCTGCCAGCAGGTGTAGAATTGACAGTGAGTTAGTATGTGCAATACCATCCAGAATTACTTCAACATACATCTGAGTGATACATTTTATTTTGCAGATGTAAATGCTGGCAGGCCTATAGTTATGCCTTTGTAAACAGCAGCTTCTGTCACTTACTGTACAATGTAGTACTAACAAACATTTGCCATTATGGATTGTAATTCCCAGCGGGTCTGTCTTACAGCATATCAGGCATGGCTGTGTATATACATTTGTGTAGATTTGTAGTCAAGACATCAGGGTGTAACTTACACTAGCTGTCAATGTCTTTTGTGTAAACCTGAGCTTGGACGTTCATACCTTAGGAAGATGTAGGTAACTTGGATGATGTTTTTGAAACTAAGTCCTCACTTAGGGGGTTCATTAGGTATTCCAAACTGTACATAAACTATGTTTTGGGTGGATTAACACTACAGGCACTACACATATGCCATTACACTGTTCAGTCATACAGCTGAAGACCAGGTCTGATATATTACAGCCCCTTGTTGGGTGGTTCACTATTTCTTCCATGTCATTTCAGTTTGCAACATCCACTTATGTTTGTGCACATGACTTTGTCCTCCTATAATTATCCACATGAGGCATTATATGCACTGCTGAATAAATCATGTCAACTAGCCTTGCAGCTGGAACAGAGGGAAACTGATAATTGTGGATGGGAGGTTTGAAACTGGTATCTGCATAGAGACTGCTAACCGGATGGGTATATGTGATCTGAGTGGTATTTTCTGGGGAGGAAATGATGGTGTGTACATTCTGAGGTCATTCTTAAGGTGGATCTATAGTCATGTCATTGATCAGTAAGTGTTTTATTTGCTGCTTGTTATGTAACAGAAGGTATGACAGCTACCTAGAGCTGCTGATGATCTTCTCTGCAACATGGCAGCAGCCAAGTCTCTTGGAAAATAATATTGTCATCTATCTATGTATGAGGGCACAGTGTTCAGCTATCTGCACATACACCACAAAAGAGCAGGTAATCTAAGGAAACATTGTTAAAGCTCACACTAGGTACAGAAACAGTAATCTTCAAATAGAGACCCCCACTGTACACACTTGCCAGCAGTGTATAGGTGTGAGTCCTATAAAAACAGATGTCATCCTAATGTTCTTACTCTTTTGGCTATTGCCATGATGGTTTGCCACAGCACATCATCTGATTTCATTTCCTCCTTCCCTCTGCATCTTGCTCTGTTACAACAACCACCTGCCTATCCTCAGTCACCACATCCATGAACCTAATATTAGGCCTTACTGTTTTTGCACTACCTGCCAGCTCTGTACTCAACATTTGTCCCCAAAGATACCCAGCATACCCCCTAAGCACATGCTCAAAGCATTGCACTCTCACCTCCCTGGACTTGTGTACAAACCGTAGAACCTTGTGCTGACACTGTCATATACTGATTACTAATCCTGTCCATCCTCAGCACAAGCAATGCAGATCCTAACATCTGAAACTCTTTCAGCTCCTGTTATGACACCTGTATTTTTGTCAGTGCCACCGTCACCAAGCCATATTACATAGCTGTTGTCAGTACACTCTTGTAGACCTTCCCTTTCATTGTTATTGCTACCCATCTATCAGAAATCAATCCTGACACTATTCTACAGCCACTCCGCAAGGCATGCACTATCTTCTTCACCTCCGTTACACACTCAGGATTACTGTGTACTTTAACTCCCGAGTATTTAATAACATATACCTTTTCCAACTGCACTCTCCCCATTCTCACCATTCATCTATCCTCCCTGCCATTCACAGACATATACTCTGTATTAGTCCTTATGTGACAGGCTGCGGTAAAATGATCTATGTAACTTCCAACAGCAGCTCACACACACACACACACACACACACACACACACACACACACACACACACACACACACACACACACACACGCACACACACGCACACACACACACGCTCACACATGCACACACATGCACACACATGCACACACACACACACGCACACTCACGCACACACATGCACACGCACACACACGCACACACACACACACACACACACACACACACACACACACACACACACACACACACACACACACACACGTTCTCTACAGTGAGATTAGAACTCCTACCTGTCTAGGTTTACAGACTAGAGAACACAGTACTTAATGCATGTACCATGGCACAACTCTGACTTTTATAGGACTGCAGGTGATCTTATAGTAGATGATATCAGCAGCCCCTGTGGGGGACAGGAGGTTGGAGGACTGCTAGACATAAGAATGTTTTTTGTTGCAAGTACAAAAGCAATGCATAACCATGTTAGTCTCCAAGGCAGTGTTGAATATGCAGTCACAGTCTTTGTAATGGAGACAGATACACACACAGACACAGACACACACACACACACACACACACACACACACACACACACACACACACACACACACACGCACACACACACAACCACACACACACACAAAGGTGGCTACAGCGAGATTAGAACCCCTACCTGTTGATGTGTACGGACTAGACAACACAGTACTTATGGGATGCACCACAGCACAAGTCTGACATTCATAGGACTGCAGGTAATCTTATAGTAGATAACATCAGCAGGCCATGTGGTCGACAGGAGGCTGGAGAACTGCTAGACATAAGGATGTTTTTTCAAGCACAAAAGCAATGCAAAACCATTGCAGTCTCCAAGACAGTGTTGAACTCCCACTCCCACTAATCTTTATGGGGACAGACAGACATGCACACATACACACACTACTACAGTGAGAACTGAATCCCTACCTAGCTAAATGCACAAACTAATGAACACTGCTCTTAATGTAAGCACTGCCACACAAGTCTGATTTTAATGCGGCTTAATGTGATCTTATAGTAGATGATGTCATCAAGGGATGTAGGGCACAACAGCTTGGGAGGCCCTCATAGGCACATTGCCTTGATGTGTATGTGAGTGCAATCTATGCCACCCACTTTGGGGTAGTCCGCTACATGGCAGAAGTGTTGCATATTGTTTGCCCTCTCCTCAACAGTGAGGGGATAACATATGTGTTCACTGGCATGAATTAGCATAGCATCCAGGAACTGGTGGAGTATCCTGGATGCTGATGCCTGTGACACCCCCATCATATCCCCAGTTGGTCTGTAAAAAGTACCAGTAGCTAATATTCTAAGGGCTACACATACCTTAGTTTCCACTGGGATGGATTGGCCTTGGTTTGCTGTGGCTGTGAGTTGAGGCCAGCAGAACTCACAGAGTTCTTGTAATGTATTCTTGTCCACACTTTAGTGTTCTACATCTTCAGATCATGTAGCAGCTGGTAGGTCACCCAAAACTGAACACTAGGCCTATTGTCATCAGCACCAGAGGCATTGACTTCAGCCTTGAGCACATGCATATGAAGAATAGTTGCAGCAGCCCCTAGCATTATGTCAGTTAAAAATTCTGAGTCGCTACTCCAACGTTGTTGAACTTTCAAGAGAAAATCAGACTGTAGGCAGTATGCATACTTTATACATTTGTTGATTAGGACTACCGTCTGGTACTGGCTGATTTAAATGACATTCACCTCCTTAGGGTATAATTGACAGGATTTACAAACCCTGCTACAGTACACAATGTAGCGCTCTGTACAGTGAAGCACAGCAGAGTGCAGCTACACATAATAACACCAAATCATTTAAAACATTTTATAACATCCCTTTTCTCATGATACCTACAGAATACGGTAATTATGGATAATTGCACTTCATATCTATGAACTACAAGGCCAGCATAGTATGATTAAAAATTAACATTGCTTGTACTTAAACACAAGGCTATCTGCACCGTAGTCTAAAACCTCATGGTCACTGTCACAGGGCTAGAGGGAATTATTGGACTGCAACCCATCTGGGTTTGCATGATGCTCAAAAGTTCTCATCCATGGAAAACACAGGCCACGTAGGAGTTTACATGGAGTGCACAGCCCCACGTGGTCCCTGCATTTTGTGAGCAACAAATCTACTCATTTTTTACATCATTTACATAATAACCATGCTGATAGCCTGGAAACTACATGGATAGTAGCTGTGCAAGCTAGGCAACAGCACAGGTGCACAGATTTAAAGATACAATGCAAGGTATTACTGTAGCTGTGACAATATATCATATCAAACTTTTTAATTACATTTGTATTGTTTTTAAAACATTTTGTGAGTAGTAGCGCATTACACAGATTTATTCTAAAATAAATATTATAGTATTTATGGTGCTTTTACACATATTCCTGATCCTTCTGGATATCCTCAGCCAGTAAATACCTTCTCTTACCTTTTTATGGGCATTCTGTCCATATTTCAGGAGTTATGTATAATCTTGTGTCTGTGTAGGCTCCTGTACGTGGAAAACTTTCTTGTATACTTCCAACACAGACACAGAGCCTACATGGTTGTGTGTAAGGTTGTTGGGTCACTCCATCATGTTGGTCTGTTTCATTAGCATAAAATTCAGCTACTTATGCTGAAATTTGCTTTCCAAGGAGCTTTCCATTGGTGTGCATTCATGCATGTGCATGTTCATGCATGTGCTTGCACTCTCCTACACAGAGTTTACTGAATCTAAAATCCACTGCGCTCATGTTTGCATTGTGCAGCGACGGGAGCACAGAAAAAAATCACCATGTAAGCTTTATTGAATTTGCACCTATGTTTACACTGTCAAGAAGAAGAAACTGCTGAACATGTGTATTTGAAATGTAAAATAGTAAAAAGTTATGTGGAAAGCTATATAAAGAATTTTTTTCCAAAGGTATAAACAAAGTGGATAAAATAACCATGAACATGATTAAATATGGATATTATAAGAACAGAAGTAAAGAATGTTAAAAGAATAGATAAAAAGTTATTTTATTTCATATGGGTTATGTGGAATGAAAAACTAAATGAAATTATGTTTAATGGTAAATGGATTTGAGCAACAGTATTAAGTAAAATCAGATGGTAGTTATGGAAAAAGGAGTGGGGGTCTAATAGGGATTAAAATGTAGTATGATTGTAAGAAAAATTATGAATTTTTGTAAATATATTTGTATATTTATGCATTTGTACATTTGTAAATATCTGTAAATATGCAGAGATGTTGTAAATAAGAGTTATTTTCTGCATATAAATAAAGGACTGCTGCTGTTTTTGATAAGTGCTATGTGATCTTTTACATCCACCTCAGCTACTACTAACTTAGTCAGATGGGACTTGAATTAACATCTCATCCAAAGGATGACACTATCAGGGGTGCAGTACCCCCCTTATGCTGCACTGCACTGCAGTCAGCCCTCCCAACCATCCCGAATTACTTGGTGTTTACCGAGTTTTGGGGTCCAAATGAAGGGGTGCCACGATTCCCGAGTGGCACCTCTTCATTTCCAGTTTCTTTGCTTATTTTTTGAACTTTCACGCTGTTGGAGCTGATGTCATCACATGAGCGATGACGTCAGCTCCATCAGCACTACCAGCCAGTCGGAATTGAGCTTAAGGAGCTAACGTCATCATTTCCGGCTGGCTGCGAGCAGGGCGAGAATTTGAAAAGAACTGTTGCTGCTGAGAAAAGAATGCTGGCTTTGGACTTTGCTTATTTCGGATGGAAAGAACTGCCAAGAGAGAATGCTTTTGCTGGCTTGCTTCCTTATGCTGCCATTTGGACTTTGCTTTGGCTTGTTTATGCTGCCGTGAACTGCCAAGAGAGAATGCTTTTGCTGCCGTTTAGAACTGCTGGGATTTAGGTAAGGAACAAAGGGTGTGTGTGTGTGTGTGTGTGTGTGTGTGTGTGTTCGGCAGTAGTATTCTAAGCACTGAGGCACAGTAGTTTGTCAAGGAATGTGACTGTTGTGTTTAAGTTCAGTATTAAACCTATGAACGTAAGGAACAAATGAGTACGAATGTTTATAACTTGCTGTCCTTCGAGAAGCTTACTTGCTGTGTCAATAATTAAAACAATGGCATTTTTTGTTTCCTCTGTTTAGGTGTGATTGTTAGGCATGTATTATTTTTGATGGAAATTAATGATTTTGACTTTAGGGGAAGTCTTTTCTATAAAAGTGTTATAAATCCATCTAGCCACAGACTGACTCTACTATTTTTGGACATGTGGCCTGGTGTCACTTCAACAGTGATAGTTATCAGTATTGATATCAATTGAAAAGTAAACAAATCAATACTTTTGTTTTTAGTGCTACCTTTATTGGGCTGTTAGTTCTCCCATTAGTGCATTTTCAGAATCAGATCAGGCATTACCAGAGCACAGATAGAGGTTATCTCAAGTATTTTATAAGAACAATATAGAGAAAGTTCTAAGGTATTTCTAAGTAGCCTAAAGTTTCTAGCTCAGTTGTTTTAGTAAGAAGTCATACATTGTAAGCTGGCTCATGTAGCATAGTACTGTGTTGGATCAGTAAGGTGTGTATGTGGTATAATGGTATGATTAAGCATATTATTAAGAATTAAATGGGTTTCAGAGATGATTCATTAAGTTTCAGTCTTCCTGTTTTTTTTTAACTGCTGATTTAGCATACTGGTATGTTACACAGACTGTAGTGTATAGTGCCCTGGGTTCAAGACTTGCCAGTAACATGCATGGTGGTAACTCAACATTTTATTCTAGCAACTTTCCAAAATTATACAAGCAATGTTTAAAATGCGTCCCTGGTTTTTGACCTTTTGCCCCCACCAAAAAAAAACCTGAAATTGAAAGTAAGTGCAAGAAGCTGTGCAAGATGCTTATGGCTTACACTACTGTCATTCTGTTTATAGTTTGGGTGTGGAAGTAGACTTTTATGATGGAAATGTTCTGAATTGGGCAGCTTTGTAATTATTGGTTCATAAATTTTCTTTCATTGCCTACAGTACAGCCTACTGAAAAAATGTTCATTCAAACAAATTTAAAATGTGCTCTGTCTAACAAGTGTGCTGTATTATACAAGGAATAAAACTTAATAAAGTCAGGAAGGTGTATCAAAGAAAAGAACACATGTATGTTTCTTGTTTTGTGTGCAAGGGGCCATTGATTTGAAAACAGCCCAAAGGTAATCTTTATCCACCACTGCCCAGATGCATTTTCTTTGGATGTGATGCAGGTTTCAATGTTGTTTCAATGAATGCGAGTTTCAAGGGCAGAGAAGTTTTAATGCCAAGTCTATTTTCATTGTGAGACAGTATTGCTTTGTTTATCAGATGTCTGTTAGTGTTTGTGCATTGATGTGCTGCAAAATGTAAAAATAAAATCCAAATCATCATTGTAGAAGTAAAGCAGTATGCACACATTAGTGTTTATGGTAAATGGGGTGAAATAACCAGGTAATGGGGCATTGGAATGGCTGCAGGGGGACTCTGGTGCCATATTTTAGTTGTCTGTTCTTCAGTTTATGTTTGAAAGTTGGTATCCCACAATTCCATTGTGGGGTTACGTAATTATGTATACAAATTAGATGTTAATCAGCGTACAGATTTGTACCTATTTTTCATGGCCCTTGTCCATATTTTTGATGTTTCCAGGTAGAGAGGTATGACTGCAGTGTCTGCAATCCATCTACCTGGTGTGGGAATACAACTCATAAACCTCTGCAACAAAGGCAAGTGTGCTACTTGTTGCCCCACTGATACTGCAATTTGTAATTCTTTCATTCAGTTATCACATTTTTGACTTGCGCCTGCTATTTTAACTAGCATTCTTTCTTTTCGTTCTTTCTTTTACTCTTTTGTTCTCTCTTCCTTTCTTTCCTAAAAGGGGATCAACAGAAGAATGCAGCTGTTTGGCACACCAGTTTCTCTTCTCCTACCAGTCCACATGGATGTGATTGCATGTTGATCCTTCAGTAAGTTGTTCTAGCCTGGTCTTTATATGTCTGCCAGAAACTAAACTAACTCATCTTCTGTGGATTATTGAAAAGTACCTTTCCCCTGCCATACAAGAGATAGACGTGCAGGAAACAGTGCCCAAGAATGCTCTCCCACCTTCTCAGCTTGTCTTTAACATCACTGTATGCCTTTTATCCTGCTATAGCTCTGCAGAGATGCTCTCTACAATATTTGTTCACTAGTTTTCCACCTGTACACCTCTTCTCCTTAAACCTTCTTACAGGACCCACTCTTCCTGTGAAGTCGCAGATTTACAGAGCTTGAGCCTTGCATTTGCACCTGCTCATCTCAGATTGCTAAGCTTGTGTATTCTATTCACCTGTAGATTTTATGTCTGTGGGTATCTTTAATGCATGTTTTAGCTGTTTGTTGACGTACTTTTCCAAATGTTTGTAAGACACATTCTCTGAAATTCCTATAAAGCAAACATTTTCTCCTGCTGATTTATTTTCTTACATTCAACTGATGTCTTTTTAGAGATAAATGGCGATTATTGCATTGTATATAACTGAAACTGGAATACTCAATTTTCAATTTGACTATTATGGCTGCTCGAATAATGCATACTTATTACAGCAATACTGCAGAATTTGGGGAGAGTAATGATAATTGTCCCTCAATTGTAGATATCATGTGATTATTGGTTTATTTTAATCAGTAAATGCATCTACTTTTTGGATTTCTGTTTTTCTTATTTATTTGTTAACTGGATATGTATGATGTCTTAAAAGCCTTTTTGAGCCACGACCAGAGCTCAGAGGGTGATAACAAAAAGTATCACAAACAGATATAGAGACACATTGCACTAATGGAATACATAATATTCAAACAGTACAACTAAAATTGCACTTAGTAACATGTATATAGTTTATTGCTTATTTCCTCTAATATAGTTACATTTGAATGCTTTAATTGTTATGCATATTGCTCCAAGTGTATTAGCAACAGTCACCCAAAGGATTTTGGTCATCAGAATGGATTCAGTTTTGGAACATCAAAGTAATGAATGCTATATGTCTGGCTTGCAGTGCTGTCAGCCTCAAACACTCGAAGACAAACTGGATAAATATATGGCCATGCTGGCACAGCTGATGTGAAAGCTAAGGCTCTATGGAATTCCATGGAAAGTCAAGTATTGGGACCTAAGACCACATCCTTAGAGATGGCAGCTACCCTTCAGACATCAGAGTTACAAGAAATCCAGGTTAATGTGCATGAACACCCCTGCAATACAAAGAAGACAACTTAAAAGAATCAGCAAAGAAACAAACTGTGGCCAGCTGGGCTGAAAGAGGGCATTGACCCTTTTACTGAGAGAACTTAAGGCAGTTTCTCTACTTCCCACAGAAGTGGTGAGTGAGAAAGAGCCCACTGTTCCCTGAATACTGTTCCTAGACCTAATCAACTCCCCTGGCAAATGATTTTCTGACAATTTGATTTCAGATACAAAGAGATGATTTTCGGAACTGGAATGGTGGATACTGGATTTGATATATGTGCGTGCAAGGTTTACCAATTTCAAAATTATTCAGCTGAGGTGATGGTGAAGTGGAGAGACTTTGGTCTGTTTTAAAACTCTGCTTTCAAACTACATGGTATTCCTACAAGTTTCAAATACTCTACTGCCCCACAAGTGAAGTTGTAGAATAGCAGCTACAGTTTCTCTTCCATGGATAATGAACTGTGCTCCTACCAGCATTATATACTGCCAGAAGCTATGCATAATAAAACTAGCAGGTTACTATTGCATTGGAGAGGTTACCAAGCAATGCACATGGATATAAAGGAACCCACGGGGAAGTCTTAATCATCAAAGCAGACTCCTTGGGTAACTGGGGACACCATGAGTTTTAGTACATTCCTAAGTTTTGGGGTTAAATGCTGCAAATTTACACAAAGGAGGTGAGTATGGTCACACTATCCACTAAGGCAGTATGGGGGAACAAAGTTCTCAGGTAGCAGCAAGCAGGATGTGCACTAGTTAGCTGTCTAGAGATGACAGCGCTACCAAACTACACAGAACTCTGTATCCTATATAGTGAAGTAAGTGAAAAAGGCCATTACCAAGAGGGACACAGTCTCAGACATAGTGATAATTAAAACTACAGTGGTCAAAAAGGACATATACATGTCTGAGTAGTCCACTCTATTCAGGGTCTTGGGAGGAAAAACATTTCAGATTAGGTAGAATTTATTTGGATGGGGAAGAAGGGCAAAAGAGCAAGCAGTTAGCTCTGTTAGAGGATCTCCCTGCTGATGTCAATACGGAATGACTCTGAAAATGCAGTACCAAGTGCTCATGCTGTTACTTGCACTAAGTCACGGAGGCAAACACATGGTGAAGTCTCCCATTCTGCCTATCCAGTATATGCATACAAACATTCCATATACAGAAGCAATTTTTTGCAGATCTGTGAAGTAGTTAGTCCCTAGATAAGATTAAGGAGTTATAGAGCACCTGAGTTGTGATGTTACTTCTACCATGCCAGTGCCACCCTGAGACATTGCCTCCCTAGCCAGGCATCTGTCGTGAATTGATGAATATCCATGCAGTTGTTCATCTCCTTTTCAAAGGCAGACAAAGTACTGCACTGCTTAACTTGGAGAAGATTTTCATTCCAAAAAAATGGCAGGTGATGGATGACAAATCGTCTTTGTCTTGATTATTTGTTGGAGTAGATTTAAATCAATTGCCCTAGTGTTAGCTGGACTATTTGATTAACTGAAGTATACATTCTTGGATTACTGGATCCCCTATGGTCCTATAAGCAAGACAAAGGTCACCTCTAAGGAGTCTACACAAAACTAACCATACAGATAAGGCCATCATTCTTTTTACATAGTTCAGATGTTTTAGGTTCCTGACCTTTTTAGTTACAAACCTCTGGGGTCTATCCAACTGCTTGATTTGTTTAGTAAGGGATAGTCCAAATGGGGAGTTATACTCAATGGTGGGTCAAATCAATGCTGAGTACAAGGAGGGGAGGACTTCTTTTGATCTAAAAAAATAACTTTTACTAGGAGATGTGCAAGATAAAAAGATTTCCTGACCTCCACTGCAAAATGATGGTCATACCTGACGTAGCTGCTCACCCAAGTACCCAGATCTCACACAAGCTTATCATTATTATTACTATCTATGCTATGAGCTGCAGATAATTGGGTGGTTACAAATGTTACAATGTTACACTATTTGGCATTGAACTTAAGCCCATTTTTAGTATACCAGCTATTGACGAGTGTAAGGTCTAGTTGGAGTACTGGTATATATAAGAGGGAACTTGATGACAACTCCCAGCTTACCATTATGATGACAACTCCCAGCTTACCATTATCTGGGAACTTTGTTAACGTAAGATACCCATTTGATAAGTAGAGATCTGAGAAATATGTGCTGAACAGCAGAGGTCCTAGCACAAATCTCTGCAGAACTCTACTGGTCAATTTCATTTTGCAGAGGAAACACTTGACTCTTAATGTGGGAGGCCTGTCTTTAAGGAGTTTGCTATTCAGTTAATCACATATGTGTCAAGTTTGTATCTCCTTCAACATGGTTTATTATATTTTCATGTAGTATGGTATCAAATACCTTAGTGAGGCCAAAATACTTTGTGGGCAGCTGAGTAACCCTTTAAAAGAAACTGTCAAGAAACATTGTGTTTTCCAGTATGTTGGCAACAGCTACTCTACTGGAGTATTTAGTACCATTAGGAATAAGCTCAGAGCTATGTTGTTTGTTATTTCTTATCTTGCTGGCATAATTGAAAAAGGATTTGAAGTTATCTTTAGCTTCTATCTATCTTTACTCTGCTGCCAACATGCCCTCCTCCCCAGTTGTCTTTCTTGTTCACAATGACCTCTTCTTATCTCCTGATAGAATTTTGTGTACTCTTGCCATCTCTTCTCCCATCCCTTCTCATTTCTAGTGAGAAGAATGCTAGCTGAACTAGTCCTCATCACAAGATTCCCTGATACCTAATGCACCCATCTATTGGTTTTCCTCTTGACTCCTTCCAAAAGCTTGACTTCATCTCCTTGTATGGCATCTAGAGCTGCTTACCATATTCAGTGTGTCTGCTGAACTGTGTCAGTAGACCAAGAGTTATCTAATGCTTTTGAAGTGTATTCCCCTTAGGATATATCCCACCATTTTATTGGCTAATGCAACTGACCTCTGTACCTGCTTAGTCTGCTCTTGGTGGCACAGTGCAGGTAAACAATTCCTTTTCTAGCTATCATTTCAACTCACACAGGCTAATAATTCTCCTTAGGCTTGCAGTGGCCCAGGTGATTTGTTTGCACTGAACCTCATCTGCCCTTTTCCATTTAACTTGGTTAGACTCAAAATTCTTGCTTAGATTCTTTCAACTTCCCCACTGCTTTGTCTAGCTTTTTCTTCTCAGCAATAAGTTTAATACTATTCCCTATGCCCTTGGATATCTGTGACTGAATATAGTGAAGAGTACTAGAGCCAATACTGAGCCCTGTTGTACTCCATTTTCATTACTAGTGACATCTCTCTCAAAACAACCCTCTGCTTCCTACCATTCAACCATGATGCAATAACATTACTTAGTCTGGATCCTCACCCAGGCACTCTGATTTTCCCCTCAGATGTCTGTGCAGGGCCAAGTCAAAATGTAAAGTCCTGATAAGCCTGTCTGCTGGTACTCCATTGTCAAGCTGCACTGTAACCCACTCGTAAAACTAGTTAGAGTGACTGAAAAGGTCTTGTGGCAATGGACCTGTGTTGCTTTCTTAGAGATTGTTGTCATCTACGAAGATATCCAGACCTTTCATCAGGATTTGTTATCTAACTTTCCATGTCACTGATGTTAGGCTTTTGGACCTGCAATTCACTGGATTTTTCCTGCCCCACATAAAGCATTCAGATACCACACTCACGTAATGTATTCCAGTCCTCCAACACTTCTCCAGTAGACAGAAATCTACTGAAAACTTCCATTAGGAATTTGCCTGAAGAATGGTCATATTCCTGTGGGTTCTGTGAGGTATCACATCCAGACCTTGTGCTTTTATCCTCACTCAGGGAAGGAAATTCCCTCTCAACATTAAATACATACTACTCAAAGCCACCTCTTCCTTAGAGGTAAAATTTAAGCACAGTTATACCCAATAAGAATGAGAGTAATTTCTTTTCTTGATCAAGACCGCCTCATTTTTCAGATTTCATTTTTTAATATATTAGGCATTTTTAACAGTTACTGTGGGCATTAGCTTTCATTACTTTGTAAATTGCATATCAAAAGATTATTTCTTACAGTGAGAGATGAATTATGAATACATGTGGTACTGTGCTGTGCTGATATGTCTTCAGGATTTCAGTCTTAGTATGATGATAATATTCTGTATTGTTGATATCAGATCAATATAGTGTTAATTAATGAATGGATTGCATAATTATTTTCCTAGACATTTGATGAGAATGTATGTGTAGATGTCTGCATGTTTTACAACTTGAATTTTGTCTTCTGACCTGGAAGTATCTTGCTGTTTTCCTTAATTATTGTACAAGTGTTCTGGGTAATATTACAGTTTATTTACTCATTTATTTTGATATTCCTGCCAACTTATTGCCATCAGGAATTGTTCTGATAATATAGCTGATTACGACTAAACATTCAGTGTTATAACAAAGCAGCATCAGCCTACAAAAAGATGAAAACTGCATTAATATTATTTACGAGGAGAGTGAATGTGTGACCTAGATGAAATGGAATAGCAAGCATCTTGCACAATATTTTCCTCTGCCCTACTTTGGGTTATTCAGCATTTCAGTTCAGTGTCCTGTATCATGTATACTGGCTTTAAATAGATCTGGCACACTAAATTAAATACCCTTCATGCTATTAAAAAGGAGATGCCATTTTCATACCTCCTGCCACATGGGATGATTAAATAGATTCTGAAAACAATATGATCCGCACTGAAAAAGGCATGGTGAAAGAAAAGAAAGTGCCAACTTGACACAGTGGCACACCTGTGTAAAATGAGAGCTCTGGAAACTGGAGCAGGTATAATGAATAGTGCTGGGTTACTCACTGAGACACCACTGGAATATAAATACACAAAGGCTGACATGATCCAAATGTGTTAGTCTTTTCTTTACTCTTACAATCGGTATGTAATCAGTTACCCAATCAAAACTTTGTTTATAAAAAAATGTTTCCTTATTCAGGAAAGGTAGAAGGAGCAAGGCCATAGAAAATGTAAGTGATACACACACACACACACACACACACACACACACACACACACACACACACACACACACACACACACACACACATGCACACACCATTTTGCCATTCAGGCAACAAGAAAATAAGTACTTAGTCCCCCCATCCTGATAGTATAGCCCACTTTGCACCATTCCTCTGTATCTATCTATCTCTACATATAGGTTTACATTCATATGGTCAAGCGCACATTGCTTGACCATACATCTAACCGACTTTTCTCTGTGAATCCCATAACGTTGAATGGTTGGAATGTCACAAAAACACTGAATTTGACATTTCCGACCACTCTACACCCTAAAATGAGTGCTAACATGGGTCAAAAATGGGGTGGGATTTTACGATTTGCAACACTTGCAATTGTATTTTTGAGATGTTGCTGCAGTCCTTTTGGCCATACCTGCTCGACCATATGCATGTACACCATATATATATATATATATATATATATATATATATATATATATATATATTTATAGGCTTAGTGTTGTTGCAATAGTGGATGTTACTACAGCAACAAAAACACATTTTTTGAATGACATAAAAAATGTAAAAAATGCAATGAAAATGTAGTGCACAATTGTCTATTCATTCTTAGTGAGCCAGTGTTTCTGTTACAGTAGCTGTTTCTGATCAATTACTAATATTTTTACATATAAACTGTAAACATAAGCACAGCATTGAAAGTACAACCATTACATGCACTTGCAGTATTACAAGAGCAATTCACTGCACTGCAAATGTAGTGCTTGTTGCAAATGTAAATACAATGTGGCTGTTCCATTTCATATTAGGGACAGTACTCTTCACACGCACCCTTATTTAAAAATAATGACTCCATTTTTGCAAAAATATGGGGAAGAATGAATCTCCATGTTCCACATTATTTATACATATAAAAAGTAAGTACTGTGTGTTTGCAGAGGGCAGGCACTCCCATACTTTAATATAGTGAGTACATGGTCACACAAGTGTCTAGCAGAATGTAATGTCATGAATTATCATTTTTGACATAAAATGCAAATACAGTGTGTCTGCAGGTGGCCAAGCTCTGCCCTACCTTATACTTACTCCAAGGATGCTGTACCTGACATAGTTCACATTACTGAACTTTACAGAAGAAAAAAAAGAAAAAAAAATACAACTCTTTACATTGTGGCAAATCTTCTTTTGGAATTAATTTAACATTATAATTTATTTATTATAACAGCTTTTATTTATTATAACAGCTTTTATTATAAACAGCAATGATGTAAACGTTTGATATTATATATATATATATATATATATATATATATATATATATATATATATATATATATATATATATATATATATATATATATATATATATATACATATATATATATATATATATATATATATATATATATATATATATATATAAATGAGAGAGAAAGAGCGGGAGAGATGTGTGTGTGTGTGTGTGTGTGTGTGTGTGTGTGTGTGTGTCTGTGTCTGTGTGTGTGTGTGTGTGTGTGTGTGTGTGTGTGTGTGTGTATGTGTGGGGGCACTGGATCAAATAACCAGCTACACCAACACCCATATATTCAATATAAAAACATGAAAAAAACACAGCTCGACAGGTTTTGTGCATGCTCTGGGAATTACCCTGTAGTGGACTAAACCAAGCACAATTGTTTTTGCAGGTGGGAAAGTTTTGTTACCTTACACCACCTGCTAATTATATATACTAACTCTGACATCACACAATCTCTGTGGAAAGAGAATATTCCCCTACCCAGGAATTGTCGAGCTTTTACATCTGTCAATCATCTGTTTGCGTCAACCAATTGATGCCGACTAAAGATGTGCTGATGTCAATATACAGTCACTCTAGTGTCCACAACTTGTATCTAAATATATGTATCCAAATATGAAAACAGTACAGTCTGTTGACTGCGCAGCACTTTGGTATTTGGGCATGTATCACATTCTTTCAGCATCATAGTTTACGTGTGCTATTGTCCCCCACATAAAATGTTTGTTAAGGCTTTCCATTAGTTGGAAACCCATGATCACAAAAGCACTTAATGACTTATATGTTTTTCCTGCTAGTTTAGTATAATTTTGATTGTAATTAATGCAGACATGAATAAGTGATTTAATTAAGCATTTATGAATGTTGAATTACATTTACCATTTGCCTTTGTGCTACTCATTTTCTGAATTTGAATTTGAATTGCTATTAACTGATGTGTTCTCCTGATTCCCCCAGCAGAAAGAATGTTTTTTTTACCTTTACCTGATGCATTTTTTGTATGTTTTTCCTTTGTTTCGTGATGACAACAAGATAATTATTATATGTATACTCATTTATATATTAAGCATTTTTGACGTACTACTAACTGTTTTTAGACATCCTTCGGACTAACATGATATTAACTCCTTCCAGACATCCTTTGGATTAACATGCAACGTGTTAATTTGCCCAACCATATGTAAGCTAATAATGACTTGGAGCACAAAGATAAAGTGGCCCCATCTAATGTATATAGTTTGTCAATGGCTCTTATTTGATGACATTGTTTTGAATGTTAAAAAGATTTATACTTACATGGCGATGGTGCTATGCTACCAGCTGTTGTGATTATGAAAAACCTGGAGTAAAGACAGAAAAATAAGTATGAGTAAATGTGAATTTTTTTTCAGAAATATGCATAACAGCATATGTTTATTAATTTGAACAAATCATAAAAATAGTTTTCTGTCTGACTTGGTATCACATCTGTTGTTTATTATTTCACTTTTTCCACTAGTAGCTTTACTTAATGCTGGAAGAAAAAAAAATAAGTGTTTCTGTTAATTAAAGCAAGATATTGGGTTTGTCTCAATAATCAACAGGAGGAAAAATATTTATCCAGCTTGTAGAAACTTCTTATTTTAATTTGTGTAGATGGTTAAAGTACTGATTATGAACCAGGTGACTTGACTTCATTTTTGACTTCATTTAGCAGGACAAGCAACCATAGCTCTCAAATCTCCAAAATGTGGAACATTACCTCTCACAATCTAGAAAAAAAATGTGCAACACTTAACAGCTTGCTAGTAACTTCACATAGGAAGTTCATCACACAGTTAAAATGTGTTACTTTATACCAGTGAAACATTCTTTTGTTGAGTTAATCTGATTCACTCTTACTATGAAAAGCAGTTAAAAATTCTTAATACTTAATGTGTGAAAAACCCTTTCAATGCAGAACTGTGAGGAACAGTATCTTGATCAGACTCGAAATGAGGAACATTTCTCATAATGACATACACTGGACAGTTATGCTGGCAACTGATACAGCTGGTGTAGGGGGGGTGGACATGCCTATTCCAGGTGATCTGATTTCACTTAGAAACTCTGGTAAATGATAGAGCTGGTGTAGAATGTGCATGCCTATTCCAGGTAACCTGGTTTCAGTTAGAAACTCTGGTAAGTGAGAGAGCTGGTGTAGAACGTGCATGCCTATTCCAGGTGACCTGGTTTCAGTTAGAAACTCTGGTAAGTGAGAGAGCTGGTGTAGAATGTGCATGCCTATTCCAGGTGACCTGATTTCAGTTAGAAATTCTGGTAACTGATAGAGCTGGTGTAGGAGAATGCACATGCCTATTCCAGGTGACCTGATTTCAGTTAGAAACTCTGGTAACTGATAGAGCTGGTGTAGAATGTGCATGCCTATTCCAGGTAACCTGGTTTCAGTTAGAAACTCTGGTAATTGATTGAGCTGGTGTAGAATGTGCATGCCTATTCCAGGTGACTTGATTTCAGTTAGAAACTCTGGTAACTGATAGAGCTGGTGTAGAATGTGCATGCCTATTCCAGGTAACCTGGTTTCAGTTAGAAACTCTGGTAATTGATTGAGCTGGTGTAGAATGTGCATGCCTATTCCAGGTGACTTTATTTCAGTTAGAAACTCTGGTAACTGATAGAGCTGGTGTAGAATGTGCATGCCTATTCCAGGTAACCTGGTTTCAGTTAGAAACTCTGGTAATTGATAGAGCTGGTGTAAAATGTGCATGCCTATTCCAGGTGACCTGAATTAATTTAGAAACTCTGGTAACTGATAGAACTGGGGTAGGAGAATGTGCAGGCCTGTTCTAAGGAAGCAGTAGCAGGAGTTTCATCAATGCCATTATCACCTTGGAAGCGAGTCAGTGAAGCAAGAGACAGCTGTAAGGCATGTATTCAGCTCTTCATTCTGTATTCACATGGTAGCAGTTCATGTGGGAGTAAGGGAACATGTACTCCCATGGGGTATGCATAGAAGTCTGTGTGGTGATGCAGCTCACACATTTGCTATGAAGGAAAGGCCTTAGGGCATTACAATAACTTCTTTCTTGCCAGAATGTCAGAGAAGACACAACCCACCACTAAAGCTACCTGGATCCCCTTTGGACAGCTCTCTCTAATTCTGGGGATACCCAGTATGACAGAACAAAGGAGCTCAAATCCAGTGTTTGAAGATTTGATGGTAAACAGTCACAGGAGCATAAAACACATAGAAAAATAAGTTATTTTCTCATTCACTTTTTAATCAAATATTTATTTTATCCAACAACTAGCCTGACACTAAGCTATGCCCTCCTTGCCAGCTTCAGCAGACACACAAGCTGTCAGTAAAATATGGGTTGCATGGTCATATCAGGGCTTTATCCCAATATTCCAGTGCAGTGATAAATTAACAAACAGATAGACAGGCAGACAGACAGATGAGTAAATAGCTAGATTTATTATATTAATTATAAAAGAAAATAATCAAGACCTTTGGGTTATGACAGACAACTGGGTACACTTGCAAAGACTCTCTGCATGACTACACAAATATAAATCATAACTATGACTAAATAGATGCTTCACTCTGGTAAATTAAAGCTTTTAAGGTAGTAAGCTTCTGGATGTTGGCTCTGAATAAAATGACTAAGAAAAAAGAAAATTTAATAAGAGGAACCTGACTAAGCCCACTATGCCATGTGGACCATCAACATTAAAGGATAGCATATCCCATCATGTGGGCTATCAACATTAAAGGACATCATGTTCAAGATAGAGAAATGAAAACAGCAGAGCTCCTGCAGGGCTAAACGCACAAAGCAGAACATCTAATGTTAAACCAGATTTTAAACGAGCTAAATAAAATAAATTGAAAGCTGGATAGCAAAATTATCCAAGCTGGAAGGTAATTCACAGAAATGAAGGAGGTGTTCAATCCACATTCACATGCCATGATGGAGATGCAGAGCAATGCACAGCAGGCTCACATCTTAGTTGCAAATAACCTGATTTGAATTAAAGAATTGAAAATGCAGGTTGCAGACTTCTGCTTCTGTGATGGGTCAATGATCTTTAGAGAATTGTTATGGAACTAGGTTAGTATAATGGCTAATGTGTTTACCTTATAGATCCAAAGTGTTGGGTTGTATTCTAACATGAAGTATTTGGCTGGGCTTAAAATGACCCACACAGGCAGTTAACCTAGTACTAATTTATGGAGGGAGGTTTGGCAAAATGTTTAAAGTCTTTATGGGGGAGGGTTGGTATAATGGTTAAGACATTAACCTCACAAATACAAGTTTCAAGGTTTGAGTCTGACCTATGGTGATTGGATAGGCATCTATAAACAGGACTGCAACATCTAAATTTCAAGACAATAAAGTCATTTTGTGCTAGTAAATCCATTGCGAGCAGTGAGAAAACTTATAGGTTAAATTCTGGCTTATTTAAAAAAAATGTTTTTTCCACTTGATGTTAAGACTGTGCTAAGAATTTCAAGAATCATTGGAGGCATGGAATAGCTTAAAAACAGTGAGGAACATCTGAGGACTCTCTGGACATCTGTAATGGAGGGAGTATAGCAAAAGGAAAGGAGGGATTAACCGTCCAGAAAGAGGTACCACTTCTATTCTACCCATTAAGGCAATCACAGAGATTTCACCAAAGGACAGAACGTTTTTGCTGGGAAATCAAAATAAAAATTGGGATAAAGCATGATGCTAATTTGATTGCATTTTTTTCACTCCATCATTGCTTTGCCTGTGTAAGCAATTCCAAATTGCTCAGATTGTACATGTATAAACACAGTAATTGTAAAAGCACCTGGCTAAAGCCATGGAGTTAGAGGAATGACAGTGGCACACTGCATTTTATTGTGGTGAGTGTTAAGGAATGAGGAAAACTGATTGTATTATATCTTTTGAATGTCTCATTTTATATAGTTCAACAGTATGGCTTTCTTATTTACTTTGAGGCTAGGACACTAGTATATTAATCTCCCACTACCGTCTCCCTTTTTCTGTGTGTGAGATTCATGTCGATTTGCCAAAGGTAACTTCAGTGAAAGGAAAAAATCAAAACTCATTTGCTGAAACCACCTTCGAAAAACATTACAACAAATTTGCCTTGACAGGTGGCAAACACTCCTGAACCCGACATGTGAGGGGACATGCCTCACACTCCCTGGACTTGTATATACTACCTCTGAGATCACACAATAGCAGATGAAAAAAAGCAAACTCCACTCTTGATGAAAGTAGTTTCTCAAACAACACATATTCTTTTTGCGTTTGGTGAAACTGCATTTTTATCCAAATATGTTCCTGTGTGTGTTTTGTTTTGCATATATATATATATATATATATATATATATATATATATATATATATATATATATATATATATATATATATATATATATATATATATATATGGGTCTAGGACTATTCACTGAAAGCACATTTCACTGAAACACATTTCATTGTGCAGAATTCACTGAAAGCTCAATTCACTGAAAACACATTTCACTGAAACAAATTTCACTCAAAGTTATATATGGCCTTTTCCCCACTGTGCGACCCTGGAGTTAGTATATATAGTAAGGGGGTATGGGGGGCACCCCCCACCTATTTTATATAGTTTGAACTACATAAATGGATACTTGCAATTACAATAAATTACTCTGTTCTGAACTTAATATATATCCAAAATATGTAGGGGGGCGGTGCCCCCTTACTATGTATACTAACTCCAGGGTCACACAACAGTGGGGAAAAGGACATATATAACTTTCAGTGAAATGTGTTTCAGTGAATTGTGTTTTCAGTGAAATGTGCTTTCAGTGAATAGTCCTAGACCCGTATATATATATATATATATATATAAATTATATATATATATATATATATATATAAATTATAATAACTGGGAATGTGTGCACAAGTATATCTCCATGTTGTCCTTTTTCTACACAGAGGGAGTTCTACATTACAGAATTTGAGACTTTTTTCTCTTGTTTTTATTTCCGAATGGCATTAATAAAATAATTAACATGTGACACATTTAGCACAGGCACAAACATATGTTTCTTGGCAGACACTTAAAAAGGTATTTGAGCTTTGGAATCTTTAGTCAATAGATTGCATAAAGCGATAAATAGTTTTTGGGAACATATAAGGAAGAAACCTGAAGACGAGTTGGGAAAATTGCTTGG
Organism: Protopterus annectens; assembly: GCF_019279795.1. NCBI lineage: Eukaryota > Metazoa > Chordata > Ceratodontiformes > Protopteridae > Protopterus > Protopterus annectens. The sequence continues at coordinate 528,179,598 of NC_056751.1, read as the reverse complement.
ACATAGGTTGGCTGAGAGTCAATGGCACTGAATACATTTAACACCAAGGTATGTTTCCTGCTCTAGGAAATTTCATATATTTGACTAGAAATGTCTCCGCAAATATTGTTTCACTTCAAGTAAACTTCAAATAATGCAACAGGAGATCTCTGAAGACTACTGGAGTTGTCAGAATGGCACCAGGGGAATGTAGTGCAACGTCTTCTGTGAGTACTCTAAACTAAATTGGTTTAAATCCCAGTTATAGAACTTCATTGAAGTATTGAGTATTGTGGACATAAAAGGACACTACATTTCTTTTGCTGTTTTTTTTTTGGTATACCTTAAGTGGGAATCTGATTAAAGCATGAAAGAGCTTTGTTAGGATTTTTATTTTGCTGTTAAAAAAAGGAACAGAAGAAATAGTGAGGAAATCAAAAAAGTATTGACTCCCTTAACCCCAGACAGAACAACTTTGAAAACTGGTGACAAAATTGTCTAACAAGGAGGCTTTGATCATTAAGGATGGCAACCAGCATTGGTCTACTAATACGTGACTAGTTTGGCTACAGAAAATGGAAACAACAACTTCAGGATAGGGAAACTACTTGGCCTGTTCACTGAATTGTGGACAGTGTGGTTTTAAAATGGACTTTCCCCTCATTCAGTCTAAAATTATCTGGATTCATAGTCACTGTAAAAGGTTGGATGGTTTTCACAGACACTAATAAAAGGGTTATTTTCATTGCTTTGTGTAATTTTTTTCCCAGTTTATGTAGATAAGAAATTGCATCAAAATGTCAAAAGGTATTATTTATCTTCCTTATTATTGGGAAAGAACTTCGAGATAAAATTTTATCAGACTGATTCAACTAGTGATAAAAATGCATTATAAGTGAAACTATGGAAATGTGTGATTTATCAATACTTTGTAATCCTTTTGTATGTTTTTTTCAGTATTCAATGGCTTAATTTATTGTAGCTGGAATGGATAAAACGTTCATTTTTAAAAAAATGTCAAAATCAGTGCAACTCTCAAAAAATCAGTGAAAAGAAATGAGCAATCATACTTGAATATCTAGAAGAATCTTAGTACTGAAATTTTCTCTTAAAGCATCTTTATGACTTGGAGTTTATAACCATAAATAATTACATTCATTTGATTTTCAGTGATTAACTGCTGCGTATTTTCATGAGGTTTCTCTTCAATGTACTGTCTGTTTATCCTATTTTTTTTTTTGTATTTAAAAACCCGTATCTCTGAAATGGTTCAATATTTATTCATGACATTTTCTGGAAATGTTACTGGCATAAGGATCTACAAAATTTTCAAAGGACTGTGCACCTTTCCTTAAAGACAAAGAAATAGCAGCATGTTAAATTTCAATTAAAAAAAAAAACAGTTGAGGTAATTTTTTATTCCACAATATAAACAAAGTAAAAATCAGTTGTATACAGGACACATATTGCATTTAGTCTTTGTTTATTTTACAAAGAAAATAACTTTAACGCTACACATTTGTTTTCAACAGACTGTTTTGTAATGTTGTATTCTCTCAGTTTACAGAGGCCATTGTGGCCTGAATTTCACCTAACTTCAAGAGACAATAAAAGGAATTCAGAAAGCTTACCATGAGGGATAAACCATTTTAGACCTCTTGGTAACAACTTTTGATTCACAGACAGCCTTATCTTATTAAACTTGCCCAGAAATGCCTGTGGTAAGGCATTCAGAGAATCCCTCTCTTGCATAAATTACCTTGGCTGGATATGTTAATGAACACATGAAAATGCTTGTATTCACCCATTGCTTACAATGGATGAGAGGATGAGATTGAGTTATAGGTAAATGCTATGTAATTTACCAGCAAGGTAGTAGTGTAGGATGCCAGCATGTATGTGTGGCTGCACGTGTGAGTATAAGAGGAATGAATGGCCTTAGGGGTGTGTGTGTGTGTGTGTGTGTGTGTGTGTGTGTGTGTGTGTGTGCACATGTGTGTGTGTGTGTGTGTGTGTGTGTGTGTGTGTGTGTGTGCACGCATGGGTGAATGGGTGAGTGTGTCTGTGACTGTGAATGAGAAATGGGGGACTGTGTGTGTGTGTGTGTGTGTGTGTGTGTGTGTGTGTGTGTGTGTGTGTGTGTGTGTGTGCACGCACAGGTGAATTGGTGAATGTGACTGTGAATGAGAAATGGGAGATTTTGTGTGTGTGTGTGTGTGTGTGTGTGTGTGTGTGTGTGTGTGTGTGTGTATGTGAGACGGGAACTGTCATACATCCACATTCCCATAGATTAATGAGTAAATCTTGCAATGCTAAGGCATGGGGAATAACAGATACCAGGGATACTCTCTATATTATGCCCCAAAGTCACCTTACAAGATAACAGGGCAACGTTTTGTAGCATGAAAAATATGTGGCAGGGGAGCATTAGACACCAGGGATATGCTTTATGTCATGCCCTAAAGGCACTTAAAAAGATTCAAGTCCTGAATGTTTGGCATTCACAAACATCTCTTTCACAGAGCTTTAGTTTTCTGCATTACCAGTAGGCAGTAGAGAACCTCTTACACAGTACCTAATGTCTTCATGAAATAAAAAGTAAAGGGGAGACAACATTTTTCAGCCTTTGCTCTTGGCACACACCCAACAGTTTTGAACCCTGTGTCCTCGGCAAAAAATCATCTCCTTAGTAAAGTTTTAGTCCTCTGTACTCCAACTGGACAAAAGGACAGAGCTTAACATTTCAACTTAAGTCTTAAAAAAGTTAAAGAGGGAAGGTTCAAACCTTGCACACGTTGTGCAGAAAGCAGCTTAATAAGCCAGAGACTTAATCATCAACACTAACCATGAGGACTTGTGTTCAAGTGTATTTTTTTACAGAGTAAGTAACCTGAAAAAAATTGATGGCAGTTAGACCTCCCCCTAGTAAGGAAAGAACATTTGGGTAGAGTCAGAGATTGCAAAGTAATCTCTAGTGAAAGAGTCTGTCCACAGCATAAATCACTAGTAGCCACAATCAGCTGCAAACAGTGGTAATGAAGGCTCCAAGGTCAACAGAGACTAGGTTGAAAACCTGGAAGTTGACTGGAACAAAAACAATTTCAAGGAAACGTTCTAGAATCTCGCACCTTAGAAGGAAGAGGAAATAGATGAAGCTGAAGAGGAATGGAAGCATCTCAAAACAGCACATGTGAGGACTATAAAAACAAATATGCAGACAAGTTAGGTATGGAAATAAGATACAACAGGAAAGCTGCTGGTGGAATACAGAAGTCCATGAAGTTATCAAACAAAACAAGGCATGCAGGAACAAGTGGGAGACAGTAAAGATGGATTAGGCTAAGAAGGAATACATGTTTGTTAACAAAGAGGTTAAGAGAGTATTCACAATAGTAAATAATGAGGCATCAAAGGCTCTCTACCATCTTCTGGAAAGTGACTTAACAGATTGCATGAGAAACTATAACAGTTTGTGAGGCAAAGACAGAAAGATGAAGATAGTCATCAGACAATCTTCATAAGGGATGCCAGCAACAACTTGCTCACCAGTCCATAGGACATCAAAAGGCAAATAGAAGGAATATTTCGAGAAGCTTATGAGTGAAGAAAACCCCACAGAACCTATACTGTCCCAGACACAGTCTATAATGAAAGGAAGAAGAGGCCACCCTAAAAGAAATAAGAACAGCACTATACAAAATGTAGTGAGGGAAAGCAGCAGGTTCAGATGAAGCTGCTGCAGATATAATCAAGATATTGGATGAATTTGGGGATCACTGGTTATTGGGGTACTCATAGCAGTATGAAGAGCAATGCTTAAATCTGATGATTAGAGAATAAGTATTCTTGTGCCAGTGTACAAGGACAAAGTGGACATTCACATTATGGACAGTATGGAGGCATCAAACCTCCCTTCACACTGCATGAATGTGCTGGAAAGGGTGATTAAAAAATGAATGCACAGTTTAGCAGAAAGTAAGGTTGGAGATGAGCAGTTCAGTTTCAGATGAGGATACAGCATGACTGACCTCATGTTTGCAGTTAGACAAGGTAGTTGAGAAGAAGATAGAGATATAGAAAGATTCCAACTGCGCATTCCTAGACTTGCAGAAAGCATTGACAAGGTCCCAAGAAAGCTGATTTTGGCAGACTTGTGATGGTTCAGAGTCCTGGAAACATTAGTAGAATTAGTGTGGGTAATGAATAAAAAACAAACAGTGTTTGTACTCATGCAGGTGTTCCAAGTGGGAGTGGATATGCATCATGGTCCAACTCTGACCCCACTGCTGTTCACATTGGTGATGGACTACATTAGCAAACAAGTCAGAGGGGACATTTCAACAAAGCTACTATATGCAAAGTGGAATTACAGACAGACTGAACAGGAACAAAAAAATGATTGGGGAATGAAATACAAAAGGAAAGGCGCATAAGATGAAACTGAGTACTGACAAGGCAGTTGTCACGGTAGCAAAATAGGGAAATCATAAGAAGCTGAAAATTGAGTTAGAAGGGAAAATAGTCCAACATGTTAAGAGCTTCAAGTATTCTGGAGGAATGATTGAGGAGAAGGGATGTCTGAATGAGGAGGCCAAGGCTAGATTCAGAGCGGCTGCAGCTGACTGCCCTAGAGTGCCAGGGATAGTGTGTGACAGATGAATGCCAAAGAAGCTGAAAAGTAAGGTGTACAAAACAGTGGTGAGACCAGTACTACTGTATGGTACAGAAACCTGGGCATTGAAGGCAGACTAGATGAAAAAGCTAGAGGTGATGGAGATGAACTGCCTAAGATGGGTGGTAGTATGCACACTATGGGACAGATGAAGAAATGAGGATATCAGAGCAGAAGCCAAAGTAGCTCCAGTTGCAGAAAAGGTCAAAAAGAACAGATTATGGTGGTTCACGTACACATGCAAGAAAGCAGAGAAAAACATGGTGAGAAAGATTTGGGAGAGACAGGAAGAGAAAACACGGACATTCAGCAAAGAGATGGATGGACTGAGTGAAAGAAGACCTGTGACAGCCAGGCATAACCATCGAAGCAGGTAAGAAACTGGCAATGAATCAAAAAAGATGGCAGCAGTTGACACAATAAATGGAGAAAAGAGGGGTTGATGATGATGATGATTAAGTAGTGTGAAACTCTTGTGTGTGGCATTATTCACTGATACAATAGTCTGTAAGTTATAAGGGGCTGGGCATGTATGAAAGGCAACATCAGCAGTGTTCTGTAAAATCTGGCACAGGTTTAAACCTTTACGTGGACTCACTTAAAAAGGTAATAGAGCAGCAGGTCTGGTATCAGGTTGCACTTTAAAAACAATAAGGAGAAAGAAATTCAAATGGCTAGCATTATTGACTGACTGGAAGGACTTGTCATTAATGAGGGCAAGGACAAAAATAAGAAAATAAATCTGGAACATTCTGTACACTAAAGGACAGGTACGAGGCGTATGTGTTTGAATGTGTTTGTGTACAGAGAGTGAATGAGGAGGATACCTGTGCCAATGTAATGGACGGGCCAAAAGTGGTGAGTAACACAGGAAAGTACTGAGTTATAATTCTTATAGTTATGGGTGATTCAGATACTTGCAATTAGCCAATAATAGGAGATGTCCTCACTGTGGCTACATGTCTTTGAATCACATTTTCTGAAGCCTCAGAAACAGTCCTTTTAGGCAACAGTTCTTAAAGCCTGAAGTGGGGTTCTTTCTGAATCCCTGGGAAGATCTCTGCTTCAACATTTTATTTTACCATTTTCAGCACACCTTGTTTGTCCTTATTTCATACTGCTTTCTGCCCCAAAGTTAAAGAAAATAGACAAAAGATTCTCAGATATGGGCAAGCTTCTCAGAGCATGTAAACAAATGTATGGTTTACTAAAACATTTACAAATTATGAAAAATGTTACCATGACTAGAAAGGAATATTATTTTTGTTCTAATTACATAAGAACATACCAACAATGTGACTCAGATACATACTGATTGATGCTTGAAAAAAAACTTTAAAATGTACATTATTTTTTTGTGAAACGAATAGAAGCCCAAAGCATCCAAATAGCTTTATAGCACAGCTTGTGATATCTAGCAATGGTGGACCATTTTTCTCTAACAACAAGAATATTATAACAAAATTCTCAGAATAATACATTCTGACAGTTGCAAAATGCATTTCACTGGTGGTTCTAGATGTAAAAAAAAAAACAAAACAAACAAAAAAAAAAACGGACATACCTTTATTTGCTGCATATAAGTGTTTCAACCGGGGGTGTGGTAACAGGTTCATTGATTAAAACAAAACAAAAAACTTAACAACAATAGCAACAACAAAACTTCTGTATTCAGAAGTGGTAAGTAAGATGTTTACTCCTTATTTAGTGACAATGCTCAGGTGATAACAATGTTCAGCAAGAAAATGCACTATAGGTACTGCCATTCAGCAAGAAAATGGACTATAGGTACTGCATTCTAGCCTCAGAGCACCATCATTCTGAATTTGATCACAATACTTTAGCGACTTGAAAACAGAGCATTGTAGATGCAGCATTTTACAACTGAAAAATATATTTTTCTGGTGAAATATAGTTTTACTTGTGAGCTATTCACAACTTAATAAAATAATTTTTGTGAACAACATACTGAGCACAAGTTCACCACAGCCCACCAAATTAAAGCTGAGTATAATGTAAAAATGCACAACTGGTTCTTGAACTATAGCCACTAGGTCCTTTCTTTATATTTCTGCTTCCCTTTTAGTTTTTTTATGAACATTTCAGCTAATAATGTGTTCAGCAAGAAGTATATCCAAGACTGGAATTTAGCAATAACTTTCAACTGTTTTTTTTTGCTCCAGAATTTTGCTCAAAACCAAAAATAATGAGGGGATAGTGGCAAAAATCAGGAACTTTTTTAAATGTTATTCTAAATCGCTTAAAAAATTTATAGAATAACAGATTCTGCATCAACATGGATTTTCATAATGATAAGAAATGTGAAATTCTAATGTTTGGCATTATTGATTGACTGCAATCCTCAGTAATATAACAGAAGAGCGAAAAAAAAATGGCGAGCCACTGGGCAAAGATATGAGGCAAAATCATGGACAGTTGATAGGTATGATTGTAACCTTAGTGCTTCCATCGACTCAACAGCTAAAGCATGACATCATGACTACTGCATATTAAACAGCAAACGTATGCTTGGTATAATGGTTAAGGTGTTTACCTTACAAACACAAGACAGAAGGCGTGATTTCCACCTTTAGGGAAATTGGCTAGCTTTAAAATGGCCCTCAAAGACAGCTAGTCTAGTACTTACCAATGAACATATGTGTTGGGAGTTGGGATAAACAGAAAATGCAAGGATTAATTCTTCCATGTGACAATTGTCTAGGCTTAAAATGGCCCACAAGGGCAGGTTGCCTAGTACTAACACATATATATATATATATATATATATATATATATATATATATATATATATATATATATGGATCTACATTGTTTGTTCAAAAATATGTTACATTGAACAAAGTAGATGACCACTTCAGCGAAAGTGCATTTCAACAAAAGTGCACTTTCACTGAAGCCTGGTTACCGGATATGCTGACTGAAGAAAAAACCCACAGGAAACATGTTTTGCAGGGGGCGGGGCAAGCCCCACTGCACCCCTCACACCTCCCTACTTAAATATACCAACTCTGAGATCGCAATACAGCGAGGTAAAGGGAATATTCCCATTTCAAGCTGTATTGTGATCTCCATACTTCGTTTTCGAAGTTTTGGTACTTTGAACAACTGGTCTTGTTGAAGTGGGTTTTGAAGTACTGAAACTTCATACAAACGAAGTAAACCCATATATATATATATATATATATATATATATATATATATATAACACACAGTATATATATATATATATATATATATATATATATATATATATATATACAGTATATATGTGTGTGTGTGTATATATCTATATCTTTGTGTGTGTGCATATTTTCCATTCGTTTGGTCTAAATTCATTTAATCTAATCTTTTGTGTTAACTATTACATAGATGTTTATTTTATAGGATAATGTATTATTGACCATGTGCATTTAGTTTTGTGATAGTGATGTATTAAATCTTACGTTAGATTGACTGACACAGCTATAGATATGCTGTGATGTGGGCGGTATTTGTGAGATTGCATGCAATCAATTATTGGTGGTGTCATTTTCCCCATTGCTGTCCGATTTTGGAGTTGGAATATATAATTATTGAGAAGTGTGGGGAATATAGCCACTGAGCCCTGTCTTTCAAAGGCTATATCTACATTCCCCTTTGAGATTTCCTTACGGAACATTTAGATAATAACAGACTTTTAAGCTACAAAGCACAACCGATACTGGCGTTCTAACCTCAGACCTTTGAATGCAGCATAGCTTGAATTTAACGTCACAGCTTTAGCTGCTTAAAACTATGGCATTGTAGCATTGTTTTGGTTAGCTACAAAGGATGTTTAGCTCTCTTATACTTACCACTCAACCACAAAATAGCTTTGATGATTGCTGCAGTCATTGTACTGAGCAGAAATTTCCCATAGCACTCAAAATGAAAACCGAGTACACTGCAAAATGACAGCCTTTTGGTATAGACAAGACAGGAGACAAAGCAAAAGCTACTTTAATGTCTTTGTCTGTTAATAATTGACCATTTCAGAGGGTAGCTTGGCCTGCTGTAGGACCTCTTAGTACCCCAGGCTCCAGAAACAGGAAGTATATACTGGTAGTGGTGGATTATGCTATTAAATATCTTGAGCCAATGACCCTGTCTTCTTTTGAAGCACATAAGGTTGCAAATGACTATGCTAGATATTTTCAGCACAATAGGGATGCCTTGCTGGTCTATTTGTGAAAACACTTGTGGTATAAAGCATTCAAGGACTATGCCCTACCATGCTCAGACCAATTGTCTGACAGAAAGGTTAAACTCTACACTGAAGACCATGTTGAGGGTTTTTGCAGACCAGTTCAATAGGAGTGAGACAAGCATCTGCCCCATCCTGTCTTGTCATAAAGGGAGATGCCCCAGGAATATACATATTTTTCACCCGTGGATCTGCTGTATGGTGACAGAGTAAGTGAGGACCTGGATTTAATTCATGATGAGTTGAAGGTGAGAGTGATTACTGCAATGAGTCTGTTGTGAAGTATGTCCAAGTGTCAGGACTAGGCTTTGGGAGCTCATGGGGATGGCTCAGGTGCAAATGGAACAAGCATGTCAGCAGTGAAAAGTTTGGTATGAGAGACCAGACAGAGCCACAAAGAAAGTATTCTTTAGGGCAGCCAGGAGCAGTTCTTTTACCATTTCAAAGAATATGAGTGATGTTAACTGCATGAAAGAACTCTACCAGGTAGGAGCAGTAGTAGGAACATAGACCTTTGAAAAATACAGACATCCACTCAAAATTCTGGATATCTAATTAGCATAAAATCTGAATACCCAAATAGCATATAACTCTTCCTGCTTGCAACAAGAATATGCAATACTACCCAGAAAAGAGTGCTCAAAAGACAGAGCTGCAAAATGGAGGAAAAATATAAGCACAATATTAAACAGACAGTGGAAAAATCTGTAGAATTTAATAAACTGGATTGCAAAGGTCATGTATTTTTACTTCTGAAAAATAGAGATATAATACGTGTGTCTTCTTTGTTTAAATTATTAGTGCCACTAGTATGTTGGTCACATAGTGGGGTTTTCTGTGTAGAAGAAAGCTTCAAAATCACACATGATGAGGAGGGGAGTCAGAAAATTGTATGAGGGGTAAATCAATTAGAGACTTGCATTAAAATATAGGTAAATCATATACTGGGGTAAATCAGGTTTGAAAATATGAGAATTCCTTCAAACAGAGACATTTGAGTGATCTGGGTAGGAGATAGATGCACAATCTCTACAATGTTAACAGGATAAAGCCTTATGATGGCAGTAGAACCCTGGCACTCATTATCTGTAGTGGTTTGCCAGAGGAACTATAGGGGATTCTGGTGGTCCGTCTCCCTGGTGAGGCACCGTCTGATACCACAGTGGATGAGGTAGTCCCATCTGAGTGGCTGTCTCATACTTAGGTACAGGAAAACTTAGTAGTACTAAATTTGAGGACATGTCTGATGTTTATTGGTTAGCCTGGGTGTATTCACCTGGTGGAACACCATGTGAACAAAAGACCCTAGAAGCACATTAAATCAGTCCTGTCACAGGATACCAGGGAGACTTAGTCAAATTTTGAGAGAGGAACATATTTGAAATGGGGAAGGAATCCAGGAGTCTGAAATTCCCAGGATATCTCCACTGGTGCAAGAGTCAAAGAAAAATGTCAGCACTGAGTTCTGTGTTGAAAATATAAAAATGAACAGTCAAACAGTGGTACATGCCATACCTCTCAACTGTACTGAATTCCTCAGAATCTACCAGTTTTGAGGCTAAAATAATAGGGTGCCATGAATTTCCCAGTGGCCACTTCAAATTATGATTTTTTTCTCAATTTTCAATTTTTTTGATAATGCTGATGTCCTTACTTTTTGTCCCAAACATTTTAGTCGTTTACATGCCAAAACCGTCTCACTTAATGCATCTCTCTCTCTCTGCTCCTCAAAGGCTCATCTCTTGTTTCTAATGACATCTCACCCTGCTTGAAGAGTTTGTACACTACTTGCATGTCACACATTCATCTAGCCAGGGATCTGTGCCAAAATATGCATGTCCAAAGGAAATGTAAAACACAAGCTGAAAGTTCTTAGACAAGGCAAGCCGTAGATGCACTTACTCCTGGCATAAACATAAAGCATCTGCTTAATTATTGCATGCAAAAAAAAGAGTACTGAGTTCCCAAATATTGGAAATGATGAAGGGAGGACAGAGTCCAAAATAAAAGGTGAGATAAGTAGGCAGTCTGCACCAGGCTGGAAGACTGTTCTCACCACCGAGGATGAGGTACTTTACTGAACATCTAAGGGCATCCACTTGGAGAAAAATCTCTGCTCTTAAATCCAGAAGGAAATGCAAAACAGGGTTTACTGGTTTCACACACACCACTACTGGACTGACTCTATCTTTACTGTAATAACCACCAAGGATGCTATTACAGACAAGCCAAAGGACAAGGATCCATGCAATTGTTATTGTGAGCACAGAAACCGTAACCCAGCACACACGGGGGGACTTTAAGTTTGTTATCAGTAATATTGTGACTAATGTTTATAAAGCATGTCTGGTAAAATGCATGCAGATTTATACAGTCAGCAGTGCATGAGGGTCACAAAGTACGGGGCTATAAGTGACACCTACCAAGACTGGTGAGTTGGGATGTCAATTATGAATGCTTTATTTACAAACCTTTCACAGGTATTTGGCTTTTTGTCTGAAGACTTCCATGTAAGGGAGGGAGGGCATTAGCTGCCAGGTAAGAAACAGATTAATTACCTGATTTCTTTACAAGCATGCATAAAGGTCAGACGAGTGGCAATGTAACCAGTTATGAGTGAAATATTGTGTTGGAACATTTTGCCTAATTTGAGAAATACCATCTTTCAAGCAGTCTTGTGTTATTTATACATTACATTTAATGGACTTTTTAATGGTTTACTTCTTTTCAGAATGAATTATATTTTAGAATGTTATGTTTTTCTAGTAAATTATGTTTTTAAATTGTAAAATCTACTGTCACTTTAAAGGAGGGGAAGTAAGTGCAACACTGTAACTTTGTGGGTTTTTACATTTAAATGGTTTCATGTTGGATTGTTTATTTACTCTGATGAAGTCCCATTATTGTAAGGGATGAAAGAGCTCAGTCTTTTTCAATAAATTGTGTGTTTGAGGAGTGCTTATGTTGTTTACTACTGATTTGTTTCAATATTATTTTATAGCCAAATTTGGCAGTCTTCATATCGCTGGTTTCCATGGACTTGTTGGTCTGTGTCCTTTGGAGTTTACCAGTTGTGTGTTATATTACAATCTGCATACCATATTTGATATTGATATATATTTTATATTTAAATAACCATTATCTGTCAGACCGTCTTTAGTTTTTACACTCCTTTCTTTTATCACATTTTGTTTCTGTATGTAGAAGTCATCGTAAGGCATTATTTAACTTAAAACAGATTTGAAAGATCAGTTTTGTCATGTTCTCAGCAGCAGCTGTGGGATTTATCAGTTTCTTTTCTCCAGATTCAGAATCTGATGCCAGCCACTGGCAAGTCCATAAGGTGTCATGATGTTTGTTCTTATTGCTTGTTTCTTTTAAATCCCGAATCTGATGCCAATCATTACAAGTGAATATGGTGCCAGAAATTATTCTCTTTTATAGCATGTAATATAATTTGTGTGTGTGTGTGTGTGTGTGTGTGTGTGTGTGTGTGTGTGTGTGTGTGTGTGTGTGTGTGTGTGTGTGTGTGTGTGCATCATGCCTCCCAAGTCTCCTGTTAATCAAATGTCAATAAATACATGAGAAAGTCAAACTGGGTAGAAGCCCATTTTCAGCAGAGGCCAGGGAGAAAAGCTACACATTATTATAAAAAAACAATAATTGTACAATCTTCAGAAATAAAACAAAAACATTTGCTGTTTAAATAATTATAACAAATTAGATATCATATAAAAACATTGGTTAAAAATTAATGAAAGTTATATGACAATCATTTAATATTTAGTGAAATTTTAGACATTTAGAAATTAAAGGGTAAGGTAGTCTAATGCAAACAGGAATTGCAATATGAAGTGAGGGAGAAATCTGGTGGTCCCCTGCCATAAACAAACTGTACAACAGAAGGAAGAAACTGTTGCAAAAGAGAGTAAAATCCCATCAGTGGAGGAGCTCCCTGTTCAGCCTCAGTAAGAAGCTGAGATCCCTTATAAGATCCTCCAAAGCTAGCTACAAAAACAAAATTGCCACTAATTCTAAGGACAACCACAAAGCATTCTATAGCTATGTCAAGAATCTCGACGGCAACACCCAGATCTGCTCTGAGTTACAGCACAAAGGCACGAAAATTACAGAACCAACTGATATTGCCAACATCCTGGCAGATCGGTTCAGTGCTAACTTTACCCCCCCTCTCACCCCCTAAAGGGCCCATATCTATACAGGAAGAATGCAGAGTCCCTGTAATCACAACTACGCAGGTAAAAGCTGCACTCTCTAAAGCCAAAAACCCAGCATCCATGCGACTGGACAACATCCCAGGCTGCGTTTTACATGAATTTCAGAACGAACTGGCTCCCCACTTAAGCACCCTGTTCAATAATAGCCTCGCATCAGGCTTTGTGCCCACTGAATGGAGCACAGCAACAGTTATCCCACTTCACAAAGGAGGAGCCACCACTGATCCCAGGAACTATCGAACTATTAGCCGGATGAGCCTGGTCTGCAAGGCCATGGAACGTATCATCATGGAACTCATAAACAAAGACATTGGTAACCTCCAAACTCTGTATCCCACGCAGTTCAGGTTTGTGAAAGGCAGATCATGCCTCCTGAACCTGATTAACTTCTTTGAGGCAGTCATTAAAGCCGTAGATGAGAGTAAGGTGGTTCACACAGCCTATCTTGACCTCGCCAAGGCTTTCAACACCATCCCCCATTCTGGAATTATAGCTAAACTCACTAAACTAGGTATAAATCCGTACATCACAAGATGGGTTGCCAACTGTCTCATGGACAGCACCCACAATGTAAATGTTGCAGACTCAAAATCTGACCTCAAAGCAGTGACAAGTGGAGTACCACATGATTCCGTCCTGGGACCTCTCCTGTTTGGTATCTACTTCTCTGAAGTACAGGCTAACACACAAGGCCTCTGGCTAACGAAGTTTGCAGATGACTGCAAACTAGGAGCCATAGTCAAGTCCTCAAATGATGTGGATATCCTACAGAAGGGCCTCGTTGAGACAGATGCCTGGTGTCAGAGCCATGGCCTCAAGCTTAATGCTAAAAAGTGCAGTGTCATCCCCTTTGGTAAAAACTCTGTACCCATGAACTACCACATAGGCAGCAATCTACTTAACACCGAATGTGTGATAAGAGACCTTGGGACCCAGGTGGACAGTAGTCTCTCCTTTGATAGTCACATCGCCACAGTAGTCAGGAAGTCCTTCTACATGGCATACCTCATCATAAAAGGGTTCTCATCCAGGAAAAAAAGAGGTTATTGTTCTCCTCTACTCGACACTCATTAGACCCATTATAGAGTACAATGCCCCTTTTGGAATGTACCTCACAAGACATCTGCAGCAGGTGGAAAGGCCGCAGAAGTACCTCACAAAGAGGATTATTGGCCTCAAACAAATGCACTACACTGACTGCCTCAAAAAACTCCAGCTTTACTCTGTAGCATATCGCCTACTCCGAGGTGATTTCTGCCTAACACATAAAGCTATGTCAAACCCAGAGCTGTTGTACATGCTACACCTAAAGAAATCCCAATCCCTCAGAGCAACATGCTCTAGGGACCTAAACCTTGTCACCACAATAAACAGGACATGCTGGAGGGATAGATTCCTGTCCAAGACACTTCCCATACTCTGGAACAGGCTACCCATCTATGTCAAGCAAAGTTCTTCATTAGCACTCTTCAAGAAAAATCTTGATGAGTGGATGGGAAATAGGAAATACACCCCGGGGATCACTTCTGTGTCTCTGCTCGACAGTGGCACAGGAAAATAACTTTCTTGGGTGGAGTAAGTCAGGGAACCTTGTTGGCTAGGCTTATGTAGGCCCTTGGGCCGATAGCCTAGTACCTACCTATGAACCTATGAACCTATGAATAGACTTATGCTACAGTTGGAGAGAAATAGACTTATGCTACATTTGGACAGATATAGGTTATCCTGGTTTTGAGCAAGAATAAAATCAGATTTTAGTTAGTAGGTCTTTCAGAGCAATTTTGAAAGATGGCAGGGGGTATAGACCTGATGGATACAGGTAAGGAGTTCCAGCCCTTAGCAAATTTGTATGAGTACAGACAATGCCCAGCAGATTTGCTAGGTTTGTAGACAGAGAGGAGTTTTGGTCAATGAATTGCAATGACTGACTCGGAACATAATTGTGTAGAATGTGCTTTAGTTTTATACAAGTTCACATGTTAATATAGATAAACAGTATTGTTCTGGTTATATTTTTATTAATATTAATGTAGCTGTTAATTTTATTTTTATAAAACAAATTGCATTTTAGTTTTATACAAATTCAAATGTTATTATAAATAAAGTACTTTTGTTCTGGTTATATTTTGTCTGTTTTTCAGTTTGAGTTTGAATGTTGGTATCCCATGATTCCATTGAAGCAGATGGGGTTATATAATTATGTATACAATTTTTATGTTTATTAGCATGCAGATTTTTGGCCAGTTGCACCTATTTCTCATGGGCCTTTGTCCAGATTTTTAATGTTTTCTGGTTGAAATGCATGGTACATGCTAACCCCCTGCCAGGGACAGATGAAGATTTAGGGTTGCTGGATGGGGATAAGTATCTAACCACCATTGTCTTGACAAGGACTTAGTGATAGGTACCTTTCACACTTGAAGCCAGGAAGAAGTCAGCATTTGTAACATAATATGGATTATAAGAGTTTCTTAAAATGCACTTTGGAATAAAGAATGCCTTAGCAACCTTATAGCGCTTGTATATTGCATACTAGCAAGAACAAGATATTATTCCAGTGTTTAGTGGTGGTGCTGCAGTAGCGTTGTTGCCTCACAGTAAGACGTAGTCCTGTTCGATTCTTAGCTGGAGCATCTTCTGTGTGGAGATATGCATGAATGGGCGTACCTTCGTTGAAGGTTGTGCGTCAGGGCCGGCAACTCAGCATGTAAAAATGTACTGCCAATCATTAGTGGACCGGAGTTCCACTGTGGCGACCCTAACCAGGAAAAGCCGAAAGACTCAACAACCTGAATGGTATTGCAAGTCTACAGACAGTCATGGATAGAATTTGCTCAGCATATCAGAGAGATGCTGGGCAGACTACAAAGGGGAAGGCTGACCATTAAGGCCAATGTGTCTCTGGTCAGTATGGCAGAAATATCTTTTCTGGATCAAATAGTTGTTTGCAGAAAGATTAAGCCAGAACTAGACAATGATGGTGCCATTTGGACAAGATCTACACCTACTAACATGAAGCAGGTCACAACATTCTTAGGAATAGCAGGGTACTGCTGGATGTTTGTACCCTCTGCCTCTTTAGTATGATAGCCCCTCCCCTTATAGTCCTTACCAGAAAGAATAGACCAGATAAAATTCTCTGCTTAAAGAGGTTTTAAATTGATCCCCTATACCACTCAGTCCTGACTGCAGTCGATAATTCATTATGCAGGTAGATATTTCCAACAACTGAGGGCTGAACCTAGCCACATGTCCTCAAATGGAAATGAAAACCCTGCTGAGTACTTGAGAAGCAAACTTTTATCCAGGGAGGAATCCTTGGCATCCATAGGGAAAGAACACCTGGGCATACTCTGTGCTGTAAAAAATCTAGAATCTTAACTGGACGGCAAGGAGTTCCTTGAGGTTGCAGACTACAACCCTGTGATGTATTTTTATAGGGCAAATGGACAGAATGGAAAGCTATTTAGATGGAGCTTAGCCTTGTGGTCCTATACCATGACTTTCCATGGTAGGAATAGTACTGCAAATGTCAATGCAAATGGCATGTCCAGAAAGGGAATGAAATTATGTACTAGAAGAACATCCCTTCCTCTCAGGCTCTATTTCTTTAGAGATTACTACAGAGGTGCTTATTGGGGAAGAATTGTGATGCCAGGTTACAAGAAACATGACTTAATGTGATGTGTTTACTTCTTTTTTAATCCAGACAGCAAAACATTTGTAAGCTATATTTAAAGATCAGTTGCAAAGGGTTTTTTCTTAATGTTACATTTTGCAATAATTAAGCTCTTGTCATATAAAGTGTGATTTCTGAGTCTAAAATATATATTTTTCTGTAGTTTCATCACTGGAACTATATTAATTAAGATATTATTAAGGTGTCTGTATTTTCTGAATGCTAAGCAGCTGACAGATACCTCCTGATTCTGAGTCATGCAATTCTGCATGTTGATGATGTAATTGGGGGAAAACAACTCATAGTGACTGGGCAATTTTTCTCTAGTATGTAGCAGAGTTAAATAAAAAAGTTACATAGGTTGAAGCAAAATTAGTCGGTAAGTCAGTCAAAAAATTAGTAACTAAATTAATTTATATTGAAATGAAAAGTAATGAAGGAGAACTGGAAAAGGATAAGATCCCCAGTTAGGTGTGTAATGCTAGGTAAACAGTGGAATAATACTGGTATATCAATGGAATAAGCTGTTTTCCAGCATGGGATGGTCTCTCTTAGAGAGGAAAATACAGCTATGTGAATCACCACAATGATTGCCTCTAAAGTATGCTTGTGTGTGTTATGCATCACTTGGATAAGATAAGTGCTGGAATTGAAAATGTTCTTTGACCTGAATGAGCTTTTCTGGAAATCAGCAGCTCCATCTGCATTTGCGACTGCAGAGGGAGAGAGAGAGATAGAGGGGGGGAAAGAATACTTGAATAAAATCTTACTATAATGATAGATGTTCTTTTCTTCTCTGTTGCGGTATTCTTAACATGAATGAGTTCTCTGCCAAAGGTGACCTGATGTTGGCCAGTATACAAAAATCTTTCACTATTGTAGGATGCGTGGTACGTCGCACATAGGCTGCTCTCATACAGCAGACAAAAAACTGACATATGCACACATCTATCTCAGAAGTGAATGCCGCAGGAGTAAAGCCAGCCTAAGGAAGGTAGGGTATGACCATCCAAGGGAAAGAACCAAACCACCAGGAGGAAGGAGGGAGGGATTGGAATACTGTAACAGAGAAGAGAAGGACATCTATCATTATGGTATGATTTTACACAACTATTCTATGTCCTTTAGGTCATCTGTTGCAGTATTCTTAACATGAGGGAGAGTACAAAAGCTCATGAGGGGAGGGTGGAGGAAGTTGAGCTCTCCAGAAAGCCATGGAGTATGTCTCTGGCAAACCCTGTCCTAGACTTAGAAATGCCATCTAATTTGTAATGTTTAGTGAAGGTATGCACAGAAGTCCATGTAGCCACTTCAAGAATAGAACTAGTGTAAATCCCTTGAAGAAAGCACCTGATGAAGCTGCATCTCTAGTGGAATGGGCCTTTACAGATGAAATGCTTCACATAACAGAATGAAATAGCCTTAGAAATCCAAGTGAAATAGTCTTCTTAGAAACGGGCAATCCCAGATCCCTTGGATGATAGGAGACAAAAGCTGGTCTGATTTTCTGATAGATTTAGTCTCGTCTAAGTAAAATCTAAGTTGCCTCTTCACATTTAGGGTGTGCAACACCATCTCACTAGAATTTTGTGGAGAAGGAAAGAAGGTACGTAAATGAATGGATTGGTTGAGTGACAATTCATTGACAACTTTGCTCATAAAAGAAGGGTTGGTATGCAAGGAGACCCTGTCTTTATGGAAAGCCAAAAAGGGAGGAGAGGCCATTAGGACCTGAAGCTAAAACACATGTCTGGCTGAAGTAATAGCTAGGAGAAGAACAGTTTTCCAGGAGCAAAGTTGCAGGGATGCTGATGAAGCTGGCTCAGAATGGGGGAGAATTAGCTTTTCAAGCACAGCATTAAGATCCCAGGGAGAATGGATAGGTTTCCTGGGAGGTCTAGTGTGAATAATACCTTTAAAAATTGCTAGCTAGAGGGGGGGGGGGGTAGAGGCAGACAGGCAAAAACAGCTGACATATGGGCCTTCACTGAAGAGTAGGCTAAACTAGCATTGAGCAATTCACACAAATAGGATAGACCCAAGGTGACTTCCACTTACAGTGGATCCTGGTTTTGTGATGGACACCAAAGTGAAAATCTTCTCCACTTGGATAGGTAAGATTTTCTGGTATTGAGTTTCCTGGCCTCCTGCAGGACCCTAAGGACATCCTCAGAGGACAGGTGTCTAAAAGGAATTAAAACCTTATCACCCACAGAGTCAACTTGAGGGTAGACAAGTGGGGATGGATGAGAGTTCCTTTGTCTTGTGTGAGAAGGTCCACCCTTTGAAGTAACTTGTGGTGATTGACCTTGGCTAAATGCAGGAGAAGATGGAACCAATCCTGTCTTGGCCAAAAGGGAGTCACCAGCCAGATTTTTAGTTTGCCCTGCTGCATTTTGAACACGACATTTGGAATGATTGTAAGGGGGGAGGGAAATGCATACAGAAACATCCCCTTCCAAGAGAATGAAAGGGCAGCCATCTTCCAGACCAGAGGGTGTGGGACTCTGGCACAAAATTGCTGAAATTGTCTGTTCATGTGGGAGGTAAAGATATTTACTTGAGGTATACCTCACCGATGCACAATGTCCAGAAACACATCCCTTTGAAGCATCCATTCATGGGACTATGTTAGAGACCTACTCAAGGTGTCTGTCACACAATTTTGGTTGGATTGAATATACACTGCCTGAAGAGTCACTTGATATTGGACTACCAGCTTCCAAACCTGGACTGCCAGCCTGCATAGTAGGTAGGATTTGGTTATCCCTGCCTGTTGACATACCAGAGGACTGTCATGTTGTCTGTGAACAGTTTTAAAGGTTCCTGGAGGAAGAGAGGATGAAAGGTCTGAATGACTATCAGCAATGCCCTCATTTGCCTTACATTGATGTGTTCCCTTTGTTGAGAGGGGTCCATACCCCTTGAGCATTCAAGTTTCCAAAAGCTGCCCGAAGCCTACATCTGAAGCATCTAAGAACAGCTCTTAGACTGGTGGGAGACAGTGCAAGGGGAGTCCTGAGTTGAGGGACACTTGTTGGATCCACCACTGTAGTTCCCTCTTCAAACAGGGGGATGAGAGGAATTTGAAAGTCCAGAGGATGTAAATGCTGCATCCAAACTGACTTTAGGAACCATTGGAATTTTCTGATATGAAGTTTTGTGAGAGGTAGCATTGGAATAATAGATGCCATGAATCCCAAAATCCTGAGGAACTCTCTAGCTGAAATGTGGTGAAGAGGCAGAAGTTTTTTAATAGGATATGTGGTCCTGCACCTTCTGAGGAGGAAGAGAGACTCTCATGAAGTCTTTCTGAATCCTGCACCCCAGGAAGATGTGATCCTGAGAAGGGAAGAGAACAGATTTTTTGTAGTTCATGGTGAATCCCAGATGTTGTAGAAGAGAAATAGCAAAAAGGATGATTTGCTGTAGGATACCTGGGGAAGTTGCCATAAAGAGGAATTTGCCCAGGTAAAGGAAAACATGGATGCTCTGATGCCTGCAGTAGTCAATAAAAGGGGCTAGACAGTTTATAAATACCCTTAGTGGAGTAGAACGTCCAAAAAGCAAGGGAGAGAAGTGAAAATGCCTGGAAATCACAGAGAAACATAAAAACTTTGTACAACTGCAGTGGGAGGGAATGTGTAGGTATGCATCTTTGATATCCAAGAAAGCCAAGAAAGCTTGCAGCAGAATAAGAGGGAACAAAGTTTGAAGAGTTAACATACGGAAGATGGGTACCTTCAGGAAGGTGTTTAGATGAGACTGATCCAAAATGAGTCTCCACGGATCATCCTTTCTGGGCATGAGCAACATTCTGGAGTAGAAACCTCTTCCTTTTTGGTCTTGAGGAACTTCCAAGCAAGGATGCAGCCAAGGTTTTATTCTCATAGTCAGGCAAATCAGAAATGACCTGGTAGAATTGAGACAGACGCTCCAGGGCAGATTTGGTTATGTGTGTTTGATAATTAATGGCTATAAATGCCAAGGTGGCTGAAGTGTACACTTTCTTGCCCAGCCCTTCCAGGATCCTGCTGTCCTTATTGGAAGGGAGGAGACAGGTTGAAATCAGTAACCTTGATGGTTTGTCTAAAGCTACTGAAATAACCAATGGGTCTGCTGAAGGACATTTAAACAGGAACGTACAGTCCTTAGGGACCTTGTAAAATTGGTCAGGCTTTTTGGGGACAGGAGGCTATGAATCAAAGCCCTTGGAAACAAAGGTAAAGGCATTTAGAAAGGCAGGTAACACAGGAGGAATAGCTAAATGGCTCAGTGATTCCAACTGCAAAAGGTTGTAGTATCTCTTTTGTACTTCAGATACCTGAGTGTTATCCTATTTGAAATGATCTCTCATGTTGACTAGAGTCTCATCAAAAGAGAGTTTTTCCATGGGTGAATCATTTATGGCATCTTCCTCTGGGAAAGCATAGTCTAAAGGGGAGAGGATCTGTGAGGAATATGCCAGAGACTCCTCTTCTGAGGTTGCCTGTTCATCTAAAGAAACCCCTTCCCTACCTCTTTTATGTGAAGAGGCTGTGCAGGCTGGAGTAGGGACTGAAATACCTGAGGGGGGCTTAACGGCCATAAGGGTCTTGAAATGGCCATGGGTGAATTGTCCCCAATCACTGTGAGGATCCTTAGGAGGAGACAAATGCTTAGTTTTCTGCTTCTTCTTT
The DNA here is from genome assembly GCF_019279795.1 of Protopterus annectens. NCBI lineage: Eukaryota > Metazoa > Chordata > Ceratodontiformes > Protopteridae > Protopterus > Protopterus annectens. Next base: position 528,158,108 of record NC_056751.1, on the reverse strand, counting down.
TGATATAGGTCTGCCCTATGTAATGTAGGAGGCCCAGACATAGGCCTACATTCAATAATATCTATTTGGATTTCCTTCTGCACCAGGAGCTGAGGTATCCCCTTAGGGCGTTCAGTTCTCATGAGCCTCAGTTCCCCCTGTACATCCGAGACCAATGCCTGCTCAGCCTCTGAGGATGTGCCTGTGGTTGGATCCAAGGTGGCCTCAACATCGGACTCTGCCTGCGATCCGGAACCAAGAACTGTACATATCTCTGGGCTCTCATCCACCTCAGGAGAGATGTCTGTAATAAGAGGCATAGCAGAAGCTTCTGGTCTTGGGTTTTGGCCTTCTGATTAGTGACTAACTCAACCTCTGGTCCCAAGGATTTCTCCATTGAAATTTTAGCTAGTAACTATAAGCGCTGGTTTTCCAAGTAAATGGCTAAGGAGGAAAGTCTGCTTCTTAGGGTCTTGGGCACAAAGACCTAGCAAATAGGACTGGATTTGTGGTGGTGGGTAGGCCCTAGGCAGAACAAACATAGAAGATGGCTATCTTTATGTGTCATTTGTCATCCACACTGGCATTTACCTTTTTTGGATGGCATAAACCCTACCACAAAACAGCAAAAGAAACAAGATTTCCCCAATGGGGCACTTATCTGAGAAATTTGCGCGAACACAACTAATGGCTCAGTGAGCAGATGGACATTTGAAGGTGGAGATTTGACTGGCGGCAGAGAAGTTCTGAGGTAGATGTGTGCGTATGTCACTTTTATGGCCGACGTATGAGAGCAGCCTACGTGCGATGCACCATGCATCCTACAGTAGTGAAAGACATTTTGTATACTGACCGATGTCTGGTCACCTACGGTGGAGTGCTCCCTCATGTTAAGAATACTGCAACAGATGAATAGAAGTTCATCATGCTGATTAAGTCAGACTTCAAGCAGTACCAAGTTTCATTAAAAGGTGGCGGTGTACTGCAAATGTTTAGAATTGTGCAAAAAGTCTGAGCGTATGTGAACCCCCCCCAAAAAAGATTATATATATATATATATATATATATATATATATATATATATATATATATATATTTTTTTTTTCATTCCCTGTAGGACTAGTGGCTCTGCGAGCCTGTTCCTCATCCTAGACATAGAGTGGCTAGATATGATAAGCATGCTATCCCATAGGAGGAGCTCCTATGCTAGACACCTACATGGACATGCAGCCCCACCTGTATATCAGACCTGGCTTCCTGACAGCAATACTTCATATGACATACAGGTGGAGCTGCTGTACTGGAGAACATCGACTGAAATTGGCTGCACCACTGAGTTCTTGGGTAAATTTTGGCTCTGTTTAGAACAGAAAATGAGAGTCAGTAATATATATATATATTTTTATGCGATCATGCCACCTGATTCTGCCATAGAGAACCTCGCTTCAATTCCATACCGTGAGGTGCACTACATAAAGACATATATTTTTTTAATGTAGTGATATAGCATCACTGAAGTAACTAAAGTAAAAACTACATATTTCAAAATCAGAAAAACTACTTTACATGATAAGAGCATAATTGCAGCTAAAAGATGTGGTAAGAAAACCTTTGCATTTAATCTTTAAGCTTCAAAACATAAAAATGTACTGTGAAATTACATTTACAAGATGCCCTAGCAGTCACAAGAAACTTGCATTTGCTTTTGTATTTTCATTTAATACACAGAAAAATAAGTTTGAAAAACGGTACCTATGTTATGCATTAATTGTGTGATGAAATGCAGTTTTGCAGGAAAGGCCTGATAGTTTTTCTGTAATTGCATGAGGGTCATAAAACCTGAATCAATCCTTTTAGCTAGTCTTCCTGATGTTTTGCAGTTAGAAAGAACTAAGTTAATTACCCCAGTTCTTGGGAAACAAAAGATAAGCTAAGATATTTTGAGCACGTGGACAAGGGAGTCTTGCTCGGAGGGCCTTAGTGTCAGCATCAATGTAAGATTGCTCTGAACATCTGCATATACCAGTATAGCATTTTAATATTTAAGAGTTCAGTAGACTTTCAGTTTGAACAGCTAGGGTACCGATTATTGTTTCCTATTCACATTGAAACATCCTTTACTTCTGCATATTTAATCTGTACCAGCACTGTTTAACTTCTTTATTGTTTAAGTAAAATTTATATTTATTCATTTTTAAGATATTGTGATGTGTATGCATTTATGTGTTATTTGCTATCTGATAAGTTAGTATTATTTAGCACTGTAGCTTGCCAAACCACTGACATCCACTTCTAATTAGCTCCAAGATAGTATAATGAAAAAGACCTTCAGTGTTAGGGAAAGCTTCTTTTCTCTGGTTTCTACTTAAATAAGATCTGCTGATACCCCTTGTTTAATTCTAGTGTGGTCAAAAACCTTCTCCTTCCTAAGTTCTGTATGCGCTCATCCACTCTTCAAATTGAATGTGTCAAATCTGTATATGGGGTTCAGTTTTCAGAAATCATTATAAAATCATTACAAAACCGTATGCAGTCATCTGGCTTAGGGAATGACGCAATTGAAGTGCTACATTCACTTTGGCACTCTCATGAGATTAAAGATTTTTCACTCATTTATTTACGGCTTTTCTTTGGGTGTCTGATATCCTAAACAGTTTAGGGTTAGCTTTTCCCTTGGCACATTGTATTAAATTTGTTCTACCTGGTAGCTCAGAAAAGGCCTATTTATTTTTCAGTAAAAACCCATTCCCATCTCATGTCTGAGCCTTAGACAAGATTTTGCCTATTTGGAGAGCAGGTATTGAATTTCCTGATTCCCTAGAGTTGGTGTCAGTACCCAAACTGACTAGAGAAGCTTCAGCTTCCCTTTATGGTTTTAACACATTTATGTAATATATCTGCTCTAGCCTTATTATACATTTTGTAGTTCTTGTCATACATTTTCTTTACTACCTCAAAAGGTCCTTGCTGTTTTGACAGAAACTTACTTTCAGTAAGGGGATCTAATACTAATGATTTCTGCCTTGTTTTAAACTCCCCATATCTGGCATCTCTTGTTATATCTACAAAAAAAGCTGTTAGGCACAAACTACGAACACCACCAAAAATATCTTGTTATAAACCCCGTGATGCATCTCCTGTGCCCTTTGCATGTGTTTCTTAACTATTGGCATAACAATTTTGTCAGAACACCGATATTAAATATGACAGTCTTTTCTCCTACAAATACTGATGCAGGTGGTTCTTCTCCTTTTCTCTCTTTCCCATAAAAATATAACTCACGGCAGCAACTTCACTTTTTGGTTTGGATAATTAATTTACTTTTACCTCAGTAACTACTTTATCTATAAGCACCTGCTGCTGGAAGTCTTGTTTCTGACTAGGCATTTCTTTGATCATTATAGTGGAAAAACTAGGGCTCTGTTTACATTCTCTTTGTTCTCTTAAAGGATTTTATCTCTCTCATCACACCATGCATATTGAGTTCCTCCCTTTTAGTTTCTGCACTGACTTCTTTCACTAACTTAACTGATTTTTTTCTGCTAATCTCAGTACCATGTTTCTGCTAATACACATCATTGTCCCTTTTTAGTTCCTGTTGAAGTTCCTATGTCTGCCTCTTCTTCTTTATCAGGACTGTGTATTTTATTAGTATGTCTGGTTACTGATCCTTCTACAATTTTTACTAAGGATATATTCTGACCACAGAGTAAATAAGTCTGATTCCATATCCCATAACTTCCACAATGTCTTGAGCTGAAGAAAGTCCTGACATCTGTTAAGTTAGGTACTGGAGCTATACAATGTAGTAATTTATGCAACAGAGTTTGAATACCTACAGATATTGGAAACTCCATTCTCTCACTAGGAACATATATTACTTTCATCTTCGTTTTGTCCTTTTTATGTCTACAGACATATGGCTTTTTAATAATGGTCTTGCTACTTGAATTTAGTAGAACTTTCACCCCCTTCCCATCAGCCAATACTATACATTTGGCTAATGTAGTAGTGATACAATGACAGTAAACTGATCCTACTATTCTAGCAGTTACTTTACTGAATTCCATATGGATAAACTTTGAGGAAATAAAGCTTGAGAAAAAAGACTCTCTCTCTCCATATCTATCTATCTATAGATTTTATATATATATATATATATATATATATATATATATATATATATATATATATATATATATATATATATATATATATATATATATATATATATATATATATATATATATATACACACACACACACACGTACATATATATGGGTCTACTTTGTTTTGTTGAATCTCATTTCACCGAATTTCATTTCACCCTGACCACTTCACTGAAAACTCAAATTACTGAAAACTCATTTCACTGAATCTCATTTCAATGAACTGCAGTTAGTATATATGGCACTGTGTAGAGGACTGTAAGGCAAGTAAAAGGTATATGCCCTTTTCCCCACTGTAGTGAGAACCTGGAGTTAATATATATAGTTGGGGGTGTGGGGGGCACAGCCCCCCACATTGGGGATTGTAGGGGCATATCCCCCCAACTAGTTTTAGTACATATTGTCTTCTGGAGAGAGTTAGTCATTGGTGTTGCAACTATGCATGTCTATTGCTTAAATGTATTGTTTTGAAGTTTTTGGTAAAATACAATATAAAACAAACAAGGTGGGGGGCTGCCCCCCAACTATATATACTAACTCCAGGATTGCGCTACAGTGGGGAAAATGGCATATACATTTTACTTGCTTTACAGTACTCTACACAGTGCTATATATACTAAGTTCAGTTCAGTGGAATGAGATTCAGTGAAATAAGTTTTCAGTAATTTGAGTTTTCAATGAAGTGGTCAGGGTGAAATGAAATTCAGTGAAATGAGATTCAATGAAACAAAGTAGATCCATATATAATATATATATATATATATATATATATATATATATATATATATATATATATATATAACTTTATTTGCTTATATATATAAAGTAAACACTTTCTTTACACAATCACTAGAAGTAAAGTGAGACTTCAGACTTCTAAAATCTCCCCATAATGCATCCTTTTTATAAAGAATTAATAATTAATGTGATTAATCATATGGTATAACGTATCATGGTTCCCTCTTTAAGATGCATTTTAATTAATACTAGTGTTTGAACCATTCTCTGTACATGCATCCAACAATATTTGCCAGTATATTCATCATACTCCCAAATCCTCATCTCTATAAGCACCACTCTTTTCTCCTAGTACATAATATAACACTGCAAACTAATGTTTCTTACAATCCATGCATTGCTTTGAATATCTGGAAAGTGTATTAAAATTATGATTCTGCTTAGGTGCATAAATGTACTCAGACACTCTGCATTTTAACTTCCTATTCATTTTTCAAACATAAACAAACTCACATGTGGTATGTGTTGCAATATACATCACATAACAAACGCACAATTATAATGCTTTGGGGTGTATATGTCCTGGTAGTGTTCACACAGTACACATTAGGTCCCTCACTTATATAGCTGCACATTGTTCACTTAAAACATTTGTAAGTTGCACTAACTTTAATATTGTTGGAAATGATGTACCCTTTGACCTCTCTGGGTCTCTCTAAAATTTCTTTGACAGTACTTCTTTTATTGATAAATGTTGGTTGGGGCCCCAAAAGACAGAAAATATCTTGATTCCCAACTAATATCTGCCATTTATCACATACAGTGTTCTTAATGGCATGTTTATCCATGGTGTAGGTTAAAGCCATAGCTGTTCCCCAGTCACTGTAACTTCTGTGAGCTTTAAATTTACTTCCTCTGTTTATATCTGAAGCAGGAGCTATTGTGGTCTTAGAAGAGGCTTTTTCAGGATACCCTTTTATTATAAATGTGACTTCTAGTTGCTCAAGAATTTAGTTCTTGTTTTTTGCTTTAGGGTTTAAACTGACAATCCCGGTTTTCATGTTTTTAACCAAATTATTCTTTAAATACAGTTGATGCATGGTGGTATAATGTAGCAAAGAATTACAGCTACCTTTAACTCACTCTAACTTCAGATCTCTTTTGATTGATATTCCTATATACTAAGTTACTGGAAAAAATAATTTAATTAAAATCAAAGATACATTTGTTTTGTCTTTCAGCTTTTTCCCGGTAAGGGGTCACCACTGCGGAACTCCGGTCCGCTAATGATTGGCAGTAGATTTTTATGAAACGCTGAGGTGCCAGCTCGATGCCCAACCTTCAATGAAGGCACGCCCATTTACGCATGCATGTCTTTCGAATGCTACTCAACCATGGCGAGGACATGCAGACTCCGCACAGAAGGCACTCCCAAGCCAAGCCGAGAATCGAATGGGAGAACCTCTTGCTGTGAGGTAACAATGCTACCGCTGTACCACCGCGTCATCAAATATACATTTTAAAAAAGTGTTAAGTCGAATGGATATAGGAAATAAATTCAACAAATTCATGTTGTGTGTTATTCCATAATAAAAATATCTATAAAGTGAGCATAGAAAGTGACTTTATGGAACAAACAGCTGTTATATATGAATTCGCTTACCCAAATGCCCATCAGATGATTGCTAAAACTGAGTGCTAATATCATACCCATTGCCTCACCCATCCATCCATCCACAACCACTTTTTCCCATTTTGCACATGGGTTCAGGGTGTCAACATCAACAGTGACAATTACCTAGAGCCAAGACTTACACTGTCAGGTGGCTAGCCCTAACTGGATAAAAATACTGACAACCAAACAAAAGTAATTATGCTTCACCAGTAAGTTAATGTATTCACTTATCTTTTTATATATTTTTTATTTTATTTATCCTTTGTGAACTGGGTTAGTCCCACTAGACTAGTAACCTCTTTACAGGAGATTCAAGGTGGTATTTTTACTATTAGGTGAAATTACACCAGAACATAGAGTTACTTCCTCTATTCTTTTCGATAAGTATCATGTGATCCTCTACATTCACCTGAGCTACCACCAACTCAGGCAGATGGGACCATGGTTTAACATCTCATCCGAAGTAAATTTAATTTCTTTCACAGAATATCTTTTGTTAATAAATTTAGATATAATTAGAATAATTCAATGAACTTTATGTATACTGCATTGATCTGACTTGCAGAGGTATCAATATACATTTTAATGGCTTCAGCTTTTATTGCTGTCTGCAGGCAAGGGTATTGTCATTGATTTACAGTTTGTTTGCATTACACAATTTTAATAGCTATTTATTAATATTTCTGATGGATGTATTTTATTAAAGGAATTCATTTGAGAAACACTTTCTGGAGACTCTGGAAGCAGCTTTTCTTTGAATATGTTAGCATTTCATATAGGTAACTTGTACCTGATATGTATCCACTATTGTTCTTGTAAGGAGTTTGCCTTTTTTGTGCCCTGGTTCTGGTTTAGATGTAAAGTATGTGTTGGACTTAAAGATGTATGACATTGTCAGGTAGTTACTGTAATAGATATGTGTGATATGGACTATTAAGTACAAGATAGTGCCTGCTGGCTGCACAGGGTGACTTTGGTCAGATCTTTATATATTTTACCTTGCATACCCTGACAAGTCTGTGTGATGATTGATGATCATTTTGTATTACATTTACATTTCCTTGTTGTGTTCCTGGGTAGCTTCAGCAGCTCCCTCACTCAGTGTTCTTTTTTTTTTTGTTTCCTGTACAGTGTTCAATATCTGGGTCACTTTTACAGTGCTTCAGAAATGTGACAGTCAAAAACTTTCAGCTAGGAGTGTTCTCCCTGAATACATCAGAACTTGAGGCTTGTCTGTTACCTTATTGAATCACTCTACGATGTTAACATAGCAGCTTTGGTTTGTTGTCTGTATATTTGCTCTCATCTACATGCTGGTGATTGTAATTTTCCCTTAATGGGGGGGGGGGGGGGGCTGTGATGCATCTTATTTATTGTTTGGAACTTATCAGTTCATTGGCAGATATACTGGAGCTCCAAAGTTTGTTTGCTTCCTGCAGCTTTTCCATTCTGTTGATCTGCATATTAATCATTTTCCTTGACCGTACTATGTGGCATTGTAATATTGTTGCAGCAATGCAGTTCTTAGTATGTGTATGGCATTTGATTTGGATATTGGGAAATTTAAATTTTCTGGTTGCTGCTGTTGCCATTTCTTTTGGTAGATTTTGCTACTCTGTAATCACAGTTCTTGGAACTAGCTTGAACATTTTTGTCAATAAAACTTTAAACTTGTCATATGTTTATCTGGTGTGTTCATTTTTTGAGTCCCACTGGACATTTATTCCAGAGTGTAACTATCTCTCTGATAAGCCATGGGATCTGACAAGGAGTCTTGCTTTCTTATTAATAAATTTTATGCTTTAGATATTTATAATCATTTGATTTTTTGTATTCAGAGTGCATTTGCTTAGACAATCCCTTAAACTTCATGGTATTTATATTTACATTTATTCTTTATTTACAATATTTCACTCCAATATTTTGCACTGTACTTAATAAAGCTGATATTTAAGTTAAAGATATGATTGGATTTTTAAATGCTATTTTGAACTGAGGACATCTGACTATAACTTAAACAGACTACTTCCTAACTGATAGTACCTTTTGTAGGATGACAGAGAACTTCTAGTGCTAAAGTGAATTGTTGTCCATTTTAGTGGTTACATACAAGTTTTCATGGTGGTCTCCTTGTTTATGTTTTTTTTTTTTGTCCAGAAAGTTATATACTTACACGCAGCTCTTAGCCTTTATAGTAGGAGGGAGTTATTTTACTTATTTTTAGGATGTGTGACAGCTAACATGATTATGTGAAATACTGCATCTCAGGATAACTTAATTTGTGTTTGTTTTTGCTAAGGATATGGTATTTAGTTGAACACTTGGCAACTGCAGTAAACATCAAACAATTTTTACTTCTTCTGTTTCATTATGAAAATGTCAAGTGCAAAGTGATGTAGCTACATAATGCCTGTATACCCAATACTCAGGAAACATTAACAACATTTAGAGCAAGTATAATATTACGAACGATTTCAAGAACATGACCTAGCTTTGGATTATAATGCCTCGGCTTACTGTATAACTGAAGTTTTCAGGTCAAAGCTTGTCCTCTGTTCCACTGTTTCTATGCATGCAATAAACAGACACTTAAATCAATGACAACACAACTTAAAAAGCTGTCACTGCAAATGACTTAGTTGTAAAAAATTTAGTTGCACTGTTCTTAAGGTACCCATTCCTACTGCTGGATTTTGCTTATGGTGACTCTGGCTTAAGAAGTAAAGGTGGATAAGAACACAAGAGATGACAATACTTCTACAGCAGCACAATAGCTTTTAATTTTGTACTGATTAGCATTTCTCAAAGGGTTTTCTGAGAATAAAACATGCTTTCATATATATTCATTACTGCTTTATCACTGAAAAGTATGTTACAAAGTAATCTGGCCAGTATGTTTGTATAATATATGTTTTGTCTTTCTACATTTCCAGCAAGACAAAGAGAAAATATTATTCTACAATTTAAAAAAAAAAAGTGTAGGATTAAAATATACGATGAGTTATAATACAAAAAAATGAAGATTTCATTTTGGGTCTCTTTCTGACGTAATCTGGAAAAAGAGAAAGGCTAATTTATTAGAGAAGAAGACATGAAACATGTGTATACTAATATATTAACTAAGGGGGCGTGAAGGCAAAGCCCCTCACATGTGGAGCTGAGGGTATTTTCTGCAAAAAAAAAAATGAAATTCCTGCAGATAAACACTTTCAAACTAAATAATATAGACCTGGTAGATAGATAGATAGATAGATAGATAGATAGATAGATAGATAGATAGATAGATAGACAGATAGATAGACAGATAGATCGATAGATAGATAGATAGATAGATAGATAGATAGATAGATAGATAGATAGATAGATATTATTTGGTCTAAAACTCATTTGGCATTTTTATTCTCTTACTGCTATTTGATTTGTAGCTCATTACCCTCTACATGAGAATAGTCAAAAATATTAACCCAGTAGTTAGTTAGTGCAGCAGTGTAGTCAGTGTTTTTAATTTGCTTCCATCCAGTCCTGGGACAGACTAGCAAATCAGTGGCCTGTTTATTAACAGGGCAAGATGCCATAGGTTAATTGGGTAATTTGTTTAAATCAGTTTGCTCATTTTCTATTGTTTTTATATATATATATATATATATATATATATATATATATATATATATATATAAATTGCACTTTATTCATCTGCTTTTACTGTAATGGTGTTTCTTCCCACTTTATTACCTTATTTTGTTTGTGCTTCTTCTTAAAAGTACTCGATTGTATTATTCTGCTGCAGTTATTACTGCTTGGTAGTAGCCTGATTGAATTGTAACTGTTATTTTAAGCCTTTTGGTTTAAGCACTTGGGCTTCACACCAGTTGTTTTACATTAAGAAGGTTTGTGGACTGCATTGTTGTGGCAGGACAGGTAGCTTACATCCTTCTAAGTTGGGAATTGCTGATTGAAGGCTCAGTGTCTGTTATTCTAAAAGCGCATTAGTTCTGGTTTAAGCACTTATTTATTATTTATTTATTTTATTTATTTACTGGGAGAGTCCGTCTGGACACAGGTCCGTTTTCAGCAGAGGCCCAGGGAGAAAAGCTCCATATTAAGTATTATTTGCATTATACAGTTAAAAAACATAGCATTTAAATATAGACATTAGTCCAGCTAAGGACACAAGACAAGAAAAAACATAGATGTAAAACAGCTGTAGAACATAGTACAATTTTAAAATATGGTGACATATACTAAACATGGTTACAAATGTAATTGAGATTTATCAGTGAACAATTGATACAATCTGTTTTTGAGGTACATAGCAGCCATTAGCAGTTGTTACTACAAGAAGTTAGTATTATGTGGTAGGTATCTGGGAACATGAGTAGCCAAGCTTGCTAAGAGTAGGTTGTTCATAGGGGGCCGAGAGATGTAGTGGGTGGGTGGAGTGGATGGTATTGGGGGGGGGGTTGCAAGGGCATATCTGGCAAGTTTTTAAATGTGATTTCAGTAAGGATTTGAAGTGGGTGCAAGAAGTTACAGAGGTAATTGACGATGGGATGGAGTTCCAGGGTTTGGCTATAGTGCAGGAGAATAATGCTTCTCCAGCAGAGTTAATAGCTCTTGTGACCTGTAGGAGGTTTTCCTGGCTGGAATTTAGTGGTCTCGTGGTTATGTAGGGTTGGAGTAGATTCTGGAGGGATGGGACTTTTAGGATGGATACTTGGGAAACCCCTATGGAGACTGGTAGTTGGGGGGATAGGTTGTCCTGCCAAACAACTGCTTGTTGGAGGTCAGATAGGTAACTCTGAAACCAGTTGATGACTGGTTGAGAGAAGGATAGGTTATTGAGAAGAGAGATGATTTGTTTGTGTGGGACCATTCTGAAAGCTTTATAGAGGTCTAGGAAGGTAGCTGAGGAGAGATAACCTGCATTTTTATTTTGTAGGATAGTGTTAGAGAAAAACAGTAAGGCGGTGGTGGTGCCATGGTTAGGTCAGAAACCGTGTTGTGTGTTGGGGAGGAGGTTGTTAGCAAGGAGGTGATATGAGACTTGAGAATGAATGCATCTCTCTAGTATTTTGGAGAGTGGTGAGAGAATAGCTATGGGGTGGTAAATGGTTAGATCTGTGAAGGGACCTCCTTTGTGTAGAGGAATTATGTGTGAGATTTTCCATAGTGTGCCAATATAACTTTCTGACAGAGATCTGTTAATCAAGAGTGATACGGGGTAGGCTAGAGCATCAGTTGCAAGTTGAATATATTCACTTGGGAGGTTGTCTGCTGCTAATCTGGTGGTTTTAAGTTTAGTTAGTAGTTGTTTTATTTTGGAGGTAGGAACAGGAGGGAATGAGAAGCTAGTGGGGAGATTGTTAGTTGTAGTTGATGGTGTGGGTTTATGCGGAGGGTTGTGTTGTCTAGCTAGTGATACTAGGTTGTTTCTTCAATCTGTTTGTGAAGTGATTGCTGAAAGAGGTAGCAATATTTTTGGAGGAGTGAGTTAAGTTAGGAGTGGGTGTACTTACTTTACCTGGGTGGAGGATGGAGTTTATTCAGGACCAGAATTGTTTGGGGCTATGTTGGGAGGAGGTAAGGGCAGACTGGTAGTATTGGATTTTGTCCTGTTTTATAAGCTTTTTGGTTCTATTGCATAGTTTTAGGAATTTTTGCCTAGTAGAGGTGTTTGGTTTTGCACCAGTTGTCCCAGGCTTTATCCCTGTTTTTCATTTCAGACTTGGTGTTTTTTTGCAGCCATGGGGATGGTTGGGCTCTAGTTCAGGAACATCTTATGGGGGCATGGCAATTAAGGATGTTTAGGAATGTTTTATTAAAGTAGTCAACTGTGTCATGTAGTTTGAGGTATTTTAGAGGTTGCCAGTTGCAGTCTTTTAGGGATGAGCTGAATGAGAGAAGGTTGAAGTTAGTTTTTTTGTGTATTTGATAGTAGATGATGGGTTTTGCTTTATAAAGGTGTTTTCTTAGTAGGAAGGTTGGAGAGTGATCACTGAGGCTGTCAGATAAGCACCCTGCTATATATGACTGGGGGCTCTTATTGACTAGTATCCAATCAGGAGTAGTGTGTTTGTTGGAGTTATTTATCCTAGTAGGTGACTGGACTAGTTGGGTGAAGCCATGAAGATTTACACGATGGGTTGGGTGGTTGCTAGAGCAGGATTGCCAGTCAGTGTTGATGTCTCCTAGAATTAAAGTTTTTTGGGGTAGGTGGTGGGTAGTCCAGCTGAGGAGGTTTTCAAGTGGAGGGATGTTGTGGCCAGGTGGGAAGTAGCAACCTATTATGTTGGGGTTTTATTTTGGTTTATTTTAAGGTTGATATATATATTATTTCTTCCTTACCTATTTGGGGGAGATGCTAACTTTAAGATCTGGATGTCTATATGCTGCTTAAATATTATAGCTATACCACCTCCTTTTTTGTTTAGTCGGTCTACTCTTAGTATATTCTAACCGGTAGGGAGGATTTGCTAATTAGTAATGTGTGGTTTTAACCATGTTTCTGTAAGGATCACTACATCAGAGGAGTAGAAGTCTATGGTGGCATGGAATTCATGCACCTTTCTTGCATATACTTCTAATATTTAGGCTTATCAGAAGGATGTTGGTTGGCTTTCTATTGGCTGTGATTTGGGAGAAGATGTGGTTTGTAGTCTGATTATGAGGGGAGGGGCTGGAGATTGAGGGACCAGGATTAGGATGGATGTCTCCACTGAGTGCTAGGTTGGATATCTATGAGATTATTAGTTTTATCAATTTCTGTATATGCTTGCTTATAAGGGAAGTTTTTTTATTGTGTTCTGTGGGTAATAGGTATGGTGGTAGGGTTATGTTAGATTCTGGGGTTGTTTTTAGTTTAGGTATTGTAAGCTGTAGTTTATATAGAGGGTGTATTGAGAAGGTTGTTGACCTGATAGAGTAGTAGAGTAGAGGTGGGATATGAGTGGTGGTGTGTGTGGGGGTACAGTGATAGTGGCTGAGTGTAGGAATGGTGGAGGTTTGGTAAGATGTGATGTATGCAAGGAGTGTGCATGCAGTGAGTATAGGTATGGTGTGCTTGTACATATTAGCTGAGTAGGAGGGATAGTAGTGAGAAGCTGTAGGAGGAAGTATAGGTGTGGTGATGTTATAGGTTGTTTGAAGGGTGGGAGGGGTTACTGTGTGTAATAAAGGTAGGACCACTGGGGGCGGGTGAGAATTGGGGGCAGGGAGGGGAGCGTAGTGGGCAATAGATGAAGGAAGACTATCAGTAGGTTTATAGGTTATAATGAAAAGGGCTAGCCCTGATTAGGCTGCAATTATTCTTGTGGGGAGGGGGAGGATGAGAATAGACCAGAAAAGTGGTGGATAGCCAATAGTATGATGAAAAGGGCTGGCCCTGATTTCACAGATATGCAAGTCTACAGAAACAATAAGAAAAGGCAGTAGGTACTCTGACTTGCTTGTTTTGCATACCTGTCTTAGTGAAATAAAATAAGCCAATTTTACCAAGGAGTTATGTGGAAAAAAGGAAGACAAGAATTTATAAGAGAAATGGTTTAGTAGAAGTAGAGAAACAGCAGAGCATACAAATAGTACAGCATATAAAGACAGATTGCAGTTAGAAGTACAGAATTGGAGGCAGCTAATGTTCTGAAACAATAAGGAAAATCAGTAGGTACTTTGGACTTGTTTTGCATACCTTTCTTTTGAAATAAGATAAACACTTGTAACCAGGAGTATGTGGGATTTAGAAAGACCACACGTTATAGGAGAAAGGGTTTAGTAATACTAGAAACACAGCAGGGCTTTCAAATAGTTGAATCAGCTTGCAAAGGGAGACTGCTGTTAGAAAGTACAGTATGGGGAGGGGGCAAGCTAACTTACTTACAATTAGAAATTAAACAAGGGCTAGCAATTAATTTTGTCTGGAGGATAAAAGATACTTTTTGTATATTTTGAAAATAACACTCATTCCAAGGTTGCCCGGTTCTGTTAAAGAGCACTGCAGGCCAATAGATCGAAATAGATCGGAAAGTAGAATTAAAAGGAGAAGTTTAGGTATGAGCACTCCATCCATAGAGACAAGCAGCTACACCAAGGGGCTTCAGGCCAGTTATTTTACATTAAGAAGGTTTGTAGACTGCACTCTTGTGGGAGGAGAGGCTAGATTCTGCCCTTCTGAGCTGGGAATTTCTGGTTAAAGGCTTATTGTGCCTGATTATTTGATCTGTTTCTTTCTGAAATTTGTGTGCCTTGTTTGCTGTAGCCCAGACATTAGTAGTTTATTGGCCATTTTGGGTTAATTTCTATCTCTTTCATTTCCCTGCTATAAAAAACGCATTTGCGCAGTTTTGCACACCAGGCAGAGCCGGTTAGCTAGGTTTAAACTATTCCTGGCTCCACGAAGTCTGCTCTTCAATTTTTCCCTTAGAACTAGACAAACTTTCAACTTAAACCATTCATTTCACAGCCCAGCACGTGCTCAATACTCATACCAAGCACTAATTAACCCTAGCACTAGACCCGCTATACTGGCCAGAAGGACAAGGCTCTCTATTTGTCCCTACCAGCTAATCAGTAAAACAGCTCACTTTACCTATTCAGGCATGTCCAAAGGGCAGTTTCAGGTGTACTCTCCAGCCCAACTGGTGAATCTGGGCATTTTGAGGCAATGTTACAACTGCCTCATGTACACAGACAACCCTCTCCTCCTACCATCAAACACTAAAATATGCGAGAGATGCAATTATACAGCCAAACTGGAGGCAAAGCTCTCTCAACCCAAGACTGGAACTGAAAGTCAAGAGGAGAAGGAAAATACTTGCACCACACCACCAGTCTCACATAGACCTACTAAACCAACACCGGCAAATAACACACATAAATACACAAAAACATACTCGGAGGCTCTAAATAAAAATTTGCAAAAGCAACAGAGACCTCCAAAGCAGACACCCAAGCAACCTCCACACTCCATCACAAACCATGAAACACATACTTTACATAATCAGTGTGCCACGCAATCACAGCCCTTAAGGCAAAATTTTATTTTATTTTATTATTTTATTTATTTACATTTGTTGACCGGGAGTGTCCGACTGGACGTAGATCCATTTTCAGCGGAGGCCCGGGGAGAAAATCTCCACAGTTAAAATAAACAGACAGTAGTTACATTGGATTACATAGCGATTAACAATTTAACATAGCAATTAATTACAAACATATTTACAGATGAAGAACATAGTACATCAGTAGACAACTTGAATCTTTATCTGCGAAGTACATAACAGACATTAACAAATGTTACAATAAGAAGTTCCTGCTGTATAATAAGTACTAGGCTTATGAGCATCTGAGCTTGCTATAATCAAGGTAGTTAGTGGGGTGGAAAGAAAGGTAGTGGTTGGATGGGGTGGGTGATATTAGAGTGGGAGTTGCAAGGACAAAATAACATACCCAACACACTAGTAATAGGTGACTCTATAGTCAGGCACACTTATGTCCCACTAACTAGGCTGGACAAGGAGAAGGTTACAGTTAGCTGCCTGTCAGGCATCAGGATCCACCATATAACACAAGCACTCAGGTCACTCCAGAACAAGTACAAATATGACTCTGTCATTGTCCATGTTGGTGTAAATGACCTGTGATGTACCTCCCTGGACTACATGAACAGAGACATGGAAGAGCACTCTGATCATGTAGCCCAGGCCAGTATGACCCTGACCCTGAGTAGCATACTGCCCTCACCAAGAATGATGCCACAGTATAAAGAAAAAAATTATCAATTTCAAAAATTGGCTAAGTTTCTGGTGTCATTTAAAGGAGATCCAGTATCTGTCTACCTGTGATGACATGCTCGATAAGCCACGTTGCTTCGCAAGAGATGGCTTGCACCTGTCACCCTTAGGCTTTTGAATACTGGCCAAGGCTTTTGTCGCCCCCATAGTGCCTTTTTTAGGCAAGGTTCAAAAGACAAACCCACCACCATAAATAGCACAAGTAACCAAAAACTGAGGGTAATGCTACTCAACGTTAAAAGTCTAAACCTCAAAATGCATGCACTCGAGGCACTCCTCAGTATGGAGAACATCGATATCTGTGCAGTAACAGAAACCTGGTTTAAGGCTCCAGAGAGCACCCCAACACTACCAGGCTATAACTCATACCATACTTTTCGACCACAGAACCCGGACCGAAACACAAAAGGTGGGGGTGTATCCATATTCATCAAGGATACCCACATCTCCAGGTTAGTGGCACAGCACAATGCCTCAGAGATCATTCATGTGCAATTAACAACGGGCAAAACTGCAATTCAAATTGTAGCTTACTACAGATCACCCACCATGATCCAGGACCTCCATTCCGTGTTTCTGGAGACACTGGAAAATATGAGGGTCCTACCAAACACCCTAATTGTGGGTGATTTCAATTACCCAAACATTAACTGGGAGAACTACTCAAGTACTAACTCCCTTGCCCAACGTTTCTTAGAATTTATAAACTCGAACGCCCTGGATCAACTGGTCAACACCCCCACCAGAGGTGACAACATATTGGACCTGGTCATCACCAACATGGGCGACCGGTGTTCTATACCGGAGGTCAAACCCTCACTGGTTAGATCAGACCACAGACTAATCACTCTGGATATCCACATTCCGCCCCACCCCCAATCAAGGAAACCACCCCGAAAAACTTTTCAAAAGCAAACTTCACATTACTTAAGACCAAAGTGGAAAGGTTCACAGCCCCCATGCTAAAGGGCAATGCTGTCCAAGCTGCTGAATCCCTTACAAAAGCACTCTATGGCCACCTGCAAGAATGCATGGATTGTGCTATCGCAAGCAAAACCAAGACTCACTCCTCCAACAAAAGGAAACCAGTCTGATGGACCCCTGCCATAAACAAGCTATACAATAGAAGGAGAAACTAGTGCAGAAAAGAGTAAAATCCCAAGAAGGAAAGACATCCCTGATCAGTATCAGCAAGAAACTATGATCCCTCATAAAATCATCCAAGGCTAGCTTTGAAAGAAAAATTGCCAAGGACTCCAAAGATAACCACAAAACATTCTTTAGCTATGTCAAGAACCTAAGTGGAAACTCTTAGATCTGCTCTGAGTTAGTGCAGAATGGCACAAAATACACTGAGCTGACTGATATTGCCAAAATTCTGGCAGGAGTCATATGCATGTCTGTAGAAAAGCATGTTCACAGAAATATTGCATCTGTCAGCATGGCTGGAGCTAAGATGTTATAAGCAACAACTCTTGACAGCTCATTGTATCACTTTGGAGGGCCTTCAGAAACCCTGTTGTTTGGTTAATTTAGGCATCCTTCAGTTTCGATGATATTCGTGGTTGAGGGTCGGGTTTCATTCTGGCTTAGGTTACAGCTAGCATTGTCTTTTGTTTACATGCTCGGTGGGCCAGGTGCAGGTAAAAAAAAACACTTCTGTTGAGCAGTTTGGAGGCTTTGGCTTCCAAGCAACAGCATGTAACAGTTTCTCTGTGAATGCTTGTGGCATTTTAGTGCGGGCTTACTGGGGATATGAGCTGGTGGTTACCAGTGCTCCTCATGCGTGTGAGGCGGATACTAGAGGTGCATTTAGGAGGGGAGAGACATCATAACTTTACAGGTGATATCGGCTTCCAAGTTTATGGAAGCAGTACTTATAGCTGGATCTGTTGGTTGGGAGAGAGAGTTTCAACCGATCGCAAGTCCCTGGCTGTTGTGATGTTGTGTCCAACAAGGACGCTGTGTGGGGGGGTGACCCCACACCTTGTCTAACTAATGTCCTGGTTTTCGTATGTTAACCGGTTCCTCACGGATCTAGTGTTGTGCTGTGCTAGTGAGCCCCTGAGACTGAAGCACATAAAGGACATGCATTTATGTTTCAGACTTCATATCTTTCTCATGATGCATTTTGTTGACAGTGGAATATGCATGGCTACTTAGTGAAATTGCTTTTGGAGGAAAAGTTTTGAATTACACAGTGAATAATAATAATTAAGAGTTATAGACTTCTTTACATCACAAATGTATATTACTGCAGATGCTTGTTTGGTCCCTGATGCTGTTGACTACTGGTCTTACTTTTCTAGTGGTTAGTCTGGTGGTAATTTCACGGGCTTTTAGTAACTGACAGGATAACTGAGGTGGAAGGGAGGAACACTACACCAGACACAGCTTGTTCATCAGCAACGGCCTGACTGTGGTCTATTTTACTGCTGAGTGTTCGCCATGGAACTTTTGTACCCTTGCAGTATTTCTCACCAGGGTTTGGGTAAGTTAGTGGTTACTTATTTTCATTGGTGGTCGAGGGTCAGGTCTCATCCCCATTGATGGTTGTGGTTTCTTGGTGATGGGGAGGTGTGCTATGTTTATTAGGTTTGGGCAGCTTTTGACTTGGTTATTTGTGGTTTATTGTGCTTGGAACTCGTGGTTGGCTTCAGCTAGCTGTTGTCATTTGGCGGGTGGTGGAGCCCACGCGCTTAGTGACACAGGCGCAGTCTTTCATATTGAGCATTAGGCAAGTGTTCTATAAGTTGTACAGGTATAGGGATAGTTAGTATTACATTACAAATTAAACGTAGTCCTTACATTTAATTACCTGTATGGTTTGAGTGGTGGTTTCAGCCTGTTCTCACGGTTGTACGGGTATGTTGGAGGGACTTTCTCTTGTCGGGGGGGGGGGTTGTTTATGTCTCTCAATGGTACAGATTTTCGTAGAATGTCCAGAATGTTGCTTCACAATTGTGTTGCCCTTTTTAATATGTGTGCCTGCATTTACTGACATATTATTAGGGCTAAAGTTTGGAAATGCCAGTCATTGGAGCAGCAGACTTTATACCATCAAAATACATGCTCATATAAAACCTGTCATTCTATCAACGCCCCAAGTTTGTAAGAGCAATAAATCAGGTTTGACCGTATTTTTTATGGCTCTGGCCAGGTTTATTCATTAAGAGATTAAGAGGTATGCGCCATACTTCGGTTGGTCAAAAATTTAACAATTTCCTTTTACAGAGGGTTCGGGAAATGGGTTTCCACCAATAACTGTGTGCATTTGATGCTTATAACTGCATTTGCTTGGAAGGCTTTGTTAAAGTGTTTACAGTCTGATAGTTCAGGTTAGGTTGATTGGTAAGTACTTTAGTTGTGGTTTAACTAATGCCTTGTCAATTTTCTATGTGGGTAAGAGCCAGATTAAGGATTTCTAGAGGTAGGTTTGTATTTCACATATGCATGGTGGGTCTTGGAGTGGCTGCTACATGTGAAGCGATAAATTGGTCACAATGATTCTGATGACCTTGGGCTACGTTGTGGTTCATGAGCCTATATTGGCAGGGGAGGGAGAGTTTAGAAGGGGCTGTGCCTGCTTACCTCCCTTTGAGGGTGTGTTAGGGGGCAGTGTCGGGGGGTATGCTTACATCTTCCTACAATGCCAACTCAAGAAAGACATGTACTGTGCGCCTCTGCAGAGGAGGGGTTTTGACTTTAGGTAACATACATAAGGGACAGTCTTATGTTCACCCCTATTGCATGTGGTAATGTTGATGGGGCATCCATTAAGTGTTATGGAAATGTACGGAAATACCCTGATGGTTGCAGCATTGATAGCCATTTCCAGCTGACTTGGAAAGGAGGGGCGATGGTAATTACGCAGGCATTAGCAAGTCCTTTGGTAGCACTGTAATCGGGTGGATTGAGAAGGACAGCTATAAAAATTACAATTTAGACAATGGCAAGGTGATTCATTTGTTTTTCTTTTGCAGATGATGGAGGTACAGACCTGTAGGCCAAGTACCAGCTGTGGTGATACACAGGGAATTAGCAGATGATGGAAGCAGGGGCAAGCGAGGAGGTTACACATGGGGAGCGCAAGGTGGCAACAGTTACTGACTGAAGTTAGTGGATTTCAAACTTGAGTTTTGGTAGAGGATTTACACTGCTAGCCAGGGAAGGATAGGCATTTGAGTTGATGATATCAGGGTTAATTACCATTCAGTATGTTAGATCAATGTTTGAAAGTTGTCCCTGCATTTGGGTTTGCAATCAATAGTAAAAGGGAGCAACAGACATTGGCCATAGCTAAGAGTTTGAGGTTCCTGTAGTGGGCTGGACGAGGTTACAGGTAAAGCATTTTAGTTAGTGCTCATTAAGGCATGTTAAGTTGGATGGGGTTCAGGTAGCTGGCATGGATCACAGCACTCTTAATATCATAGGAAGCTATTAGGCTACTGGCTCAGGGATGATTACAAGCTAGGCTCTTATTTCCGAGAATATGAGTTGTAGCACCAAAAAAAAAAAAAAAAAAAGAGGGGGCTGGTTCCATACTTTGGTGCAGAGTTTGGCAAACACTTGATGGGGTGGCAGGGGTCCTTATCAGTGCCTCCATGTTAAGTAATTATTGGTATGTGTCACATAGAATCTATTGTTTTCTTTACTTTATAGATTACTGAAGGCCAGAAGGCATCATGCGGTGGCTTGAAAAGGGGATCTGAAAGGTGACATCTTGATAGGATGGATGTTCTTGCCACCTGAATGGAGCACAATGTGGGGCTGAGTAATCACCTTATTAAGGCATATTAGAGCTCTGTGTTCAATTTAGGGGAAGAGACCATTCAAGGGGAAAGGCAAAGGACAGGCAGTGGTTAAGGATGGTTAACAGTTTGAGTGTTCTGGTTTGGATGGTTGCTAGGAGGTCTGAGGTTTTTAGTCCAGATTGTCATTTTGGTAATGAATAATCTGGGGGTGTTTATGGCTGGGCACAAAGAGTACTTCTTTGGTGAGCATAGGCGAGTTTTCAGGACCTAGGACAAGGGGGGATGGTTTTCTGCCATTTAGGGTTAGGGCATTAAAGTTTTGGAGTTAGAATTTTCCCTACAGCAATCGGGTTAATGCACAGCCAGAACTGGGTAATTTGGTGGGCGAAGGCGATATGCTACAGTTGACAGGGTTGTGGCTATAGGTTGTCATTCAGTTCAGGTTGAGTCACGATTAGTGGCTGGAAGGAAGTGGTCTAAAAAGAAGGTATTCTCATGCAGTGGATGTCCTGGTGGTACAGTGGAGTCATGGGTAATCCTACTTTATTTAGTTTTATTAGGGCATGTTTCAGGGATGGTATGCAGGATTCTAAGGGCTTTACAGATGACGGGTACACTGAATGATGTTTGGCTTAACCCTTCCTGTTATGGGAGGTAGTGGTTGAACAATTTTGGGTAGAAGGGAGGGGGAACAGCCTGGTCAGGCTGGTTGGCGGAGAAGAGGGACAGGCTTGTCCTCTTCTGTTCTCCCTCCGGTGTGTGGAGATTTATTCCAAGGATTCATGGAAAGGAAATGAGCAGCTGGAGGAAGTTTGCTGAATAGGTAAGCAAACAGAGGTAAGGATGCTACTTATTTGGTTGGTAATTTGATGAATGGTTTATGAAGTGAGATGGGATGCTGCTTCATAAAATAAAGTAAGCGAGCAAAGGTATGGGCACTGCTTACTGGGCAGGATGAGCAGGTACACTGTCCTGATTAACATTGCAAGGATGTTTATGCTGTTTTTGGAATCAACTATATGATGTCCAGTTGTAAATAAAATTGGTAATCAGAGTTATGGAAGTTTAATAAAGGTCATCAAATGTCATTCAGTCGGATGTGTTTATTGAAGGGGACTGGGACAAATGAGGTTTGGTAACAAACCAAGTTATCCTGGGACATTTTCAGAAGGGGTTAGGGTGATATATTAATGGGAGATAAGTGGGTGGGGGAGTTGAAAGGGTTAAATGGAGGGAGGGATGATTGGGAGGAAATGAGATAAGGGTGGGGAGGGTCTTAAGGGGTTTAGACAAGTGTAGCTGGGTAAGTAATCACATTTTGGTGTGAACTTGCTACCCTCCCTTTTTTTGTTGGCAGTTTGGTGGGGATTTTGGTTATGTTAGTGTAGGTGGAGAAGAGGGACAGGCTTGCCCTCTTCTGTTCCCCCTTTGGTGTGTGGAGGTTTATTCCAAGGATTTGTGGAAAGGAAATGAGCAGCTGGAGGAAGTGTGCGGATTAGGTAAGCAAACGGAGGGAAGGATGCTGCTTATAGGGTTGGTAATTTGGTAATTTGATGAATGGTTTATGAAGTGAGATGGGACACTGCTTCATAAGTAAAGTAAGCGAGCAAAGGTATGGATGCTGCTTACTGGGCAGGATGAGCAGGTATGCTGTCTTGATTAACATTACAAGGAGGTTTATAAGTAAAGTAAGCAAGCAAAGGTATGGATGCTGCTTACTGGGCAGGATGAGCAGGTATGCTATCCTGATTAACATTACAAGGATGTTTGTAAGTAAAGTAAGCGAGCAAAGGTATGGACGCTGCTTTCCGGGCAGGATGAGCAGGTACACTGTCCTAATTAACATTACAAGGATGTTTATGCTGTGTTTGGAATCAACTATACTATGTCCAGTTGTAAATAAAATTGGTAATCAAACTTATGGAAGTTTAATAAAGGTCTTCAAATGTCATTCGGTGTGATGTGTTTATTGAAGCGGACTGGGACAAATAGTTTTAAATAGTTTTCTTTATCTTTTACCCTTTTGACAGTCAAGGTGCTCATTCACCCCACCAATTTATTTCCCTTAATACCTCATTCATCTCCACACATTATTAATTAAAAAAGACCTCAGGGTTATGACCATTCAGGCTGTATATCTTCCCTATCATCAGTTTACCTTTTATTCCTCGCTGTGTGTGTGATATACCATGCGCTATTACTCTTCGCTACTTTCTACCCTGCATTACTAGTCTCTACCTTGCACTACTACTCTTTGCCTTGCACTACTATTCACTACTATCTCCCTTGCACTACTACTCTTCGGTACTCTCTTGATAATTCTGCTCTGTCCGCTGTCAGCCACTCCCCCTTTTTTCTATTCCTCATTTCATTCTAAACGACCTCACTCTGCTAACCCATGATCAGCATTCCTATCACTTTACTTACATCTGGCTCCTCTGGCTTATCCTTCTCTATGTGTTTTCCTTCACTGGATTATTCATAGTTTCAAATTCATTCTAGCTCATCAGAATAGCTAATTTTCCTCTCACATTCCTTCTTTGGCGTGACCTGAATCCATCACTTATTAGCATACACCCACAACCTCTTCTACTTCATCTTCTACTACACAGTTCTCTTCTCCCTGCCTTGTTTTTTACCTCCACAGCATCACCCTATCTCATAGCTTTGAATAGTATGTCCTTTAACTAGACGCATTTTACAACCTCCCTGTATAAAATAAGGGCTAATACTAAATCATTATGCACTAGAGACAAACCTGTAAGTACTCTTAAACCACCTATCAAGACATCATCTAGAGTCTTAAGTGTACTATGTAGGTACTGAGATTAGAATCCACTATTAATTGTTTCAATCTCTGCACACTTCCCCCATTCAAAGTCTTCAAAATTATGCATTTTGTTAGATTTCTTCAATTTACAGTTCCTTACTTGTTCATTATTATCTGCTTCACTTTATTTTCTTAATATCATGACCACATTATACAACTGCCTTATCTTCAAATTTCCTCCCTTAACTTACACATCATTGGGGCCAATTAGTTCTCCCTGTTGATCCCCGGATTCTCTATCTTTTTTTTTTCAGATTCCCTAATTACCCTTTGTATGTTATCCTATTTACCTTCCTAACTTTCCAAACACCCCCCCTGAAGTAAATGAACATTTTCATAAAAAGAAAGACAGCATATTTTGTAAAATATTTGGCCAAAGAAAACATTTCCTACCTCCCAAGATGGCTGCACACTGAGTAACTGCTTAATTTTATCCCTCCCAGTATGAAAACAGAAACTCAGAAAAGTGGGCCAATGAACTTGTCTTTTGGAGTAAATTTCAGTAACTGGCTAGTTACTGCAATGCCTGGATGCCAGCAAAATCCAGAAAGAAAAACAATCACAAAAGGTAAGGAGAAAACATTGACTGGGAAGAATTCTGCAGCTGTTCAGCAAAAAGAAGTGTAAGCTTCAGCTTTGGTGCAAGACATGAGTTCAAATAATGTAGAAGAAAAATAAGACAAATGTATTCAGACCTGATTAAAATAAATGAAGCACTGAAGGCTTATATCAACTCAAATAACAAATGACTAGAAAAAATGGAAGAAGCTTTAAACAGATATTCAGATGAAGTGATAAAACTGCAAAAATCATAGGTAAAAAAAAATGAAGAAAAGGATGGCTGAGTATAAGATTGCTCAATAAGAGATGTTTCAAATAATTACAGAATTAGACAGAGTACATAGGTGAAAACCTGAGATTTTTTTGATGTACCAGAGAAGCTGGAAGGAACAGACTGTATTAATTTTATGGAAGTAGAAGCACAAATAAGCTTATAGACTTGTATTTCACAGCGGGAGTTGTTAAGTGAAAGGGAACATCATGTGCATATTCCAAACAAGGACATCAGAAAGCATCCTAGACCTTTAATAGTAAAGATGCAATCTTACCAGCAGAAAGAGTTGATTCTGACAAAACCATGGCATAAGGTCAAAGTACTAAAAGTGGGTGAGAACTGAGTATTTGTGTAAAATGGCTACACACTGTATACCAGGCAGAAGAGGAGTAAATTTATTCCAGTGATCAGGGAATGTCAAGAACCCAGTGTGAGAGTCAAGCTGTTATATTCTTTCCTGGAGTGTCAAAATCATTTTTAATGGAAAACATGCTAAGGAGTAAATACAAAAAGTTAGCTATCAAACAGAAGGAGATTCTGCTTCCTGTTCTTCTGGTAATAAAGCTCACAGACAGAGACTGTGCCAGTGAAACATTTTCCAATGTTTCCATGTAAAATGCTTGAGAGACAGAAAAAAGAATAAGAGTTGACTAGAAGAACTAGAAGTACATTGGAAATGAAGTAGATACTGGCTTTGGGAGATGGAAATCAACAGGAAGAAAACCAGCAACTCAGAAATTGACAAATAAATATGAGATTACAAAACATTGATTATATTTGTGAAAGATGACATAACAAGAAAACCTAGAAATATTGGACTTCTTTCACTTCGTTAACCTTGTAGGGGACTCCAAAGCATATTCCCTACTTCATGTCATTAGTGTTTGGAAGAACATTTATGAGAGGGGAAGAGGAAGGAAAGAGTTAACTATAAGTACAACTTTTTTTATTAGCAGTAGTAATTTTATAATGCATGACATAACCTGCATATAAGTAAGGCTTTCTCAGTTATTTCCCAGTGTAATAGGGATACTAAATTAAACAGGTGCTCCTGTTTTCCCCCTTCCTCTTTCTTTCTACTTGTTCAGTTTTAACAAATATAGGCACTGCAATATAAAAAGAGAAGAAAAATCTGGACAAAAATTAATATGCCTTTTCTTACTCTAGCATATGGGAATGACTGGCTTAACCTAGTAAAAACTTTTAAGAGGATTCAAACAAATGAAAAAGAACACTGAATATAATAAAACAAAATTCTTCTAGCAAATAAATGAGTGCTTGTAGTAGAAGCAACTATCTAGTTCTCATGTTTCTGTGTAGGCAGTCTGATAAAGGGCAATAGAAACAGAATACTTATTTCTCTCAATAGATAGGAGATAATGTTTTCTGAAAGCATTCAAGTGTTTTCTAATCTGAAAGAGGAATAACGATAAGACAAAACAGACAGCAGTTAGTGGAAGTAGAAGCACAGGCTGTGCTATGCATCCTAGCATGGATAACCTTCCTTATAGGTTAATTTAACTCTGTTAGTGTAGCTGTCAGTCTAGTACAATTGTTTCTGTTAGGAAGGTTAAGCTTCAGTATTTGAAAATATACATTAGTTTGCTAGTTTTACATTAATAGGTTTTAGGGGTGTTCTGTTTTTTTTTTGTCTGAGGGTTTTCACTAAAACAAAATGTTTTGTAAGATGTGCCATAGGTTTAAATAGATATGACAAGAAACAACTGTATAAAAGATCAACCTGACAAATATTAGTACATGCATGTAACAGAAAAGCTGAAACTAGACACTTAAAAAAAGCTATTACACATAATAGGTGGAGTAATAATTTCTTAGCATAATGACACTTTCTTTATTATCTTTAAATGTGAACAGTTTCACAGATATACACAGAAAAAGAAAGAGCAGTGAACTATATATAAAATGCAGAGTGCAAATAGCTATGCCACAGGATACACATCGGAAAGAACTGAGCATGTGAATTTGATAAAGAAAGGATTTTCAGATAGTTATTCAGCTGAATATCTGTGACAAAGGAAAGGGGGAATACTTATTTTAATTGCAAGAGGAGCTCCAATAATGATAGAAGAGGAAAAAAATAACAATGGTAGATTTGTAGTACCAAATGGCTACTGGCAAGGGAGAAGTATTACACTGGCGTGTATTTATATTCCACTTAAAATCGCTATAATGGAGCTTAAGAAAATTCTGGGAGAAATAATAAACTTTCAACAGGGACTATTACTTATAGATGGGGACTGGAATTTGATCTGCAGCAGTGAGGATGTATCTGGGGGGCCCAGAAGAGAAAATATAACAACAAGAGGGTCACTTTATGAAGAAATTTATGAAACTATTTGGCATGGAAGATATGAATTCAGTAGTAGGAGTTCACAGGGAATTTACACATTATTCCCCAAGGTACAAATCTGGGGCTAGACTATACAGAAATTATATTTCACAGGAACATGTGCATTTAATTGAAGGTTTTGATACACATCCAATAACTAATTCAGATCATGTGCTAATAATAATTAAAATAAAAATGCAGGGTAACGAAATAAAAATGAGACACTGGTGCTTCACCTATCTGTTAAAAAGAGGAATTTAAGGAATGGGTAGTAGAAATTATTCAGGAGTTATTAGGGAAGATAAATATTTCTTCTGAAAATATAGTTAGGGGTGGGATAAAATGAAAGTGGAGTTTAAAAATAGGGTGGAAATAAAAGAAAGAGATATGATTAAGAAGTAACAAGAATTATTTATAGGGACTGACAAAGGTTAAAGTATTGCAAAATGGGGGAATGTCAAAGAACAAGAAGAGGAGCAATTGCAGAATGCTAAACATAAAATAAGGGATTACCTCGATAATATGCATGAGTTTGGAAAGACTGCTGTCAAGCAACTGTTTTTTGATAATAATTCCAGAGGACAAAAGCTTTTAGCACAACAGCTCAGGCAAGAGAAAGTAGAAAGGGTTATAGCCAAGCTTAGAGAGCCTATAACAAGGAAGATAACCAGAGATCCTGTAGAGGTACTAGAAATATTTTGGAAATGTTATGATAATTTGTATAAAGTGGAGAAGTGCAGAGGAAAGGCTTCTGGAAGAATTAAGCATGCCAAGGTTAGAGGTAGATGAAGCTCAATTGCTAACAGTTAGATTAGGAGAAGATGATACAAATGGTAAAATATAACCAATCTACAGGAAAGTCCCCAAGAATAGATGATATTCCTGTGGAAGTTTTGGAATCTAGGATGGAAGAAACTGATAAAGCTCTGCAAGGTTTTGTTTACCAGTTTAACAGAATTTTAAAAGGAGGAGAAGCACCAACCTTCTGGAAGAAAGTGGTGGTGGCTGTAATAACTGAATATGGTAAAGATCTATCAGATCCAGCTTCATATAGGCACATTTCAATTCTAAACCATGATTATAGCCTAGCCCATCGTTTGTGGGCTTACGCCACCCCTTTAGTATGGGGAACTCTATCTCCAACACGTCCTATTAAGCCGTGTCGGTTCAAGTAGTCTCCGCCCTTGTGGCGTAAAGACGATGACCCTTTATCTAGATGAGAAGAATCTCATGATAAAGGTGGGCAATAGTAGAGGTCTTCCTAACTACTTTAGCTACATGGGTGTGTCGAATGACAGACGATGTTATTTTTTTGTTGTCAGTTTGCAGTCATCTTTGTCGCTTTGTCATATAACCCTCCTGTGTTTGCTTGTACTAAAAAAAGTAGACAACAACAAAGTGGGCCCAGGACTGAGCCCTGTGGGACACCTTTCCTCATCAATGGCTTTGGTGACTGTTTGAAAAAAACCAAGTCCAAAAGGCATGATCTGATCTTGACAAAGCAAAACTGTTGATCCAAAGGAAGTCTGCAAATTCCTATGTCTATATTTTTATTTTATTTATGATCCTCCTCCATGGCTTGCAGATAATGGGCTTGTCAAGTCAAGGGGCGGGGCGGTAATTTCCAGGGGGGTGTGCACACTGCCTTTGTGAGTACCAGTTGCAGTGCGCCACTCTCCTGAGTGCGTATCCAGAGGTAAGACAGTTCATGGAGGACACCATGGGGTCTGTGTTTTCTGCTTTGTTTGCTGCTGGAGAGAGCAGTTCTCACTTGGGTGGGAGATGATTGAGGGGGGGTTTGATCGTTGTATAATATATCTCTCCTGGGGGAGGGGGGAAAGTTTTGCACTGAACCTGTCAGCCAGTATGTTGGCAATGTCTGAGTTTTTTACTAGTGATCATCAGTGTGTCTTACTTTTAAGGTTTTTGCTCTATCTTGTAGTAGCTTCCTCCTTTCATTTGTGTAAGTGAGTCAGTTTCCAAGCGGCTTTTCTACTAAGTGGGGGCCCATTTGAAGACACTTACTGTGTTCTTTTTTGTGAGGATTCGGCTGTGGTCTTTTGGGACCTCCAGGGGGATGGGATGAGATTAGTTTGGCGAGATTGGTCTCACCCCCTCCGGGTGTGAACATTGTGCTCACATGTTTCGTGTTGTGCGGTACACCTCATGTTCAGTGAATTGATGATGAATGGAAGTATGGTGTCTCCTTGGGATTGTGACTATATCTTGTGGGATTTTTTGGGAGTTTATGAATTTGGTTTTTGGTGTTTGTAGGGGGTAGTAGGAGTGTAGGGAAATTATATAATTGAAGTATTGAAGTTGTTATGGGTTTGGGGTGTTTGGTATTTATGGTTCTGGTGTGTTTTCAGAAGGTGAAAGGCCATGTGAGAGAGTTTGTGAGGGCCAACATGCTACTTACTACTGCTAATTTGCCCTGTGTTGCCTATGGTGGTTATGGTCTGGATGCGATCATGCGTTGCCACCAGTCGAGGCCAAGGTGGGTGTGTTTGATGAATATGGATACCCTATGATTTTTGCTTGTCAGATTTTTGTTTTTTGGGGCATGGGCAGAGGCATGATATATGAGTAAAACCTGGATAGCTTCTCCCAGCTCTCAGGCTCTCATTCAGGTTTTTCTGTCACAGCACAGACATGATGTTCTCCCTGAGGAGGCGTGCATTTGCAGCATTTTTGGATTTTAGACTTCTGCATTGAGCAGCATTATTTTTTGATTTTTTTTTTTTTGTGTGGTGGGGGGGTAGGTTTAGAATTTGAGAAAAAGGCCTAAAAATATGGGGTGGGGGGGGCCTTAAGAATATCCGAAATCCCAGGGGTGGGTGACAGGGCAGTCCCTTGAAGCAAAGCAAACAGCGTGGCAGCATGTCATCCCAGGCACAAGAGACCTGGATCCCCTGATGATGACAAGTGTTTAAGCCAAGCCAATTAAAAGCTGATCATCTTATCTCTGTATTGTGGCATCATTCTTGGTAAAGTGTTTATGTGTATAATAGCTAAATGAATGACAATGGTAATGCTGGAATTGATAGATATGCATCACTGTGGTTTTGTGGAGGGGAGACAAACATTTGACAATATTAATAGAACAATGATCATCCAAAGGGAAGCAGAATGTAAGAAAATACCACTGTTGTTGGTGGGACTTGATGCAGAGAAAGCATTCGACAGAGTAGGCTGGGATTTTATGAGTAGTGAAATGGAATCATTTGTAATCCTTGACAAAATTATATGATTGATTAGGAGGATATATGATGGACTCGGGGTGAAAATTAAAGTGGGTGGCTTCATCTCTGATACGTTCTGTTTGAGCAGAGGAACCAGTTATGGATGTCCACTTTCCCCTTTGTTATTTGTGTAATATTTAGAACCATTGGCAAAGAAAATAAGGGAGTCAGAAATTCAATGATATAACTGATATGGTAGTCAAGAAAAGCTAGCTTTATTTGCAGATCATATTATTTTATACGTGATGAAAGCAGAAAAGAACATTTCAGTGTTATAGAACATTTTGATACAGTTTCAAGTCTTTTTGGGATACAAAATGAATGAAGGCAAAACAAAGGCAATAGCTGTAAACTATGTACCCAAATTGGTTCAGCAATACTCGTATTGATGGGGATATGATAAAAATGAAGTATTTAAGAGTACGGATTTAAATGATTCTGTTGTGGCATATGTGGGATGAGACAAAATAAAAATAATACAAAACTGGGAACTTGGAAGCTGTGTTTTATGGATATAGATAGCAAGATATAAGCAGTCAAAATGTTTTTTGTCCCTTTTATTTTATTAGGTCAGGTATATTTTTATCAACCAGAAGAGAATTTGTGGCTAGCAATTAATAAAGAGTTGAAGGATTTTATCTGGGAGAGGAAAACAGCAAGAGTCATGTGGTATAAGCTGATCCTTCCAGTAGAACTAGATGCTTTCAGATTACCTGATTTGAAGTGGTATTTTAGAGTTACACAGTTAGAACTCCTATACAAAGCACAGGCAGAAAGCTATAATTCAAAATGGAAAGGGATGATAACAAGATGAGGGAAGCTCAAGAAATAAGAAGAGATTGGATTTTGGATACAGATCCTTAAGGAGAATAATAATAACCATACACAATATTATATTAGCAAAGTAGCAGAACATATTTTAAGCACTAAGCTAACATGGGGAAATGACATTCTGATGATAGGGATGACTGAATTTAGGGATACAGACAATAGACAAGAGGGGGCTTAAATTTACTGGAGAAACCTGGCAAAGGAACTGATGTAATGGGAGCAAATTAGAGAGCGACAGCTATTAGATGGGAAGAGGCCAAGAATATGTTTGGACTGGAAGATAAAGATTGCCTTCCCTATCAAGGACTGATATCAGAGTGTAAGCAAAGAGAAAGACATAGGTGGTTCCTAAGTGAAAGACCAGCACTGGTAGAGGTTTTTTTTGTAGAATCTAGAACAGAAGCTGCTGTTAAAAAGGTATAACTAGTAGAGCAAATAAAATATTATATGATAACTATAAGAATCAATCAGGGGAGGTTAAAAAGGATTGGGAAGACAGACTGGCTAAGCAATTCACAAAAAAAAACAATGGGGAATATATGTATGACTCTCAAATATGCAACCAAGTCTAAAAGATTTAGGATCTTTGCTTGACAGTGTTTACATAAGTATTTTATACCCCAAGTAGACTCCAAAGGATTTTTACTCAGGTGGATAGCAAATGATGGAGGTATGATGGAAAAGTAAGAGTTAATTGGTAACATATTTTTAGGGACTGTAATGAGTAGGCAGATATTAAAAATGCCAAGCAGACTACTCAATTAGGAATACTGAGTGAGCAAATTGATATAACTAAGGAAATTTTTTTTTGAGCTATGATACATAATCACAATTGTCTAGACATAGTAAGGCCTTGCTGAGTCTAATTATGGTGACTGCCAAAAAGCAATTACTAGAAAATGGAAGTCAAAGTCTAAACCAACTGTACTAGAAGTACTAAATATAGCAACAGAGATAAAACAACTAGAAATGGGATCTTTAGAAAAGGGTATGAGAAAATTACATAGAAAAAGTGGGAATACTAAGAAAAATACATGCAGAATAATGTTTTGGGGGGAAGAATAAAGTTTAAAAGAAGCCAGGATTTGAATGAGCTATGTAATGTTTGACTGGAAAGATTATAAGTGATATACAATGTTTGCAACTAAAAATATGTTGATGTGGTTTGCTTTCATTTACATAAAATATGGTTGCCTGTGTCATAAGTGTTAATTTAATAAAGATGTTTCTTGTTTTAAAAAAAATGGAAATTTTTGGAACAATTCAAGCAGAAAAATGGTTTGGAGGAGGAATGAGGTTTAAGAGAAGGCAGTCACTGAATAATTTATATAATGTTGCTTAGATTATATGATACAGAACAGTATATGTCATGTATAATGCTTATACATGTAATCTTGTTAGTTAGTGTGGTTTGATTGCTTTTATATAAATGTAAGTTTGCATATGTCATAAGTGATAATTCATTAAAAGTGTTTAAAAAAATATTTCCTGTAATATGTGTTTGACCAAATAATTACAGCTATAAATCTTGAAGAAGGTACCTGAGATCAAAGAGCACCAAAAATTACAGTATGAACAATAGAATATATACTTATTTTGAGAGTGTGGTATTTTAGTGTATTCCTTCTGATTTTTTTTTTTTGTGAGAGCGGGGAATCATACTGCAATTTTTGAAATGTTGGGAGTCATACTATGTTTTCTCATATTTTTTTATAGGGAGCCTTATATATATGGATCTACTTCATATTATCGTTTAACCAGAATATTGAGTGTCACAATATCAAGACCATTACCATGAAAAATCACATAACTGAAAGCTTAAAACAGTGAATACCAGAACATCAAAAAATGGGAAAACAACCAAACCTATCATTTTTATATACAAATATACCAACTCTGAGATTGCACTATCTTGAAGGAAACAAAACAGTCTACCAGTCACTAAATAACAACTCTCTTCACATTTTAGCCTATGGCACAAAGCACAGTACTGACTACACCTTCCCACTTCACCAAGCACCAGCTATACATACATTAAGACTTACACCCCTACACTAACCACTATGTTCCTACATGCAACACCACAATACTTTAATGTTAAACCTACAGCCAAAACTAACTACATAACAAATCTAAAAAAAAAACTTTTTAAATGTTAAACTTACACAAACTCCTCCAAATACAACTAAACCATTCAACGACAACTCTGCCATACTTTTGTTTGTCCTCACTACAAAACCTTAAAGAGGCAGTGCACCACTAACTAACTTACCCTTTACATTTTGCATTATGGTTTGATATTTTGGAATGTGATGTTCTTGCTTTACATTTGCATGATTTTTTGTGCTTATGGTCTTGACATTGAGATGTTCAATGATCTGATAATATGATAAAATGAAGGGGATCCATGTGTGTGTGTGTGTGTGTGTGTGTGTGTGTGTGTGTGTGTGTATATATATATATATATATATATATATATATATATATATATATATTATTTATTATATTTATTTATTGACATTTTTTGACTGGGAAAATCCACTGGGTCAGGAATCCATTTTCAGTGGAAGCCCGGGGAGCAAAGCTCCACAAACACTTTAGAATAGCAAGAAACATTAATTGCAATAAAAAAAAAAAAAAAAGCAATGACATATGATAATCACAAAAATGCAGGCATTTTAAATATAATAAAAGGTCAATCATAGTAATAAAACTGATAAAATATAATAATCACAGTACATGCAGATTAAATATTAGAAACAGAAAGCAAAAAAGTAGAAGTGCAATCAGCTAAAGGCAAAAGTAAAATACACATTTCTTAGCCATCTGATAAGGACTGTATTTGAAGTAGTAGTAGAAATTCTATATTGAGAGGGGTAGAAAAGGTTATGGTGGCTTGAAATTTGTTATACAAGAGCAGGTAGGGTTGTTTAGATAATTTTTTTAGAGCAGATTTAAAGGCTTTTAATGAGTCAAGTTGTGTGATGGGTGAGGGAAAGGCATTCCATAGCTTGGTAATCCTGTGGGAGTACAGACACTCACCATCTCTTTTAATAAGCTTGGATACATTTAAGAAATGTTTATTAGTGGATCTAAGCATGTGGGTTGGAATGCATGCTTGAAGAATAGAATGGAGTGCAGGGCAGTTATTGGGTTTAAATAATAAGTCATGGGCAAGTGTAAGTTGAGTGTAATGTAGGTAGTGGGGGAATTCAAGGCAAATGAGTTGAGAAATAGCATGGCAATGATGTGTACAGCTGGACAGGTCAGAGGCAAATTTAGCTATTTTATAGTAATATGCTTGAAGCTTATTATAAAGGGTTGAATGGAGATTGGTGAAAATAGGACTTCCATAGAGAAGAGAGGGAATAAGTTTAACGTTGGTGTTTTTGTCAATATAAAGTTTATGACGATAAAGTTTACCTAGTTTAAAATGGGTTTTCTTTATTGTTTTAAAAATATGTTGTTCAAAAGTGAGTCTATTGTCAATAGTTATACCTAATAGTTTTGATGAGTTCACTAGTTCAATTTCTGTCTTATTGTGTGATAAAAAATTAAAGTCTATGTCTGTTGGTTTTGTAGAGAAAAGTAGGAGTTTGGATTTTTTGGGGTTCAACAGTAGTTGAAAACCATTTAACCAGGATTCAGTGGATGAAAAAGAGTTTTGTTTGTGTTTAAGGAGGTCAGAGAAGTTATTGGAGGAGGAGATAATGGTAGAATCATCAGCATATTGGACTTTGTAATTAGACTTTATGAAGGTTGTGAGGATAGGTGAAGGCTGCCAGCCTAGCCAGATAGAATTTTGTAGATAATTTTGTCATTTGTAAATATTAATATAAGCACCCAACCTTACTTGTATTTGACCAAGTATGCAAACTTGACATTAGAGCATTATTAGGTACTAGAATGAAAACACAAAGCAACTTTAGTAAAACAGAATGGGACTTGCTGAATGACTTGAGGAGGGAACCCATTAGAATGATGAAGCCAGACAAGGAGGGAGGGCTGGTCCTTATGAATAATGAAGACTACGAGGCTAGGATGAACAAAGTGTTAAATACTAGCACATATAAACAAGTCAGTAAGAATGAATTATACACTGCCTACCGCAGGATAAACACTTACTTAAATGACATGTTTTTGGAAGCACACATACATATGAGTACTTTAAACTGTTTAATAGTGGTATACCCTAAGATAACTAAAATGTTTGGTGTGCCAAAAATACATAAGGACATACAAGACCACCCTATGCGAACTTTGGTAGATGCACGTCAGTCTATAACTTATGCTAGCGCAAAACTTGTTGACTCCATCCTTAAAAAATATGTGAAACAAGAACCACAAATTAGCCATGATTCTTGGTCCTTTCTAGAAGAGATTAATAAAATCAAGTTCACTCAAGAGAACAACTTCCTAACAGTAGATGTTTGTGATCTTTGCAGTTCAATCCCACATGAGGAGGGGATAGAATTTGTTCTGGCTAGGATGCATAGATTTGTAGCACCAGATAATGAACATAGAATAGTTGAAGAACTGTTGGGTATTATTTTATCCAACAACTACATCGTGTTTAATGACACGATTTATTTACAACTAGTAGGGCTAGCAATGGGCTCACCATGTGGTGTGAGTTTTGCCAACATGGTTATGGCCCATTGGGAACACACTTATTTATTCAACAACCCCAGTATAATGAACTTGATAGAACATTATACATGCTTCTTGGATGATATTTTTATAGTGCTAAGAGGTGATGAAGCTTCAGCTATTATAATCTTACAAGCAATGAACAACAGTACCAATTTCTTAAAATTTACATCAAATTTCAGTAAGGAAACTATAGCATACTTAGACGTACTGCTGAAAAAAGATGTTGCACTAAACGCGTATACAGCATCTATATATCGAAAATCAATTTACTGTAATGCATTTTTGCATTAGAAAAGTGCGCACCCATTCAGTTCAAAAAAATCAGTTGTAAAAGGGCAGCTCGTAAGAGCAGCCAGAATGGTGACAACAAATGAAGATTTTTGCACTGAATGCCAGAACTTAACTGAAATGTTCTTGCAGAGAGCTTACCCCACAGGTTTTGTTAATGAAGTGGTAATAGAAGTGTCACAAAAATGTCAGACAGGTTTTTATAAACCAATACTTTGTCTATGTGAAACTAGCACCACAAATACAGAAAATGATGTAATTATGGAGGAAAGGGTAATAACATCTACCACCCATGCAAACATATTTTCAAGGGAAGGTGGTCAATACAATAGTAGTTTCACTGTAACTTTTAGTACTGACACGGTTGAAATCAAGAAAATTATCAACAAAAACTGGGACCTGTTAAAAATGAGATTGAATTAGTTAACAAGATAGGCCACGTACCTATTTTCACTTACAGGAAAGGTAAAAACTTGAAAAACTTAATTGAAACCCCTATAGTGAAGGTTGCAAGGACCCTGGGGATGTTGAAATGTGAAAGCTGTAACTACTGTGGATCCATTGCAACTGGATATTTTTCTGTAGGTAACCACAAGTATTCCATCGCAGGTAGCTACAACTGTAACACTAAAATGGTGGTATACCTTAGCTCAGTGCATTCTCTGTGCTGTTTTCTATATATGGAAAACAAATAGAAAGTTAAAAGAAAGAATCTATGAACACCTGTATGCTATTAGGAGGGGAAAACAGAGAACACACTAGCTGGGCACATAGAAAATTCACCTAATCATAAATTCAAGTTTAAAGTTATAGACCAGATTAGTGAAAATGTACATGAAGGACCAGCATCACTACTTTTAGAACAACTTGAGTTGTTATGGCAACTTTGATTAAATGCTAATCAGTTCCCAGGAAAAAATGAAACATGCACTATTCTTCCATACTTAAAATTAAAAAGTATGTGGAGATAGTTTACCTAAATCAAGTGATGAGTTTGAGGGTTAGTCCCATACCTAAAGCATTTATTTATTAACAATGGTTATATATTAACCATGGTTTTATTTTAACATGCTTTATATTTTTTTATTTTTTATACACCAGGTATAAATACATTTACTGTTGATTGAGCAGTGAAGGATGAAAGTTTTTTTATTTAGGGGAGAATGTATTATATTGTTCTTTAGTCAGGGCTTTTAACTCTGTAATTTTAACTATGGTAGAACTTTTATCAAGTGATGTGTTAATTGAACATTGTTAAGAGGTTTCATTTGGACATTGGTCACATGACTAGATTGTTGAAACATTTAAGAGTGTCTATGAAGTTGATTCTTTTATCTGAAGAAGTCCAGCCACTGTGCTGGACGAAAAGCACTTAATAAATAGAGCTTGTGGTGTTCTTACATCGGTTGCTTTTTTATGTTTATTAATATAAGCCACAGGCCTGTTCTCTTAAATGGGAAAAATGGTGTTAAATGTGTAACTACAAAAATGTAACAACAGTGCACTCTGCTGTAACAAAGATGATAAGTCAATTCTTTGATGTCAAAATTCGGAGCCGATATGTCTGGATGAAGGAAGTCTGCCTATTGTTTTGAGAGCAGAATTAATGGCTAGAATTTGCATGTATAATTTCTTTTATTTCTCTGGCTCCTGACTAGCTGCAAGATCAAAGGGGCTATTAAGCTGTGACAGTCTGTTAACCTGGGAACCAGAATGAAATGATGTAATCTCAAATGAATTAGTGGTATTGTGTTATCAATTTAAGGACAGAAAGAATGAGAGCATTAGAGCATTAGACTTGAGAACAACCAATTCACCACCAGCTCTGCCTGTATCTATATGTAAGTAGGATCTTAGACTTTAGTATTTCTCTTAGTCTAATCTTCCTAATTCCTAGCTAATTTCTAAGTGTTTTACTGTGATGTCAGAACTTTTCTACAGTATTATTTTAAG
The DNA here is from genome assembly GCF_019279795.1 of Protopterus annectens. Classification (NCBI taxonomy): domain Eukaryota; kingdom Metazoa; phylum Chordata; order Ceratodontiformes; family Protopteridae; genus Protopterus; species Protopterus annectens. The sequence continues at coordinate 528,120,025 of NC_056751.1, read as the reverse complement.
TATTTCTCTGTGATCTCTGAACTCTTGACTAGCACTGTGTAGTAAGAAGTATTGTTTTGCATTTTTATTATTTATTATTAAATATTTTTAAACCTTTCAACTGTGGCTGTTTTGTGTAGAGATAATTTAAGCTCTAAGAGTACATTGCATGTATATAGTGATACTGTACCAAGTCACTCTGAATAAGCTTTGCTGTTCAGTCACACTTACCATTTGGGTAATAATATTGCACAGTAATAATTGGACACCCTTTAATAAGGGCCTTTGAGTAGCTGATAAATATTAGTTGGTGGTGGCAGCTGATACTACTGCATAGTCTGCTCAGAAAGGGGGCAGAGCTGGAGAATCTGTGCCAGCCTTCCCCAGGAGTGTCTGTGTGGTTGTATATAACTCTTATCTCAAAGTGCGTGTGTGTGTCAGCTACTTGGGCAGGGATATGAAGCACTGGTTGGACAGAGAGGGTGCTGGAAGTTTTTGCTTGCCCACTAGGCTGAGATCTGGACCCTGTAGCTGTGCCAGTGGGGAGTCTTATTGGTGATCTGGATTGAAAGGCAGAGACCAGCCCCAGACTGACTGTGATCTCTGTGTGCTCTTAAGGGAAATTGTACTTTACTGTGTGTGTATTTATTATCCTGTCCCTATATGGATGCCCCTCACTAGTGTTAGTGGTGAGGATTGAGGCTCCATGATTGCTGGTGCAGTGCACGGGCATCACAAAGGTAATTTATGAAGGTATTAAAAAGTAGGGGCCCAAGAATAGATCCTTGTGGGATGCCTATATTATTAGCTTGGTATTCTGATTGTTCATTGAGCCATTTGACTGACTGGAGAAAAGCCATGTTAGAGCATTAGAGGAGCAGCCCAACTTTCCTAATTGTTTTAACAGTAAAGGATGAGAAACAGTGTCAAAAGCCTTAGATAGATCTAACAAGATTACTGATGTAGCTAGGCCTGCATCAAGGGCTTTATTTGCTGTGCCAGTAAAGGACAGTAGAGCTGTAATGGTACTGTGTGCTGGACAGAAACCATCCTGGGTTGGGGCAAGGAGGTCATTGTTGGGTAGGTGTTTAAGAAACTGAACATGTATGTATTTTTCCAGTATTTTTGATAAAGGGGAGAACACAGAGATAGGGCGATAGTTAGAAAGTTCATTGGAATTTTTGCCTTTATGTAATGGGGTTATGATAGATTTTTTTACATACATTAGGGGCATATGATTCTGAGATGAGCGATGTATAAGAATACTGACTGGGTATGCAGTTGCTTTGGCAGCAAGTTGTAAATATTCGGGTGGAAGTTTATCAGCAGATAGGGAGCAAGGTTTTGGTTTGGATAACAGTCTAAGTACTAGAGATGTGGGTACTGGTGGAATAGTAGAATGAGAAGAGTAGGTGTTAGTATTAGAAGAGTGTTGTAAGTGATGTACTGTATTAGTAGCTGAAGATTCATCAGAGCTGGCCAGCAAAGATATTCTTGTAATTGGAGATTCAATTATTAGAAGAACAGATACTTATATTTGCAGAGAAGATAATTAACATGGAATATTGATAAGCTTGCCAGAAGCAAAAATAGAAGATGTGAGACAAGCCTTGGAATGCCTTAATGTAAGGAAGTACAGTTCCGTTTTTATTCATATTGGTTCATGTCATCCGCAAGAATTCTCTGACTGTTAGTAGGGAAGTGACAACTCTCTTAGTATAGCTTGTACTAGTGTTAGGATGTATTTTTCACAAATCACCTAGAGAAAGGATAGTCAGGTCACTGTGAATGAAAAGAGTTTTTTTGGGTAAATGTCTACATGGAAAAAAAGTCCTGTTTTAAAAAAATGGAAATGTGTAGAGCTTCCAAGCCTAGTTTTTGGCATACGTTTTCAGACAGGATGGTATACATTTGTCAAGATCAAGGAAGAGAAATTTTGCAGCGGATATTTTGCAATATTTGACAAACACTAGTCGGAATTTTTACCAGGTCAAAAATTTAATAGTTCACAGATAGTAATATTTGATGCATTGCTGATGGTTGTTAATGCTAGGAGCATTAATAATAAAGTTTTTTATTGGAAAATGTGTTACTTTCCCACAACATTGATGCTATTGTCTGTGAAACATGGTTAAAGAACAATGACTGGAAACCAGTTCTGTCAGGGTATAAATGTTTTTACTGTGACAGATATTCTAACAAAAAATCAGATGAAAGTGTTATAATAGGGATTAAAGATAATTATGAGACCTGTGATTATTACATGTCCGATGATAACACAAATACTATAGACTGTGTAACTGTGGCAATAAAGACAACCCTGGAACATATAACAATTGTTTGAGTGTATAGACCACCAAAGTCAAGTGCAGATGACCTAGAGGAATTCCTACATTTCTTGCATGAAACAGAAGGGAAGAATAATATTAGCTGGGGACTTAAATTTACCAGAAACAGACTTGAATAATATTGATTCAACAATGTTGGTAAATAAATTATTCACAATGTATATTCAAGAACAACAATTGCTTCACATTGTATAAAAATAAATAAATAAATAAATAAATAAATACATAAATAAATAAATAAATAAAAAATAAAAAAACAAACTACCAGGGGACGGAACATACTGGACATTGTTTGTGTTCCTAAAAAATTACTGTTACTTCAAGTCAGTTTTACCACCAGTGATGTGCAGTGATCATGGGGATATAAAGGTTAATTTGTTGCTAGATAATTCTGCCAAAGTGAAATCTAAACTGATGCACAGAAGGTTAATTACAGATTAAATGGAAGCAAAACAATCACTATGTAAGACTAACTGGAGTGAGGTGTAGATGGAATGTAGAAAGTTTTGAAAGAGAAATTGTTTAAAGTGCAAAAAGTCAAAAAAAATGTTTAACATCAGGATCTAAGCATACAAGATTAGGGGGGATATATTTCCATAAGATCAAGATATCTGTTTAAGATGAGAGACAAAAAGTATAAGAAATGGAAGATAGTTTGAAATACAATTTTAAAAACTGAAATAAATAAGCTGGACAAACAGTAAGTATAGTGTGAGACAAGATCAAGAAAAAAATTAAAGAAATTTATATAAAGATATTGAACATAATATTTATTTATTTACATTTGGTTACCAGGAAACCCCCACTGGGTGAAAAAAACATTTTCAGCAGAGGCCCGGGAAGAAAAGCTCCACATGTATCTTAAAAGTACATAAATTACAGAAATTATAAGGTATAATCAATAACATTTTTCAGACAATATACATATTGCAAAGACAAATTAACAGATACTTAGTACAAATAAACATAGATGCAGTAAGTACAGCTTTTTAATGTAACAATTCAGTTAAATATAACAATATTAAGAAAGTTTAAATATAACTAGTAATTGGAAAGAGTTGGAATAGCAAGAACAAGCAATTCTACAGCCACTTAGTCTGGACTATTGCAGGAACAAAGCCAAGAGTCATTGAGGAAATTTTTAAGGGAAGTCTTAAACTGTTGGGCATTGCTAGTAGCTCTAATAGTATGAGGAAGTGAATTCCAGACTTTTGCTACATAGTGGGAATATAAGGAATCATCAGCAATGCTGGTTGATTTGCTCATCTATAGTAGTGATTTATTTTCAGATCTAAGACTACAATTGGTAAAATAAGGTTTTAATATGTTTAACAGAGCTTTCAATAATAGGAAACCTTTTTATAGATGCATAAGATATGGAAGGAGTAAAGACACACACACTGATAAACTGTGTGCAGATTCTAAAATGTATTCTCAGACACAACAGAATGTAGATTATTTATAAAATCTTATGCAAAACAGTTTGGCTCCACTAAAGGGGTGATAAATTGTCCTAGTGACATCCAGGTAACCATAGATACTGGAATCAAATTAGATTAAATTGAAAAAGAACTGAGCAAATTGGATCCAAACAAAGCACAGGGAGGAGACAGAATTAGTAACAATGACCTGAGAACACATCAGCAAGAACTTACGGTACCATTATATCTATTATTCACTAGGTCATATAAATATGGGGAGAATCCTCAAGATTGGGGACATCTACTTATTAAACCTGTCTTCAAGGGAAAGGGGAGTAGGACAAACCCAGAGGCATATAGACCCTTAAATCTATTTTCATGTTGTGGAAAAATAATGGAGGAACTTATTGTCAGAATTGGATAGGTCAGGACTTGAAACCATATATCAGCATGCATATGTTGAAAACAGATCTATTACCACCTGTAACATGATGTTCTATAACAATATAATAACAGCTATGAATGAAAAATTGTGCTGTGATGTAATTGACTTAGATTTAGCTTCAGCATTTGACAGGGTCATACTCAAATCACTGAATAAATAAATTAGTACAACTAGGTATTGAAGTATTATTGGTAAGATGGATAGCTGCATGGCTTACAAACAGGACATGGCAAGTATCTTACAGCAACTGGACAGGTGAAATCCTTAGTTACAGTCAGGGTGTCCCACAGGGCTCTGTATTAGACCTAACTTTTTCATCTGAGGTGTGCTACAGTTTATATGCAGACAACCTGAAATTGGGTAAACTGAATACATGTGTTACAGATTAGACATGTCTGCAAAATAACTTGACTAAATTAACCATTTGGGCACAGGAGGAATAATATGCTGATAAATACATCAAAAGCTAAGCATATGAGATTTGGGAGGCATACATTGAAAGGTGAATATTTAATACAGCACACAGTGATTGAAACTGTAGACTCATTTAAGGACCTGGGTATATGAGTAGATTCAGTTATGAGTTTGTCTAATCAACCAATTGGTTAATTCATACCTACACCCCAGAAGTGGTTATTGCTATTATACAATGACATTATTTAAAAACTGCGTACATCAAACTGTAGCAAACTGTGCGGAAAAGCAAGCATTCCTGTCTGTCTCGTTGCTACTAATTTTGCTATGTTATATGGGTTTAACATGGCGAGACAGCTTTAAATAAAACAGCTTATGCTTTGTTTTTTTTTTCTGCTAAACACAACTCATTTTAATTTATCTGCTAAAAAAAAAAAAAAAAACGAGATAGATAAGAGTTCTCCGTTATAACTTTTACTATGTTAAAAGGGTTTAACATAAGGCTAAAAAAAAAAAAAACGAGGAGATGCGTTTTGCTTTTTAAAAATATTTAGCTATGTTTAAACTCTTTCTTTTTAACATAGATGTTTTATATCTCTGGAAAAAGAAGGGCGGCGGACCTTTTTCACGTAGTATATGAGAGATTTAACGGGCACGCTGGTTGGGCTGGCCAATCAGCGTGCACATTTTAGAGGAGGCATTGTATAATGATGGTTATAGAACTATAACTTGTATAAAAAGATTTATAAAGTCTAGGAAATCAAAAATGTTGAAGTCATTGTTTGTTAGTTACATTAGACCCAAACTTGAGTATGGAATAACAATATGGAAACCCTATAAGAAAACAAGTATGAGTAAACTGGAAAGAGTACAGCGAAAATATATCAAGGGCATCCACAGATGTGAAAATTTATGTTATTATAAAAGACTAAAATATCTGAACTTGTGCAGTGTTTCTTACAGACATCTAAGAAGAGATTTTATTCAAGTATATAGGCATTGAGAGCCAAATACCTCTGGGAATGTTTGGGGCTATCAAAAAGTACTAGAGAATCATCAGACATCCTATGCAGAAGATTGTATAGGAATGAGAAGTGTACTAGTTGGTTCTCTGGCAGAGTAGCTGATGCATGGAACAGACTATCAAATAACATTAAAGCAAGTACAAGTTTAGATATTTTTAAGAACAGCCTGGACACTTATTACGGGAAAAAGTGCTTTGGTATACTAGTAAGCTAGAAGGGCATTAATGCCCATGCTTGAAATATTTGTATGTATGCATGTATGTATGTAATTATGTATCTATGAGAGAGGGTTGTTGTTTTCTTGATTTGAGCTGTTTGAGTTTTGGGACTCTAGGTTACTGTCAGTATTGGAGTTGTTCACTAGTTTCTGAATGGATGTAATAAAGTGGGTATTAAACATATGGGCTATTTGTTGTGGGTTTTGTCTGGGTAGGGTGTTGGGTTATGTAAGGTTCCTACATACATATTATATATATACATATATATATATATATATATATATATATATATATATATATATAGCATTCACAAACTAGCTACTTTTTTGATCAAGGTGTTTCGTTTAGGCAGTTTGTTATTCTGTTACGTGGTGTGAAGTTTCCTGAATTACTGTAAAACATACATACTATACAGAAAGGAATTATTTTAACAGGCTTTGATGAGACTTGAGTGGTAGAATCTTTTAAGGTTGTGATTGTATCTCTCTTTTTTGCCAGTCAAACCATGGTGGCACTTTGAAGTAATTTTATTAACAAAATGAAATTTTAATGATTTTTATCTCTAACTTGACCAATGTTCTCTTCTTTAAATTATTAGGTTTTAAATGTTGATGCTGGCTAGGATAATAATTCAATCTGTTTTAATTACTTAAGTGGAGATTATTTAATTTAGTTTAATTTAATTTTTTAGTTTTCCTTCTATTTCTGACAGACATCAGTGGGCTTAAATGTAGAGCTGAGTATGAGGTTTAGTCTTAATGGATTCTGTGGTCAGTTCCTACAACATCACTGAGATACCAAAGTCATCCTTTCCTTGTAAATGGCATAGTCAACGCTATGTCTAAAGTGTTCTGTCCATTTCTCAGGCCATACAGAGAAAGTTGCAATAAAGTAATGAATAATGTGCCCTCAAAACTATGAAAAAAAGAAAGGGACTTGTATATGAGGAATCATATTGACAGTTAATCATGTGCACAATGAAAAATAAAAAGGAAGGACAGATATACTAATGGACACAAAGCACACCACTGGAAGACATATGACGGGGAAATAATTATTCATTATTACAGACTGAGAAGAAATATAGGACTTCCTTGCAGATAAAGAGGTACAGAGAAGACAAACAGAATGATTCTGTAATGCTTGGGGCAAAATGTAGGAAAGAGTCTAACAATGTAAATGGTTTGAAAGAAAATTATTCCATTTTGCTAATGAGACCAATGTGTGCAACACAGAGAGCACACAACAAGGTACAGAAAGCATGGACAATGGCTAACCACAATTGAAAGTCTACAACAAAGTAGCTTAAATTAAATGCACATATAATATGTAAAAATGAAACTAGGAAAGCAAAAGTATGCAAAATATGTTCAGCATTAAGGGAAGCAGTAGTAACCATAGGGAAGAAGCTAAGATACTCATATCAAGTAATCTACATGTAAAAGGTAGGGTGATGAAGTAGCTCAGAAGGGAGGTACTGCATCATCATACATAGGAATCATTAGTCTACAAATGTAGACATTTTCTTTCTTTCTACACAGATAGCTTAGATAGCTTTTAGGGATTCATATGCAGCAAGAGGGAGGCAGTAGTATGGATAAAAATAATGTATGGCCTTCATCATCTTCATCAGAAGTCAGTTAAAGAATGGCCTAGAATAAAAATAGCCAAAGGGACTTGATTAATGTACCTCCAGAGAAACTAGAGTGTCCTGTAGAATACATTCTTTTAGTTGGGTGTACTACAATTATTTGTTTGCTATTAGCTCGCAACTCACTTGCTTGTTGACACATGTTCAAAAAGGCAAGTGTAGTAACTGCCACTAACTCAATTTTTTAACTATTTAACCCTCCCAACATCTGACTAGATTAAACTGTATAGCTCTACCAGAGCCCTTTTTCTAACTCTAAAACTCTCACCGACTTCCTAAGCCAGTTCCTCATTCCCTAGCTCTAAAACACCCTTCCCCGATACCTAAAATCCCTGAATGCTCCCTTAACGTAAAACCTCCAAACCACCTTCCTAAATGTAAATTCCCCAGTTATTCTCCAAACTTAAACTTTCTTCCCCCTCTCTAAACTTAAAATTCCCTTCTCACTCCCAAAACTGAAAATCCTCTTTCCATTATCAAACCCTAAAATCCCTATTTTGTTCCCTAACCATAATTCTCCTTCCCAAACCCTCCCTATGGCTGCCACATTTACCCTGCACAAACTTGCAAACTGTTCATATAAGGTGCGGTAGCTGCTTGCTGAAGCTCATATTCAAGTCTGAGCGACAGTGAAAGCCTGTATGAGCTAAAAGATGCTTGTGTCCCTGCTTCAAAACAGTGGTGTTTGAGTACTTGGGCTTGAGTCTTGTAGTACAATCATTTTAATCAGTCAATTAATTATCCTGCCAGTCAATAAATAAACAAACTGATTATAATAATAGGTTACCATGTGATGATATAAAATGAACTGCTTAAGAGAGATGCTACAAACTATTTATTTAACAGAAGGGGTTTCATATGATTTCATACGATTTGGCCAACCTTCTTCATTAGATGGTAGCATCAAAAACTGTGACAGAATTAAACAATGCATGGGATAGTCATAAATAAGTTATTATGATTAATGCAAGGAAAAGTAGATAAACTTTTGTTTAAGTTAAAATCTGCTGCTTATCCAGAAGGTTTGGAAATGGACAGACAAAGAATACCAGGGTCATGATCTGATGTCAAAATTGTTACAGGTTTCTATGGCTCTATCAGTTCTGCAGTACAGTATCTTCTTGTACACATTGCTCAAAACTCATTACATCTCTATTTGTAGACATTTATGATTTACAGAGTAGAAATGAGCTACTATATGGCACTAAAATAATGTTATAGCTTACATAACTTGCATCAGAATCTTAATCATTTGGGTTTAAGTGTGTGTGTGGATAAGAATTGAAAACATCTCTGATTGTTGTGTTTATACAGACATTATTATGTTGTAGTTTTCTTTACAACATCCCGATCAAGATATTAATACCAGCACTGCACAGAGAACCTTTAACATGATGCATCTATGACAGCTCAGTACTCTTTACTTAGCATTATACATTTAAAATAAGACATCACATTTACCTCCAAAATTATTTACTCAAAGACATTACAGTTGTGCAAACTGAACTTGCCATAACAGTAGGTGTTTTAATTATCAGTGCTGCAGTAATCTTAGGTATATCAGTTATACCCTGCTGATGGTATGACAGCTGTCCAGCTTCCAAAACTTCAGGGCGTCTTCCACAGACCCAAAACTGTCAGTCAGCTTGAGCTGAGCTGACTAAAATACAAGTGTGGAGAAGAAGCCCTTAAAAGCTTTCTGGCCAGCAGATAGAGGGAGGCTGAGCCCTGACAGGACAGTGCTAGCAAAAGCAAAATAAATGTCCATATTCTGGCATGAAAAATACACCACAAAACAAGTGGGATGGATGAAGTGAGAAGCTACTGCAGCAGTGATCATTTGAACATCTCCTTTTACGGTAAGTTCATCTTACACAACTATACTATGTCATGTTGATCACTGCTGCAGTAGCCTTAACTATATGGGGAGATTACCTTAGCTAACTAAATTGGGGTAGTGGAAAGAGAAGAGTCCAGAAGCCCCTGGAGAATGGTCCTAGCAAAACTTGATCTGTAACTAGAGAAGGAATCAAGCTTATAGTGCATTGTAAAGGTATGTACAGAGGACCAAGTAGTAGTTTCTAGAATACTTATAATAAAGCCATGGCCCTGCTAGAGCTGGCCTTGACTCTGCCCGGAATACTTTTGCCATGGTAAGTATAACAAATCAGCCTTAAACAACCATTTGGAAATAGTCTGTTTTAACACAGGTCATCCCATCTTTGTAACTACCCAAAAAATGAACAACTGATCCAAAGATCTGAAAGATTTAGTTTTGTCAAGATAGTACCTCAGTTGTTTGTGGACATCCAAGGTATGGAGTATCCTGGGGAAATGGTTGACTTACAGTAAGCTTGAATACCACTTTAGGTATAAAAGAAGGATTAGTTCTCAAAGAAACCCTGCCAGTATGAAAACTGAGATAAATTTGACTCACTATAACAGCTTGCAACTTCGATACCCTTCTTGGAGTGGTCAGAACAATTAATAAAACTGTTTTTCATGTTAAGAACCTCATGTCAGCAAGACAAGCTGTTTCAAATTTTATCTTCTTTAGCGCAAAATTAAGATCCCAAGGAGGGGCCACTGTTTTTTTTGGAGACCTCCTATGCAAAACCCTTTTCAAGAACATTTTGACATAAGACTCCATTGAAAAAAGAGGATTTACAGCCATACATGCTGGAATTGCTGATAAATGAACCTTGTTAGAGGAATAAGAAAAGCAAGAAGATAGTAATTCACAAATAATATTGTAAATCCACAGAACAATTAATCCTAATGGAGCAGGGATGGAGAAGGGGAGACCTGGATTTAAGGATATCTGTTGTCTCCACCAAAAAATGTTTTTTTCTGAAAAACCTAGACATTGGGATTTAAAAAGATAAAGGGTGTTGATGCTGGGACCAAGATATTTCAGATACTACTGTATCTCTTTCTTGTGGAGTCTTGTCAAGGGTATCAGGGGAATCATAGATGCTATGAGATCCAAAATCCTGAGTTATTCCCTTGCAGTGATTGAAGTTTGAGTGGAAAACCTTGGAAATAGATCTAAATAAAGATATATTCTTCCTATAGAAGAAAATCTCTTTGAACGGAGGTGTCTAGTTAACATTCAGGAACACAATCCTATGTGAAGGAGTCAAGAAAGACATTTGAATGTTTTCTTGGAATCCCAGCTTGTATAAGAGATTTCTCTTGCAAGAAAGAGAGATACCTGACACTTTGCAAAACACTCTGCAAAGATAAGCAAGTCATCTAAATATGGAAAAGTGATGATACCCTGTAGTCTACAATGTGCTATAAATGGAGCAAGACACTTTATGAACACTCTTGGTGCAGTAAATAGACCAAAAAGTAAGCGAGATCTGTTAATGTGATCCAGACATACAGAACTGCAACAAACATCTGAATTCTGGATGAACAGGGATGTGAAGATAAGCATTTTTAAGTCTAGTGTTACCAGGAAACTTGAAAGAAGAAGAAGAGGTTACAGGTTATGCAGTTACTTTATTTTGATTTGGGGTACTTATCACAAACAGGTTTAGGAAAGAAAGATCCAGAACTGGCTCCAAGCATTTTCTTTCATTGGCAGTAGGGACATCCTTGAATAAAAATCCTTCCACATCTGGTAAGGAAGTACTGATTCTATCACTCCTCGGGACAGCATGTGATGAAGAACACGTGGAAACAACAAGACTCTGATTTGGAGAATCAGGAATGACCCCCCCCCACCCCTTGAAAGGAGGAATTTCCTCTGTCTTCCATATGAAACATTGATGAATGATTTTCAGAAAACATTTGTCTGAAACAATCTGTTGTCACAGAGAAAAACAGAGATTCAGACTTCCTTGAAGAACAAAACGGCTATGTTGGGAGGGGGGTCACAAGGTATTTTGAGTAGTCATTGGACTTGTTGGACTTTCCTTGATTTTTGGAGGTTTGAGAATTGTTCTTGGACCCCCTTTGCTATCTCTTCTTAAATGTCTCTCAATAAAACAAGAAAATGAGCCCAGCAGTGTCAAAATCCACCAATAATACCAAACTAGACACCGCTGTAAATACGTTCACTCATGACCAATTTTATTAGCAAAACTTTTTTTAAAAAAATATATACAAACAATTAGATTGAGCGCTTTCTTCCCTTCCATAGGGTTTTCATCAGAATCACATTGCTTCTCCCATTTCCCTCCTTATATCCCTCTGTTATCTGATGTCATCATCAATTAGTTAATTTAATTACATAATGCAACTTTTAAAGAAACATTCCTTTTAGATGGACTTTGTAAAAGACATATGTAAAATTCAAGTATTTAGAACTCGTCCCATTTCTACAACATACTATTATAATAAATAATACATTAAAAATTAAAAATTATCTATCTATCTATATATATATATATATATATATATATATATATATATATATGTGTGTGTTTAAATAAGCGTGCTCTAGATTTCATCTTAAAATTGTATATGAATATGACAAATAAATACATATTTATACAATAATATAAATACATATATAAATATATAAAATTGTGTAAAAACATAAATACCTTAAAATTCATTTTCCACATTCCATCCTCTTAATTAATATGGGTTTTATTGAAATTATTTCATTTACCCCAGGGGGCTGACTTGCTTGTAATTGTATTTGCCATCTTAATTCTCTTTCTTCAATATAACTTATATAGTCACCCCTAGGGTTTTGTGACACTTTTTCTAAAATTGCAAATTTAAACTCCTTATATGCCACACAACTAATAGAATGCCTACATAGGGCATTATTTACATTCTTAGTGGCAATTTGGTATGCATGTTCGTAAATCCTGTCCCTCAGTCTTCTCTCTGTCTTGCCTACATAGAATGAGGGACAGGACTTGCACATAGCCAAATATATAACTCCTGTAGTCTGACAATGACCTTTTTCAAATCTAACCGAGGTTTGTAAAGAATTATTGATGGTTACTTTCTCATCTAGGCAAATATATTTACATTGCGTACAATGTCCACATTTTTTAGTGCCATCTCTATTTTTATTTTTCATGCCCTTCTCGAAAGTTTTTTTTAAATTAGGGCCTACTTTATATACAAAATTTGGTTTAGTATCACCAATATTCCACAACCTTTGGTTATTCCTTAATATAACCCAGTTCTTTTTTACTATTTTCTCTACCTCATATGTATTTTTTCCATATGGAACTACCATAGCTTTCACAAACCTATTATTCTCTCCATCTGTTATGCTTTTACCCTCTTTAGTGTGCTCTAATCTCCCTAACAATGGCTTATATTTTTTTCCCCATTCACTTCTTACGTAATTAACGTATTCATCCAATATTTTTCTGGGGTAACCTCTCTCTTGAAATAGGGTAACAACCCCCTTCAATTCTTTGTCAATATCTTCAATGTTTGAGGTCATTCTAGCTATTCTTATTAGTTGCCCTTTTACTATACTATTCTTTTGTTTAAAAGGGTGGTCACTTGTGTATTGTAAATAAGAATTACTAAAGGATGGTTTCCTGTATACCTTACTTTTAAAACCCTTTTCGTATTTCTCTATATATGTATCTAAATAATTTATTCCATTCTTATCATAAGTATATGTAAATTTTAGAAATCTTGTACTCTCATTTAAATGTTGAATCAATTCCTTTATTAAATTCTCTGGTCCTTTCCATAAAATACAAATGTCGTCCAGGAATCTCACATATAAATTCATATACTGGTAGAATCTACTTTGAAAGACATGGTTTTGTTCCCATTCCAGCAATGCAAGGTTTGCAAATATGGGGGCACATGACGCCCCCATAGCAACCCCTTTATATTGCCTATAATATTCTCCTTCAAAAATAATATAGTTATGCTCTAAAACTATGTCCATGAATTCCATAATTAACTCCTTTTTACCATTATCTACTAAAGTGTTATTATGTAAGCTGTCTGAGAATATTTCCAATCCTTCCTCTTTTGGAATGGATGTAAAAAGATCTACCACATCTATAGTTATAAAGATTAATTCCTGATCCCACAAATAATGTCGTATTCTACCCAAAAAATCCCAGGAATCTTTAAGTATATGCCCACCATTCACAATCTGTTGCTTTAGCCATCTGTCTGTAAGCACACCAAAAGGGTAGGTTTTTGATCCACAACCATCCACTATCGGTCTGAATGATAAATTATCCAGGCCTTTATGCATTTAGGGAATACCAAATATAGTTGCTTTTATTGGTTTTGCAACTTTTAAATAATTATATAAATCTCCAGAAATTCTTTGTTCCAGAAGATAATCTTCTAAATAAAAGTCAATTCTTCTATGACTAATATTAATTTAATTCAATGAGGATGGTTGATATGTGTCTAAATCATTTAGAATTTCAAAGATTTTCTGAGAATATTCCATAGAATCATAAAAAAATCCCTCCCCCCTTATCTGGTCGCATCACTCTAATTGTGTCATCTCCCCTAAGAGTTTTTAAAACTTCATTTTCTTTTTTACTTAGATTATAGTTCATTGACCCATATTATTCTTTACTTTTCAACTTATAAATATCCTCTATGAGGGCTTTTTCCAAAATATTAAGTGTTGGTTCTAAGGGTGGGTTAAAAAATACTTTTGTTCCTGGGTTCTGTATTCTGTATAGGCATTCTATTAGTTGTGTGGCATATAAGGAGTTTAGATGTGCAATTTTAGAAAAAGTGTCACAAAACCCTGGGGGGGGGGGGGTGACTATAGAAGTTATATTGAAGAAAGAGAATTAAGATGGCAAATACAATTACAAGCAAGTCAGCCCCAGAGGTTAAATGAAATAATTTCAATAAAACCCATATTAATTAAGCGGATGGAATGTGAAAATGAATTTTAAGGTATTTATGTTTTTACACAATTTTATATATTTGTATATGTATTTATATTATTATATAAATATATATTTATTTGTCATATTCATATACAATTTTAAGATGAAATCTAGAGCATGCTTATTTAAACACACATATATATATATATATATATATATATATATATATATATATATATAGATAATTTTAAATTTTTAATGTATTATTTATTATATTAGTATGTTGTAGAAATGTGACGAGTTCTAAATACTTGAATTTTATATATGTCTTTTACAAAGTCCATCTAAAAGGAATGTTTCTTTAAAAGTTGCACTATGTAATTAAATTAATTAATTGATGACATCAGATAACAGGGGGATATAAGGAGGGAAATGGGAGAAGCAATGTGATTCTGATGAAATCCATATGGAAGGGAAGAAAGCGCTCAATCTAATTGTTTGTATATATTTTTTTTAAAAAAGTTTTGTTAATAAAATTGGTCGTGAGTGAACGTATCTACAGCGGTGTCTAGTTTGGTCTTCTTAAATGTCTGTTTACCTGAATTTTGTTCAGAGTGTTTATTTTGTTTTCTGACAAAATAGAATGAGGAGATAGAAATTCCCAATTTGGAATAGGAGGTCTGAAAGATCTTATAGGTTCCCAGGATCATCTTGCCCTTTTCATCATGCTTTTTGGTCACCTGTACAGCAGAGGTGCCAAACACTAAATCTCTATCCAACAGAGAATTTATATTCTCATTTTTAACAATATCTAGGAGATTCTGAAAATACAGCCAAGCAGACCTCCTCAATAGTACCAGTAGACATAGCCCTGGAAGAAGTATCAACAAAGTCATACACACACTACAAACAATCTGTAGTGATCTGTGCAATAGACGAAACTAAGTTATTTAAAGCAGATTTTTCATCACAAGAAGAAACTGCAGATAAAACATTATTCATACTTTCACAATTTGTCAAAGCAGACATTTACATATGAGCCTGACGATTTAAAATTCTGAAAATAAAGTTGCAGAAGTATACAATTTTTTCACCATACCTCTCAATAGTATTCCTATCCTTATCAGGAAGAGCAGGATTGGAATTCATTAAGTGCTTAGCAGCAGTGGGATCAGCTAAAGCTATAGGTTAGGTTTGGGAATACTGCATAAAAATTTAAAAGACTGAGAAAAGTTGTACATCCTATCTGCCTTTTTATGCTCAGCTGGCTGACTAATCAGGAAAATTGCAGGGAGTAAAGAACACATCCTCTAAAGCGGACAGCACAGGTGGAAAAGGTGTAGGTTCTGGAAAAGTCTTCTATAACAACTCATAGTATTTTCTGAGGGAATGAGAAACATCTGTGTTCTTCCATGGAAAAGACTGGCAATAGTCTCAGAGAAAGAGAAACTTCCACAGAATGAATCAGAAGCTAAGCTCTTATCTGAGTCTGATTCAGAAATCTGAGGATAAAACTGTGTCCCTGCATCTCCCTGTTCAGATTCAAATCTTGAATCTCTTCAAGAAAAGAGCAATGCCTCTTTCTTTTACCAGAAACTACTTTACAAGAAGGATTAATATCCTGAATAAAACCCTGAGCCAGCAAATGGCCATAGAAGAGTCACACATCTGTGTTTGAGTCAAATTGCCAGCTTGCTGTGGTTCGAAGGCTATTTGCTTAACTTTTTCTTCTTGTGGCTGAAAGAAGGACCAACTATGGGACCAGTAGATTGTTCCATTGCCAAGCCGGAAATCATACCTCTTTCCTGGGAAAGACAACAGCAATTGCTAGTAAACACTACCAGACCACAGAAGTTACTTTTTTGACAGAAAACAACACAGTAAAAATCACTTTAAAACACTATGCCAGCTCCGTAAAATCAAAATAAACAAGATTTATCCACAAAAAAAGTTTTCAGTTACTTTATATTACTTTAAACTGAAAGAAAAAAATGAGTGCTCAGTTTAAAAGTATGTTACAGTCTCAAGACAGTCCATTAAAATACAACATTCCTAGCTTTAAAATAACTTTCCTTAAAAGGAAAGTAATAAAATATCAACAAAATGAAAAAAAAAATCGAAGTTTTTTTCCCCAAAGGGAGCTTATCTGCCCATCAAAGGAAAGGACAAGTTGACTGTTGATCCTCAAAAGCCTTAGAGGTGCATACTCTTTGGCGGAAATAAAGCTTTGAAGGGCTTCGAACCCAAACTGGTCTTTTAATCAGCTCAGCTCAAGCTGATTGACAGTTTGGGCATGTGGAAGATGCCCTGAAGCTTTGAAAGCTGCCTGGCTGTTACATCATTGGCAGGATAAAACCCTTCTAGATAAGGCTACTTCACCAGTGATCAAAACGATGAACAACCTCATTTTCCATTAAGTTAAATATCAGAAAATGCTGATCTCACAAACATTTCTTTAGAGTTGTTACATGCAACAAGTATGAAATCATGGGATGCAGATCAATTGCTAAGCATACCGACTCTTTGTAAAGTAGTTTTAATTCATTATTGAAACTGATTTTCTTTTAACTGGTTTTAATGGTTCATACTGCCTCTGTTATTGAGCTGTAGCCTTATATGTTCATATGTATATGCTATGCTAAAAAATAACAACCACTAGGTCCTTTATAAGCCTAGCCACGCAACCAGACCTATTTAAAATGGGTGTCTATTTCAAGTTGTAGTATGTTAGTTAGGAGTTTGCTAAAGGTTAGTGGTTGGGGGAGGCATGTTAGTTAGGCATACCTCTCAAACTCTTAGTACAAGAAATCCGGACAAAATGGAGGAACAAAGGCCCAAAAACAGGGACAAATTTTAAATATTGCTCTTATAAACATAGAAAGTTGCTAGAGTAACAGTGTTTGTGTTAACATACATTTTCTGAAGGATTTGAAGTCTGAAACTCAAATGTGTGTCATTATTTGGTGACTTCCGTCCTCAGATCATCCCAGCAATTTGCCAGAAAACACAAATTTTATGAGACAAAAATCTGGACATTCTGCAAAAATCTGGACAGTAGAGAGGTATGTAGTTAGAGAATATTTACTGTCCACATCTGTCTATCAGAGACACACTGCCAGAATGGTGGCAGATTTTTGATTTCCCATCATACCTCTCAACTGTACAGATTTTCGCAGAATGTTCAGATTTTGTCCCATAGTTTTGGTCTGTTTTTCATAAAATTGTGGTTTTGTGACAAATTAGTGACAAATCATTAAAGACTGAAGTTAGAAAATAATGACTGATATTTGAGTTTCAGACTTAATTCCCTTCAGAAAATTCATGTTAATGTAAAACCTGTTATTCTATCAACTTTCTAAATTTGTAAGAACAATATTTAAAACTTGTCCCAATTTTTGGGTCTTTCCCCCACTTTTATTTATGGCTTTGTCCAGATTTCTTGCTCCAAGAGGTTGAGAGGTATGTTTCCCATTCAATGGTCAAGGTTACATTTGAACAGGGTTATTGATGGAATCTGCTTCACATTGATGGGGAGCCTATTCCAGAGTAGGGATCCTTTGAGACACATATCTGTCTCATCAGCATGTTCTATATGTCACAAGCTAAGTTTAAATCCTTGGATCTAGTGTTTCTTTTTGGTATTCATTTTTCAGATGTGTAATTGGATCTAGTGTTTCTTTTTGGTATTCATTTTTCAGATGTGTAAAAGGTCCATCAGGGCTGGATCTGAAAAAGTTGTATATTTATTTATTTCCAGTTTGATTACCGGGGAAGTCCACTGGGTCGAAATGACCCATTTTCAGTGGAAGCCCGGGGAGAAAAGCTCCATGTTGCATAATACATTTACAATACAAGTGGCACAAACGTATAACACATTTGGAGTCAAGGTATTTAACAGAGTTCAGGGTTTTACAATTTCATTTAAGGTGCACTCTAATGTGCGTAGTTTGACAACAATGTATGTGTGAAAATGAGAAGAGAGAGATAACAGATAAAAGACATAGAGAATACACTCTGCTTATGCATAATTGAACATGGATGCTATTTACAATATTTACAAGGTTGAGTTGAGTCAGAGTAGCTATAGGTGTTATCAAAAACATAGAGAGCCCAGGAGAAAGAGAGGGGACACACTGGGAGCAGAAGGTTTAACTAGGATTAGGTAGGGTGAAGGCAGGTACATTTCTGCTTAGAGGACAGGTGTTTGAAAAGCAGGTTTTTAAAGTTTTCAGAGTTTGGCATAGATCTTAGAGCAGTTGGAAGGGAATTCCATTTTTGCCAAGTGAGTAAGAGAGAGAAGAAGTTGGCCAGCAGCGTGTTTAGGTTTATTGATAGCTATTAGGTTCTGATGTTCAGATCTTAGTGTTCTTTTGGGTATGTAGGGGGAAGGAGATTAGTTAGGGCAAGACATTTTGTTGGGTGAAATATGATTCTGTGAGCAGAGGTGAGTTGGAGAAAGTCTAGGTAGTTAGGGAGTTCGAGCCAATTCAGGGAATGTAGGGTGAGGCAGTGATGGGTATAGTTTTTGGAGTTGGTGGAGAATTTAGAGATTTTGTTGTAGCAGGTTTCTAGGTTGGAGGTGATAGGTGGGGGACAGATTGGTTAGGAGAGGGGCACCATATAATAAGGAAGGGAGAAGATAAGTTGTGGCCAGCGTATGCCTAGTAGAGTTGGAGAGAAAGTGATTGCTCCTATACAGCATGCCTAGCTTGTGATGGGTTTTCTTGATATTTTGTTGAATATGTATATCAAATTTTATGTGTTCATCAATGGTAATTCCAAGTAGATTAGTGGAGGGAGCTACTTCTATAGGTGAGTTTGTATGGCTATAGACTTTGAAGTTGTTTTTGTCATAGGAGAAGGACTTTGTAGGAGGGAATAGTAGAATCTTTGATTTATTTAGCATTTAAAGAGAGGTGGGTTTGACACATCCAGTTTTCGGTTGTAGAAAATACAATTAGGGTTATGTTTAGAAGTTCAGAGAGGTTTGAGGCAGAGCAGACTAAGATAGAATCATCTGCATATTGAATTATTTTGGTATCAGGAATAGCAGAGAGAAAGTTATTAAGGAAGATATTAAAAAGCATGGGGCCGAGAATAGATCCCTGAGGTACTCCAGTTGAGATGGGTAGGAAGGAAGAGATGGAGTTCTTCCATTTGACTGCCTGTGATCTATTGGATAGATAACTGGAGAACCAGGATATGGTGTTGGGTGAGAGATGAAGGTTGGAGAGTTGAGAGAGAAGGTGCTTGTGGGATACAGTATCGAAAGCTTTGGACAGATCAAGTAAAACGGTAGAAAATAAATGTCCTGAATCACGGGCTTGGTTGACATTTTCAAGGAAAGAGAGTAGAGCGGTAATAGTGCTATTGCCTGGTGGGCAGAAGCCATGTTGGGTGGGAGTGAGAAGGTTGTTTAGAGTCAGAAAAGGCATGAGTTGGAGGTGGATGCATTTTTCAAGGATTTTGGAGATTGGTAAGAGCAGAGCGATTGGGCGAAAGTTTGAGATGGTGGTGTTTTTGCTTCCTTTGTGAAATGGAAGTATATAGGCTGAGCGCCAGAGTTTAGGGACATAAGATTCCTTTATGGATCTGTTAATAATGATGCTGATTGGAAGAGCAATATCTTCAGCAGCACATTTCAGGAATGAAGGAGGGATATTGTCAGGACCATTAGAACAAGGTTTAAGTTTGGACAAGAGCTTTTGTATGAAGTTAGTTCAGATGGGTTTGAGCTCAAACAGAGAAGGAGGGTAGTTAGGTGAGTTGGAAAGTGGTGAGTATAAGGAAGTTGGGTTATTGTTAGGAAATGTCTTGGTGAGGTTTTAAATGGTTTCTATGAAAATTGAGTTAAATTCGGAGCTTAGTTCGAGGTCAGATTTACTTGGGTCAGGACAGGGGTTATTCCAGGCATAGATCACATAGATCAATTTTATATGCCAGGCATAGATCACATCTCAGTACCCCATAGCAAACTGTGTATAGATTTAGGGGTTTGAGGCAATCTGTATAGGACAATGTGCTAATACTCTGAATTATCATGATGAGGAACCTCTGAGGGAGTTCAAACTGTTGCATATGCCTGGTCAGGTAAATGCAAAAGTGGACTTTGTACTGAAAGATGGGTCTGATGAGGGCTTAGTAAAGTGGTGCTATAACTTTCTTGCATCTGGATGCCATATCCATACTTATAATTTGGGTGATATAGAATTATTTATTACTACCTTGGCTATGTGTTGATCAAAGGCTAGATTACTATCTACATGTGTTCACAGATCCCTAACAACTGGGTTAATTCTTAGGGTTGTCTTTTCAATGGAGTAATTAACTTGGGTGGGCTTTTTCCCCAAAATGCAATATAATGCACTTCTTGGCATTGAGTTTTAATCTGTGGCTTTGGCTGCAGTCATTTGTTTGCATTAGACCTCTTGCAGGATGTTAGTGTCATGTGAGAATTTATGATAGCTCCCAATTTGCAGTTGTCTGCAAACTCCATGAGCCAGAGGTGTTTGACATTAGCCTTCACCTCAGAAAAGTAGACAGCAAACAGGAATGGGCCAATCAGTGATCCACGAGGTACTCCACTCGTGACT
This sequence comes from Protopterus annectens, assembly GCF_019279795.1. NCBI lineage: Eukaryota > Metazoa > Chordata > Ceratodontiformes > Protopteridae > Protopterus > Protopterus annectens. Next base: position 528,099,128 of record NC_056751.1, on the reverse strand, counting down.
GGTCTCTTTGTGGTGGTGGTCTCACCAGTTCTAACTTGGATCCTAACTGTGAGCCAGCTGGCAATCTAGTGAATTATGTAGGGATTTAGGCCTAGTTTGCTAAGTTTTTCAATAATACCTGAGTGGGGTATTGTATCAAATGCCTTAGTCAGGTGTAGGCAGACAATATACAACATTTTCCCCTCATCCATTGCCTTGGTGACTCTCTCAAAGAAGTCTACCAAGTTAAGTAGGGATGATCTTCCTTTGACAAAACCAAATTGGGATGGGTCTTGTGTCTGTAGGTTGCCAATTTTTTTGATCATTTACATGATAATCCATTCCATATCTGCATATTAGACTAGTCAGACTAATGGGTCTGTAGTTTCTGGAGTCAGTTGATGGCCTACCATTGTGAGAAGGGATAATTGTTGCACCCCTCCATTCATATGGCACATAGCCTGCTTTGAGGCTTAGGCTGAAAAGTGACTCAAATCGTTCTGATAAGTCATGTTTCAAGCTATTTAGAAGGCAACCTGTGATACTTTCTGGGCCCAATGAGGCTGTGTTTTTAGCTTTAGTGAGTGTCACCATGAACTGATCCTGGCTAATAGTTGGGGGAGTTGTGCCAGTAGAGATTTCACGAAGGGAGGGGGACAGTTGGGTGTGAAGTTAGAGCTGAATTTGTCAGACCGCAAATTTGCTATGTCAGTCTGCCTGGGAAAAGTGGTATCATTTACCAGCAGTTCAGCACACTGCTGTGTGTGTTACCTTTAAGGTCTTAGACATAACTGTAGAAGGCCTTGTGGTTGTCATTTGCATGAAAGACTATACTGAGTATGTAATTGGCCTTGTTGCATTTAAGTAGTCCTC